>NC_091770.1:26905000-27208030 GCF_029378745.1 Bos indicus
TGTCTCTCTCACCCATTCTCTCTTTCCTTTTAAACAGGATGTTTTTTTTCCCTATAGATGTATAAGAAATGACTACATCAGCCCAAAGCCTCATAGACTGACCGTTTGTCCTCTGGACACAATAGCGTGGCCAGCCCTCTGCTCCTCCTCTCCAATTATGTGTGATTAGTCTCAATGTGTTGTGTCAAGAAGGAGGAGTGTGCTGAGTGCTTATTATCTGTTTAGGTACAAGAAGAGCACATTTAGGCTCTGACTATGAATGAAAAGTGAGCCTTTATCAGGGCTCAAATCTACTGCTGTTCTCCAGGCCTCGTTCAAAACAGGTCCTTCCCAGGGAAATTTTTGAATAAATGCTTGCTAAAACAAGGTGGCAACCAGGGCGAGCTTTTAAAAACTCAGTCACACAATTATCCAATTGAAAGTAAGTATATATGGTTCTATGCGGTGATGCAAGTGGATGGTAAACATTTAGTAGGTGCTACCTAGGATTAAGAGAGAATGACTTTTCTGCAGGGAACCCAAGCTTCTCCTTGCCTGGTGCATCCCCACGATGCTCTAATGCCTTTTGTGGAAATTCAGATGTTTATCTGTAAGGAATCATCTGTACCCACTCTGACAGTAATGTCAGTAGTAGGCTAGCCATATAGGGATACTCCTGTCTTTAGTAGAGGCAAAGCATGTATTTAGCATGATACAATTAAAGTGAGAGGTGAGACACCGTGGGGGAGGGGGAGCGAGTCCTTTTGCATGTTAAACAAACTTAGCTGTCATAAAAACAGCGACTCTCAAATGTCTTCTCTGCTCACTTCTATCATCAAACAAATTTTTCACCATCAGTTTGCATGTCCTTGTATTCACCACTTTTTCTGCTCCATTAGAGCACCTAGATGGATCTCGGAAGGCATAGGTCAAGTCGCAGTTAGATCATACATTTCTTTCTCACAAAAACTTGAATTGCAATGCCAAGTGATGGGCTAACATCACAATAACAGCAATTTATTCCTCTTTGGATAAAACAGCAGTCTATTCTCAGTGCTAGATAAAGACCAGGGCAATGCAAACCAGCCATTTAGCTGAGTAGTTCATAGTGGCAGCTCTCCTTTGGCGACTGTATAGGTTGCACACTGGCTTCACATTTTCTTGTTTAAAAATTAGAATTTGGAATGTTTTAAAAGGCAACGCAGGTAGTTTATAGTGGTGAAAATACAGAGAAATTATTTCTTCTGAAAAACCTGCAACTAAATTTGCCAGACAAAGGAAACCAATCCCTGCAATAGCATCTAAGATAGTCTATTCTTATTTTTTTTCTCATAAAATATAGAACAGCAGAACCACAAGACTATTTCCATTTTTTTTCTCATGAAAATACATGAATTGGCAAGAATTCCACTTACATTTGTGTGTTGTGGGTGTAGAAATCCAGTGTTTATTTCACTGGAAGAAACTGTATTTTAAAAAGTGAACTAGTGGTGCATTTTTTTTCTTAATATCTGAGAATGGTAGAGTACAGTTACCTAAGCTTGAGACAGGGTGTGAGAATTGAGCTATTGCTGCCCAAAGACATCGAGTAAAGAAATACGCACATTAAGTGATTAAAACTTAGACAATCTTTTGTAAAACGTTAAGGGTCTCATAGATTGTCTTTTAATGGGACCCTCACTTGAAGATATTACTGATTCAGGCTCTTTGGAAGTTTGTAAGAAACTAACATTGTGTAATATTGACTAGTTTAAAAGTATTCTTACTTTCTCAGATTTTGGTGAAAAGCCAGTATTGAGAGGGAGAAAAGATATAGCTACTTTACACAGTTCGTCCATTTACATTTCTTTAAAACTTTATGATTAAGAATTATTTCTCTGCATCAGTACTGGGTTGCATAATTGCAATTGAAATACCACATTCTGTAATTGTCTGTGTAATTGTGCATGTGTTTGTTTCAAAACAAAGCCTGTCTTTGCAATTTTAAGAATTATTATGATATTCCTGTTCCCGGTGTACCTATATCTTCTGAGAAAACGCACTAATCTCCTTTGTCATACTAAGTAGATTTGGTTAGATGTAAGAATGTTTCTAATATCGCCCGTGGTCAGTTCTGAAGCAGTGATATGAACAGCCACATACAAGTTGGTTATAAGAAATTTATTTTATTTTATAGCAAGACATATGCTGTGAATTGGGATAAAAGTGCTAGAAAAGACTGCCTAAGAGGCTGATGCTATTTTGTATAAATCGTGTATTTTGTTGGCTTTTTGACTGAGCATGAAAATGTAACTTCCATTAGGGAAGGGTAATTTAGGTGCTCAGTATTCAGCAGAAAACTTGTCGGGCCATAAAAGCTTTTCTGGCTGGTTCCTCGGGTGTTTTCAGAGAGGAGCTGCCCACCCCTTGCTGATTTTCCCTTTGGCTTCAGTATGGGCTGAATTTACCACTGCATACCTGTTGAATCAATTTGGGGGATCCAGCAGTTAACTGAGTGAATGGAAGGATTAGTGGCCTTCTGGAGCCCTATTTCAACAGCCAGGTGTCTTTCCTAAACTAGTTAACTGCTTTTGACAGTTGGAGAACCTGGTTTTAATACCACAAATAGGAGATTGTTGCGGTGGGGAGGGGGGGGCGGGGGGAGGTGCGTTCCTTCTCTCCATCTACAAATGTGGGGCATGCCTTCTCCTAAGGGTTAGATTTCTTCTTCTTCATTTTTAATAGGAGTGGACTGTCCCCTTGCCTCAACCCAGCTTCCATGGAGTCTTTGTGCTTAAGCAGCCTTTGACTTCTTTCCAGTCTATGCCAAGCAATTGGGTGGCATTGTCCAGCAGGACCCATTCACTGGGCTTGGGGAGGGGGCAGGATCCTCACACAGGAGACGGAGTCATGTGTACGTAGACACAGACAAACACATACACACACCCACAGGGAAGATAGAGCTGTTTAGACCCTCGATCCGGGCTCCAGATTCCAGATACACTCCCTACCCCAGATCAAAAATCTCCTGAGTTCAGACTGTTCGAAATATATAACTGGACAGAGTGTAGCCCAGAGAGGAAAAATTGATTTGAAAGTCAGATTGGGTCTCCTTAGAAACTGAATTTGGACAGAGGGCAAATATGTTTTTCCTGAATGGACTATTTCCAAATTAAGAAGGAGCCCATTGGTGTTTAACAAACCATTACGCCTGAAATGCCACGTTTAATTCTCAGATTTTGTTTTACCCAGAGACCTTACTGCCCAGGCTGTGACTAAATGCTCACTCACTGTGTTCTCTGCCCTGGAAGTCTGTTCATTTGGAGTCTATATTTTGCCTTTTTTGTCCCCCCGACTTTTCAATTAATACATTTTTTAATAGATAAACAGATCATACTGTGACTTTTAAAATGTCAACAAGCTTGTAAACAGAAATGTAATAAAATGGCTAATAGGAGATTCAATAGTTAATAGAGGGCCTGAAGTGTGAGCAAATACAGTAGCTGTATATTGGAAACTGTGCAAGTGAAGATGGCTTTAGTATTGCAAACTGAGGAAGAAAATTGTTTTTAATTAGCACCTTCATAAGAACTGCTGATTAATACTGTTTTGTTTGGTGAAAAGCTTTCAGCTGAGTAATTTGTACAGCCATTACAACAGTTTTGTTAGAGCGGGACTCCTGTTGTTAAACACAAACAGCAGATGATAATGGTGGAAGATGAGTTTGTCATGTAACAATTTACCTTATTGAAAAAAGCTTTATATTAAACCCAATACAGTAGGTACCAGCAGAAATCACATATTTTAAATCCTTCCAAAATTGCAGTGTGCCATGCTTGTATTTTTTTTTCAGGGACTAGAAGCAGATTTTATATCATTTATAAAATTATATACACAATTTAAAGATGGTGTAGCGTGGACAGACCACTTTCTCAGCAGCAGTTTACATCAGAACGGCAAAGTGGCCGGGTATTCAAACACTTTCTAACTACACAAAGCAGGTTGGAAAATGGAATCCTAATTAAATAATGTTACTCAGATGTAAATGTGCATTGGGACAGGATGTAGGGAAATAAGAATTAGTGTTTCTGCGCTAGGTGGGTTTATCACACATAGGATCTTTAAAAAAAAAAAACAAAAAACTCTTTCCCAAGGAAAGTTTAATTAACCTTTTTTTTTTTTCCCCTGGAGGTGTTTTTAAGCAATCAGGGAAAGGAGTGCCCATTCAATGAGACCTAACCAAGGAATAAGAGGCTGGTTTCAGTGGACTCCATCAAAAGGATAGTGTCCTAGCCAGAAACATGGGAACTTTTTTTTTCTTTTTAAATAAAATGCAATGGCAAAGCATATTTGCATTAAAATATTACACTAACCCAGGCTGGTAAGAACTGTAAATTATTGGAGTGGTGTTATAGAGCATGAGTTTTTTTTTTAAGACAGGCCTTTGGGGTAATAACAAGGGTTGAGGCTCACGACAGTGCCAAATAAGCGTTAGACAGCGTAATAGTCTGCAAAGAAAGCCACAGAGCACTAATGTGAAGCAAGAGCTGTCCACCACATGCAGCAAAAATCACCAAAGGTCATTTTATGGTAGCAATTGTGACATAAAATTGGTGGTCATGCTACATGTCTAATACTCAGCACAGCTTTATAAATGATGGGCCCCTAGCGATGGCTGTCATTAAGTGCTTTCATCATAATAAACTTTAAACTGTTGGCTTTATGAATCGCCAGCTAGCTTCAGCTGTTCGGTGGACGGAGCTTGCAGTGCCTTAAGTGTGGCAAGATCTATTAGGAATTGCAACCATGTTTCAAGCGTACTTGGCTTCCCCACTCCTGGGGTGATTGCTGCCTATTAAACGACGTCTGGGAAGATTTTCCTCCGGCAATCTCTGATCAAGAGCTTTTTTGGGCTTTGACCTGCATTTCCTTCAAGACTTTCTCTGAGGAGTTTTCTAAGAGCAAAACTCCAGAGGATTTATAGCCACTTCTGATTAATACCTTTCCAGTTTTTTCTAGCAACGCTCCCACTGTTGCATAGAGAAAAGCTTTCATTGTTCCTGAGGTGCTTATTTGTGACCTTTTCTCTGCTTCCTGATTCCCTCTAACCGTGTTCTCTCAGCGAAAATCCTCCGGGTGGAACCAAGACAGTCGGTGAAGTTGTTACAGCTGGAGAGACAGAGGACGAAAGAGAGGGAGGCTTTTATATTTTTAAAGAATTACATGCAGAGCAGCCCGGGCCCACCCATTTAAATACCCGCCGTGACGTCACGGGCCGCCCGCCGGACCCGAGGCATCCCTAATGAGCCCTCGGTGTAAACCGAGCCGACACGTAAAGATTTCATGATTCGAATTACACTTTCATTAACCTTTAGCTTAGGAAGTCTTTTAGCTTCCATAAATCTTACAGTGGCTTACCGTCTGTCCTACTGATGTGAATAATAGATGTTTAGGGAAATCGCTCTTTAAAAACCCAGGGTATTTAATTTACAAGGGCTAAATACATATTTCAGAATCACTCGGCAAGAACTTTAATTACTTCTTGTTGCTTTTTGTAACTTGGAGGTCTCCCCCGCCCATTCCCCATCCCCGCTTCAGTTCTCTTCTGCTTGACTCAGATGTTTTTGAGATGGAGAAAGCTTTCAATGTCTAAGTCTCTGCCTTAATACTCTTTATTAGTCTTTTAAGCTAAGTAATGTCCTCAAGATAGTTCGGGGATGTCTCAGGTGTGGACCATTACACAATTAAATTAGCAAACCTGAGGGATTGGATTAGGACTCAGCGGGGGACACCTGGGGATGCCAGGGCCCAGCCGAGTTTTCAACTAGCAGGGTTCTGGCCATGAATAAATAGTGAGGGTCAGCCCGCTAGGTAGACTCAGTCACAAACTTGTCTTACCAGATAAAGTGTTGCAGATTAAACTATTTTACCCCCCTGGGAGCAGGTCTCTGTGGCCGTAGGAGTGTATAGGAAAACCATCAGCCGATGTGTCAAGTGGAAGGGAAAACTGAAGTCGAAGGATTCGTAGCTTTTCACATACAAAGGCATCCTCCCATCCCTCCTGGCCAGCCAGCGAAGGATGGACAAGTGCACCTGGAGGCTACTGCCCAGGTGCAAGGGGTGGGTGTAGGGCAAGCTGCAGAATGCCCCAGAACAAAGACACCTCCAGGGGCCTCCTCGGAGGTCACCCGCTGCCTCCAGGGCAGATTAAGGAGGACTGGAGATGGCGCTTGGAGGAAATGGTGCTGTTCTTTGGGAAATCAATTCGTCCCACCCTTAATAGGGCGTTTTGCCCTCCCTCTTTGGGAGTTCCAGGCAATGGGCTTCCAGGTCTCTACGGTTCTGAAAGAGGCGGCCCCTTTGCCAGCCCATGTTCCTTCAAACAGCCCAGGCCCCACAAGAATCTCTTCTGCTCTCTGCCACGTTTCGTTTCCCTTTTCTCCCTCTTTCAGGCTCTCCCGCCCCTCTCTATACCCAAGCTCCTTTCATAATGAGGCTGGAAGTGGAACTTTCCCCCACTCCCTTACTTTGAGATTTCTTTTTTCCCAGTGACCTGGGCTGCACTTTACCCCCACTCCCTGCCTGCCAATCTCCTCAGGGTTAGGGCCTTTCTCTATCCGTTCTTTCAGGTTCCCCCTCCTTGAGAGCTCCAGGAGGCCAGGCCTTCCAGAATCTGATCTCCTTCCAACACTGCAGCCCCCCTGAGGAGGAAGGAAGAAGCCTCCTCCGAATGAATGGCCGGTAAGGAGGTTTTTAATTTGTCTGGAGCTGCAAGAAAAAAGCCTCTGAGCTGCGGCCCTCCCTCACCTCGTTTGGAAGCCCCCAGGCCTTCCTGGTGGCCACTGTCACCTCTCCATCCCAGGCCAGGTCCACGGGCAGAATGGGTGGAGGAGTCTGAGCATACTGGTTCGTTGTGTGAGGTTCGCCTCTGGGGTTTAGAAGGGCTTTGTCAGTTAGATTCTATTTTGTGATTGTTTGCTGGCTACCGATGTGAGAAATTTGGAACCTGGGCAGGATCTGAAAGTGAGCTCAGCCCATGGCGATCGTGATTTGCAGTCAGCCTTCTGATGGCCAAGCTCTCCTTGAGCTTGGGGGAAATGTCACCGTGCTGTCCCCGACACAGTCCATTTAAAGACAGTCCATTTAAAAGCTTTGCCCACCTGACCTGTGGTTTCACCTCCAGGTGCATTAGCCTTCATTCCCTTTACAGGCTTTATTTTTAGGAGCAGAGGCCACAGCCCTGACCAGCCTATGTTTTGAGTGGAAGGCTGAGGCTCACTCTCTCTCTCTATTCTTGGCCAAGCTGTTTATATAAGCAGCATCTCAGGATGCCAGGAGACAGCAGAATGAAGCCACTCACAGCTCCCAAGTAACCCATGTTTTTGCTGTCTGCCCAGCTATTCCTACTCAGCCCACTTCAGGTTGTGGGGGACCACCAGGCTGAGTGACAAAGGTTTAAGGGGCTCCAGCTTGCCTTCCTCCTTGCTGTCAGTGTTTTGGCCTCACCTCACAATCAGGTTACTCCTAAGCCCTACTTCTGTTACCTAGTACAAGATCCTGTACCCTGCACAGTGTGGTCAAACAATATTGAAACAAAGTTTGGAGCAGAGAGAGTTTTATTGAAGGGCCACACAGAATAAATGAGCCCCCAAACCCAAACTGCCCCAAAGATTTCAGCAAAGCATTTTTAAAGGCAAAGTGAGGGAGAGGAGTGATTGGTTGTTGCAGACTTCTTGGTGTAGGAATGCTTTGTTCTTGCAGCTGTCCATGCAGGTCAAATCACCATATTCCTGTGAACCTCCATCAAGATAAATATTCTTTTTTCTGCAACTATTTATCTTTATATGAACAGAAAAGTGTTATACCCTTAAAGGTCAGAGAGCCTTGAGAATAGGCTAGCCAGTATATTTCAGACTAAAGGCAACAGTCTTAAAGCAAAAGCAATAAAATACAAAGGTTAAAGTAAAAGAGACAGATCTAATATGGAATCAGATTTGTTCTTCCCTATTACATTTTCATCCTCCCTCCCTCACCCCCAACAGACTAGATAAACCATAGGGTGGTTTCATATTCTTAATATAAATATGATACTGAAGGGATTTATCTGACTGTGCCCTTATGGTTGAAAAATAAATGGCAGCGATATTTGGCAGCTCCTCCCCATCAAGAAATGGAATCTATTTCTCCACCCCTTGGTTCTGAATTTATGTTGGCTTACTTTAGCCAATGAGATGTTCATAAACATGAGTACAGCAGAGGTTTGAAAATCACTTGCACATTGGGGTTTTCTCTTGGAACCCAAATACTATGTGAAAAAGTCCAAGCTATCCTGCTATACACTGAAGACATGTGACCCACTCACCCCATCATTCCAGCCCCGTGAGCAAAGGCATCCAGGACCAAACAGTCCCTGGCCAACTCAGTTGCTCATTATGGCATGCAAGCAAGCCTGGTGAGACCAACCCGAATGGCTCACAGACTCATGAGCTAATAAAGGATAGTTTTAAGCAACTAAGTGAGTTCAGGAGCAGTTTGTTGCAGTAGACAGCTGATACAACCTTGAGCTTTCCTCTCTGATGAACTTTTCTGCATCCCTTAAGCATATCTTGAGGTACTAAAACTTTTGAGATAATGCTTTGCCTAAAACATGTTGAGTTACATAGTGACTAATATTGTAAAAAGACAAAAATAGGATTCAGGTCCCACAGGCCTCACTCACCCTTAAGAAAAATCAGTCTTGGCAAAGGCAAATCCCTCACAGGCTCCTGGGAGAGAACACAAGAGAAAATGGGCTGCAAGAAGAAGTACAGTGGATCCAGAATAACTAGGTTCTAGCCTGGGCTTCCCCAGTAACAAACTGGTGATTTTAGGCAAACTACTTGATCTCTCTGGACATGTGTTTTCCTGTTTGAACTAGATAATTTCCCATTTCATGCTAAATTCTAAAGTAGTCAAGATAAAAACATTCTATCATCAATCAGGGTCAGAGATTTTGATTGCCTCAGAGAATAAGAATTCTCTGATACTACCAGGAAAGAGTTGTCCCACCTTAGCTTGTCCCTAGAGAATAGTAGTTCTCAGGAGACTTTCTTTTGTGAGTTCTAGAATGACCCAGCTGTTTCACCTTGCTCTGCCCCAGGCTGGTTGTGGGGGGAGTGCTGCCTCAGTCCCCAGTGTAGGGAGAAGAGGAACAGTGGGGGTCTGAGTACCTCCATGTTTATTCACTTATAAATATTTTTGTGTGCCATCACCCTTTTAGCTGCTGGGGATCTAATAGTGAAAAAGAAAGACCCCCGTAACATGCTGGGGCCTAGTCAGAAAGACAAAACCGCTCTCCACATGAGTGACTTGCATTGTAAATAATAAATGTGGCAGTGCAATTATAAAATAAATTATAGTGAGTTCAGTGGAAAACATATAGGGTGCTATTGGTAGAGAGTAATAGCCTACCTCAGACAGGCTGGTGGGAAAAAGCCTCTCTGAGGGGTCTCGGTTGAGAAAAGGATCCATCACACAGACAGATGACAGGGGGTCCAAGGGGTTTAGGTGGCCCGAAGCTTGTGGAGGCTGAGGATGAATGCAAGGTCAGCGTGTCATAGAGGCCTTATGAGGAGGGGCATGAGATGGCCAAGAGCCAACTTGTGCAGGATTTAGTAAGACTGGATTTTATTTGGAGTCTGATGAGCAGTCATTGAACGGTTTGGAGTTATGAGAATGATATAGCCAGAGGGACATTTTTTAAAAGATCAGTCTGAATGCTGGGTGGGGAGTAGTTTCAAGGGAGTGGAGATTCCAGTGAGGGGGCTCCGGTAATGTGGTCCTGGTGAAAGAAAGCAGCCATGTGGGCAGGGGACGTGAATGACAATGGGGGAAAGAGGAGCAAACTGACTCAAAGTGTGTGTGTGATGTAGAATGGACGGGATTTGCTCGTGGCTTCCTCAAAATTGCAAGAGGTCAACCTAAAAGTCGGAACCCTCTGCTCTGGGAATGTAAGCCCTTTCCCTTAATCTACCTTACCCTCCCCCATGAGGCCTGGGATGTGGGAGGCGTGAGGGGGACAAACTGGGAGAGGATGGCGACTCGCTGTCCTCCACTTCCAGCTTCATGGTCTGCACATTTAAGGGCACCTGGAAATGGGGGAGGTCCTTCATATCCTGATGACTTCTTGAGCCCCCACATTGCCTGGCATCTTCTTATTCTCTCAGAGCAGGAGGTGGTGTCAGTAGCTAGACTGGACAGGGCTGTAGGATAGGAAATAGATTCCTGTTTGTGGCCATAACCTCTAGCCTTTCAGTCATATTGTTTTTTCTGGGATCTGCACACTTGGGAATATTCAGGGGAAGACCCGAGGTGGGGTCAGAGATTGGCCTCTGTCCTGGTCCTGAGGCCCCATTGAGCTCCACAAATGCAGAGCAAATAATTGCCTGCTGCTGCTGCTAAATCACTTCAGTCGTGTCCGACTCTGTGTGACCCCATAGACGGCAGCCCACCAGGCTCCCCCGTCCCTGGGATTCTCCAGGCAAGAACACTGGAGTGGGTTGCCATTTCCTTCTCCAATGCATGAAAGTGAAAAGTGAAAGTGAAGTCGCTGAGTCTTGTCCGACTCTCAGCAACCCCATAGACTATAGCCCACCAGGCTCCTCCATCCACGGGATTTTCCAAGTGAGAGTATTGGAGTGGGGTGCCATTGCCTTCTCCACAAGTAATTGTCTAGGAGGCAAGATTTAAGGAGCAGAGGAAAGTTCTCAGGTAGGAAAGAAACATGTTGCTAATACCGAAATTCCACCAAAGACCGCCTTCTGAACTCCAGGCAGGGGTCATTGTCAGAATCAGGCTCCTCTGGGAGAAGGGATGTTCTGGTCCTGGATGTGAAAGATCTGAAGTGAGGCCTGAAAGGGGGAGGGGATGTAGAGCAGGTGGTAAGAGAGAGGAGGGAACCTAGAGGAGGAAAAGGGGCCCAAGACCAGAGGAAAGAGTGGAAATGGGGGAATCCAAGTGTCAGAAGCCACTCATCAGCTTCACAAGGTTACCTGAGCCAGGAGGGCCGTCCTGATTAAGCAGTGCACGCACCTGATGGCATGTCCACCTTGTGCAGGGGAACTGGAGCACTAGGCAGGTGGGGTCCCTGCCCACATGGTGCTTATAAACTCAGAAGGGAGACAGAGCCTGTCCTCAAGTGCAGCACATCCATGGAGAAGGACTGGCTAAGGATTGTTAGAGATCGGCAGAAGGAGCAAGTACCTTTTGAAAGAGAGGGCAGGGTTTATATTAGGCCACAACAGTCCTGGCAGGAGGAGGAAAGGCCCTACCAGGAGCATGAAGCTCATGAAGATTTCAGGAAATGTAGACTTGCAGGAAATGCAGGAATGTGAGTTAAATGAGGTAAAGAGTCGTTGGTTCACTCGTCCTAACAGGTGAATGGCACTCAGGGGAGAGTCGTGAACTAGAGCGACTAATTCTGTGATCCCACGGAGCGGCATTCAGTGGAGGGGGAGAGGCAAACTACATATGCACAAACCCGACCAGTTCAAATGTGATGTGGTGAAGACAGTAAAATACACTGATATTTTAGAAAGTGAGTGGGCCTTCTTTAGATATAAGGTCAGGGAAGTTCTCCTGAAGGAGGCACCACTTTAGTTGTAATGAAAAAGCCAGCCTTTGGAGACTGGAAGAAAGAGCAGTGAAAGCAGAGGTAATAGCAAGTGCAAAGGCCCCAAGGCAGGACCAAGCGTGCAGAATGCAGGTGCATGGGGCATGTCGGGTGAGCAGAGAATGACACGAGGGGTGTGCAGGACCTTGTAGGCCCAGAGAGGAAGCCAGGACCACTGGAGGAGTGACATGGTCTTGGCTTCTCTGTTTAGAAGCTCATTCCGGCTGCTGAGGAGGCTGGGGGATTCAGGAAAGGAAGTTGGAAGTTCGTCAGAAGATGTAATAGACAGGAGGTGGACAGGTGAAGGGAGAACACGGAGACAGCTGAGGGCTGGATAGTGAGGAATGAGCATCTGTTCAGCCTAGAGGGCTGGACTTTATGCAGGAGAAGTGGGGGCATCGGGACTGCTGGCCTGATGTGGCCTTTCCAAGGACCTGGCGTGAAAGCATTCCTATACTGGCGGATGCAGACATGGAAGGAGAATCCCAGGTCTGTCTTTGTAGCGTGTGCCCTTCAAGTGCAGGACCTCACTGAGGGCTCTGACACAGGAGCCTGGCCCTACTGATGGGCCCTGAGAGCCCCAGGGCCAGTGCATTGACCCACGAGAGCAGGGGTAGTGCCTCATTCACGAGGCAGCCTAACACCAGGCACATAGTAGGTGATGGAAAAGGGAGGCCAGAGAAAGGAGGCTGGGCAAGAGCCAGCCTGGGACATCTCTCTGGCCCCATCTCAACCCTCTTTTCTGGGCTGCACTCAGGAATTGGCAGAAATGTCACAAACCTCCCAAAAAATACCTCTAAAAGTTATCCTCAGAGATCACATTTTCTATTAATACAATCGTGGGACTAAAGGACAGAAAGCCCCTAATGAGGACTGGATGGACCCAAAGGGAAACGGTAGAAGCAACTTAAGTGCTTACTGTGCCCCAGGCCTTTTGTTAAGGGCTTTCTGTATATCGTCTCACTTTATCTTCACAACAATCCTCTGACATTGTTACTGTTATCATCCCTCTTGTTACAGACGAGGAGAGTGAGACTTAGGTGAAATTAAGGAGAGGGCAGCTGGCTGCCTGCCCATCCCTGCCCTTGTACCATTTCCCCTGAGGAAATGGTGTGCCCAGAGGAGCCCTGGCCACCACTCTGCCTGGGATTCCTCCTACCTGGAGGAAAGGCACCCCAAGAAAGACGGCTCACTGGTTAATTTGAATGCATAGGAGAAGAAGGGTGGCATTGCCAGTGTGTGGTTGTTAAAGACTGTAGAGTTGTGGAAGCCAAGCAACGGTTGAAAGCTGAGTCTGAGCAAGGGGCTCTGAGCTCTGGGACGCTTGTGATTTGACCAGATGCCAGGCAGTCCACTCCTCCAGTGTGGACACATCCGGGCCCCCACTCCAGAGAGACTGGGGGTCAGCTGCCCATCAAAAGTTGTGTGCCAGACTGTGTATGCATATGTGTGTGATTTCGTGGATTTTAGGCTCTGGCTGCCCAGGACTCCAAGTGGTAGAAATGGTTGGTTGGTCCTAGTGGCCAGTCTCTAAAATCACTTTAAATGCTTCCTTTGCCTTAGGACTTGATTGCTAACCCCCAGGATGCATGTAGGGAATTTAGTTAGATGGTGTCCAGCACTGTGGCCCTGACAGCTACTCCAGCTCAACTGGGCTGAGGTTAAGCTCAAGGGCCACCAGGTCAGCAAAGGCCAGGTAAATCTTTCTCTGGGTCCTCTTTGCTTCCCCACTGGCAAGGCAGAAAGTGAGCTCTTGACAGATCAAGTGTGCCAGGGTGAGAATTCATCCCCTCCCACTGTGATTAAGCTGCTTCTGATCATCCCCACCAGAGGCAAAGAAGATGAAAATGAAGGAAAACTGAAGAGAGGCGGAAAGGCCAGCACATAGCCTGGTTGGCATTGATGACCATCTCTGGGAGGACAAAACAAAGATGGGTGGTCTTCCCCAGGAAGCCAGAGGTGAAAAGGAGACCAAGAGTTAGCTGATGTGCTATGAGTAGGGACAAGAAAATTGTACAGATGATCCACAGAGAAATTATTCTGGGATAATTCTGACTCTTAGCACAAAGGAGCCCACACACAACTCTGTCTCTTGGGTGCCTGTTGCCTCGCTGCCTGGTTGCCAGGTAGAGGGGGAGGGTGGAGAAAACTCCTTTTCCATACAGTGCTTTTGAGCGTCACTGCAGCCATTAAAAAAAAAAACAAAAAAGAATCGAGCCTAGTTAAACATATATCTCTATCTTAGAGAACCCCTGAAGAAGAAAAGGAGGAACTTAGGCAGGGTTCGAGGCAGCACACTGTTCCCTGAGGATCTATGGTCTCAGCTGTGGATCCTGAGCACTTGGGGTGGGGAGGGTGATCATCCCAAAGGTCTCTGTTACTTGCAAGGCTCAGGACAGACAGATTTTCGCTTGCTTGCTCACTTCAGTCATGTCCAACTCTTTGCAACGCTGTGGACTCTAGCCCTCCAGGCTCCTCTGTCCATGGGATTCTCCAGGCAAGAATACTGGAGTGGGTTGCCTTGCCCTTCTACAGGGGATCTTCCTGACCCAGTGATTGAACCCAAGTCTCCTGTGCTAGCAGATGGGTTCTCTGCCACTAGTGCCAAGATTTTATCTGGGAAGATTTTATATGACTGCTAATCTGATTAGATGGTTGGATGGCATCACTGACTCCATGGACATGAACTTGGGCAAACTCCGGGAGATAGTGAGGGATAGGGAGGCCTGGCGTGCTGCAGTCCATGAGGTTGGCAAAGAGTCAGACACAACTTAGTGACTAAACAAAAATCTGATCAGCATTCACTTCTGGAATTTTTAGGAATAAACAGTTTTAGGAGTAAACAACATTCTTTGAGGTCAATGTTAGATGTAGATTTTTTTTTCTATCTTTGATGGTGGCAGCAATAACTACTAACCTGACATCTACAACTCAAGTTTCTATCTTAGGTTTTCGATCAAGGGGGTCTCCAGAAAGGGGCTGAGGGGAGAGAGGTGTTTACTTAGCTCCTTCCATCCCAAATTAAATATTCAAATGAGAGTTTATTCAGAGGCATTGTTGAGGCTTCAGCTTTAATTTAATGGAAAGGCATTGTCCCCTGAAAAAAGGTTTCATTAGGCCAGCCAGCACACCATTCCCATCTGGAGAAAACAATCTGGGTGAAGCCTACCCATCATAATCCCCTCTTCAGCTTTATGGTGACAAAAGACTCTTAATACAGAAAATGTTCCGAGGGAGGAGAAACACTTCCCAAACAAGCGATCTCTCCTTCCAGGCCAGGTAACAAAGGGTTCGGAGGAATTTGGTGGGGCCTCCTGGCCACCTGCCGGCTAAGCCCATGGTCAGTAGATTAACTGCAGCTCTGACTGACTGTTTGGAAAGGCAAGTTACATGGCAGAGCAAACAAAATTCACACTGTCCTTTACACATGGTAATCCCAAATTTAATAAGAGCCTCACTGTTGGGAAACCAGAGGCGAAAAGGTAGCTGAGGTGTGGGGCTCCATTGTTCCCAGCCAGGTATGTCGCCATTGGTTCTGGGCAGCCTCTGGACCCCCACCCCCTGCGGGGGACTACGGCTTCAACTAAGAAAGTTCCTCCTGGCCCTTGGGTATGTTGGCTGTTTGCCCTCCTTCCAAGCTTCAGGGACCTTGTCTGGAGATGAGTCATAACTTTGTCTGTTCCAAAGTCCCTATTGAAGCTGGGGTGGTCAGAAGGCCATGTGAGCCTCAAGTCCTGAGGGCTACACTGGAATCCTCCTCCCTGACCATGGAGCTCTCCATGAACAGATCTGAGGCTTCAGACAAGTGCCCACGGAAGCCTGTGATTCAGGCCCTGGTCAGTGCTGACGAGGGCCTCATGAGTTATCAGACCTCTGAGGTGGAGCATGTGTGGGGTTGCACTCTGGTCACCCTGTGGGTTATTTGTCAATTAGCTGAAGGAGTGTTTCTCCTCAGGGTAACTTCATAATGATTCACTTGCTCAAGAGAGATTTCTTGAGCACCTGCTATATGCCAGTTTGTGCTCAAGGGCCTAGGACATCAAAGTGAACAGAAAAGAGATATTTGTGGTCTTGCTTCACAAATATTACAGACTGAGATAAATGCTGTAAAGGGGAGAGAAGTTGCTCCATGACCCCATATGATGGAGGAATTTGAAGTCAGGGACAATAGAGAAGGTTTTCTGAGGAAACGGTGCTGGAGCTGAGATCTGAGGGTTATGAAGGGTGAAGTGAGGATGAAGGGGAGCCTGTGGTATTGTAGAGCATGCAGAGCCTCTCAGGCCCTATGATGAGGGGAGAGGATGGTGCCCAAGGAAGGGTTGTTCTCATTCTATCTTCTGGGCACCTCAAACCTATATAGAAAGAAAGCTGGGGAAACAGGCTCTGGCTTATATGGACCATGGTAAGAGTGAGGGCCAGGAGATGCTGAACATCTGGGAATAACTCCTGGGGAGACTCTAAACTTCAGGTGAGTCTCCTGGCTTAGGGGCACCAAGCTGTAGAAAGATGGAGGAATTAAGATGATAAAAAAGTAAAATTAAGAAAATAAAAATTTCTTAATCTTCTTGTAGTTCCAGTTGGTGCACCCAGGACATACCTTTGCCTCCTATCTTTCCAAAATTTTGTTAGGGTTTTAGAATTCCAAGAAGATGTAAATTTGTTATATTAAAGAAGGAAGGTAGAGGCCACCAACATATAAGAGATATAAGCAAATATGTCAGGTATACAAGGAGAAGTTTTCAGAGGAACCAGCTGAAGGAAACCACACACAGAATAAGAGGCAACAGAGGAGACAGGAGACAGGTTTACCCAGAAAATCTCAGAAAGGTTCAGGGAAGCCCACTGAAGCAAGGTGGATGCACAACTGCATAGTAATTCCACACCATCTGTCATTCTTTTGAATTTGACATTGAAAGATACCCAAGGAGGCATATGTGAAGAGTAAGGAGAGAACTACCAGTATAAAGGAAATATATGAAAATAAGCAGAAAACTCTCACTCCTGGAGAAACAGGATTCAGGAAACAGAAGATGACTTTAAAATTTTTTTAGAATTCTCAGGGTTGGGAAGATAATACATTCTAAAACTGGGATTTTGAGAAGAAGAATGAAAGAAGCTCTTGAAAACTAAAGTCAAGTGATGAAATAAACTGTTCTGTGGAAGGACTAGAAAGTGGTTGAAATCTCACCAAGCATTGAATAGAAAGATAGGAAAATAAAATGAAAGAGAAAAGTAAAAGAGAAGAATAATCCTAACTAATAGTTATCTAGAAAGAAAAAAGCAAAAATTAAAAAGGAGAAAATTAGCAAAGAAAGTACAGTAGAAGTTTCCCTGGGCTGAAGAAAGACTATCCCATTGAGACAGCTACTGAGTGTCCAGAACAGTGACTGCACAAAATGGACAGCTAGATGCATCCTGGCCAAATTTAAGTGCTGAGTATAAAGAGTAGATTGTAAAAGGCTCAGAGAGCAAGATCAAATTCCTACAAATGAACAGGAATCAGAATGGTGTCAGACTTCTCAGCAACACTAGAGCCAGAATATAATGGAGTTGTGTCTTCAAAACTCTGAAGGAAAATTATTTTCAGTTTAGGATCCTATATGTAAACCCTCAGTCAAGTGGAGGATAACATAAGCGTTTTTAGAAAAAAACAAGAATAGATAAAGTTTGTCTCCAACACACCCCTTCTTAGGAAGTTACTTGAGGCTAGATTTCAGTAACACTAGGACCTAAGATAGAAGAAAGAAGAAAAGCTGGGATGTAACCTACAAGAGCAATAAAAAGAATTTTCCAGATGTCAGGTGCACAGCAGCTTGGACCACAACAGCCCACATTGGAGCAGCATCCCAGAAGACCCCAAGAAAGAAGGATAAAGGCAGTTCTCAAGAGATTAAAGAATATAACTGATAGATTTAAAACAAGAGTATGATAATGGTAAATAATGCAAGAAAAAAGAAAGGCAACTGGAAACCCCAAGGGAAAATTGGTCTTAAAAAAATCAAGATCTGAATTATGAAACAAACTAAAAGTGACATGAAATTAAGAAATGATGAAGTGTAAGGAATGAAACCCATTTGACTTGGTGTTGGACATGTTCTCCTTGACACTGAGTTGAAAGGCAAGAAGTGTAATCCCAGCGTTATTACTGTATTTACATAAAACTACATAAGAATAACAAGTAAATACAATCCATTTCCCATTTGAAGAGTCAACCTTTAGATAAAGCCTGGAAGACTAGGTTGTGTCCTAGCAGGACAGAACAAAAGTTCAACAACCTTATTAATGTGAAAGTGCGAGTATTGTGGCAGAAGATAGGACTTGGAAAAAGAAAGAAAAATAGCCGAAAGGTTAGGAAATCAGTAACGATGTTGTTCAGTCTTTGTTGTGTCTGACTCTTCGCTACCCCGTAGACTGGAGCACACCAGGCTTCCCTGTCCTTCACCATCCTCTGGAGCTTGCTCAAACTCATGTCCATTGAGTTGGTGATGCCATCCAACCATCTCAGTAACAATATTTTAATTTAAAAGTAGGCAGTCAAGGGGCTTCCTGGTGGCTCAGTGGTAAATAATCCACCTACAATGCAGGCGATGCAGGAGACATGGTTTTGATCCCTGGGTCGGAAAGATCCCCTGGAGGAAGAAATGGCACCTACTCCAGCATTCTTGCCAGGAGAATCCCACTGACAGAGGAGCCTGGTGGGCTGTGGTCCATGGGGTTGCAAAGATTCGGACACAACGAAAGCAACTCAGCACAGCACAGGCAGTCAAAGGGCACTGCTGAAAGATGATGGATCAACAAATACAGGTTTAAGCATTTTGTTGAAGTTACAAAGGCAAACGGTAGAAAAATGGAATAGAATATACATATTGAACATTGAAATCCTTTCACACTCGGAATTCCAGACAGCACCTAATGAGTTGGTAAAGGAAGAAATAGAGATACAAATACATTAGAGGTATGATGTATATACCTCTACACATTATATGGGGGAATCCACCTAATGTCAGAAAAATTACAATATTATGCAATATTTGGAGCTATTTATTCATTTTTTATCTGAAATTCAAATTTAATGGGGCATCCTGTACTTCCCCTCCACCCCAATTTGGCAAGCCTCGATCCATTGGGAAAACTAAAACTCAAACAGCTCAGAGAGGTTGCCTCCGAGAAGTGGACTGATGGTGGAAGAAGCTATAGTGTTTTTATCATGAACACATGTGTGACATTTGATTTGTAACCACATCTATGCATTATTTTGATAAGAATAAAAAATACTTCAAATATGTTCAGTACATTCAGTAAATCTATTACTTGAATGCATAGGAAGAGGCATGTACTTTTATTAATAGCAAATCAGTGCTCTTCTACCCCCACTGAGTAAATTCAAGCAAGTATTTAAAGAATATTGGCTTGAGATGTTCGTATTATAAATATTGTAGATATTGATATTTTAAACATGTCAGACACCTACAGGTCTTGGGTACTTGGACCAAGTATGGCCAGATGCTATGGGTCCCTGAGCTTTAGGAACTTGGAATTTCATTGAAGACACAAGATATACATTGTGTGCAGAACAGCTAACCCTCCAAGAGAGGTTGGCTTCCCTTATTAGAAGCCAAATGATAAAAAAAATAAGCGGTAGGTCCTAAATGCTACAGGAGCTCAGCTGAGAGAATAGACTAAGGCCTGACATGATAGTGATGAAGATGGTCCTTACAGGAGGAGTAGGGACTTGGGAAAGGAAGAGGTAGGAATTTCAGTGCTTGCTTCTAAAATCTTGGTTTTGAACTCCACCTCAAATGAGCAGGGGCTTCCCTGTGGCTCAGCTGGTAAAGAATCCACCTGCAATGCGGGAGACCTGGGTTTGATCCCTGGGTTAAGAAGATCCCCTAGAGAAGGGAAAGGCTGCCCACTCCAATATTCTGGCCTGGAGAATTCCATGGACTAGTCCATGGGGCTGCAAAGAGTTGGACATGACTGAGCGACTTCACTCACACAAGCAGATGTCTGTCCCCCAGCACTTCTAAATGTACCCTAAGAAGCATTTCTTTTTTGTGGGTCCCCAAACCTTAGATGGGCTTTCAAAGAGATGAAGCAATAGTCAAAAGATAATTGGGAACCACTGCTCTGGCTGTCTAGCAAACCTTGGCCAGAAATCTTCATGCTTTGGCAGGCTGGGAGGACAAGGTTAAATCCTCAGGAGAGGTTCCTCTTCTGATAACTAAATGCAAGGTGTTGACCTTGTTTGGATCCTAATTTGTGAAACCATCTGTAAAAGTCCACTTGTAAGACAAATGAGACAATTAAACCTTGGCTCAGTATTTGATGATATTAAAAACTATTAATACTATAGATGTTTTATGTGATAATGGAATTATGATTATGTTTTTTAAAGATCCTTTATCTTTTAGAAATATACTCTGAAATATTTAGAGGTGAAACTATGATATGTGAGATTTGCCTCATATGGGGTGAGGGTTATGTGGTGGGGGTTGGAGAGTGGGGAAGGCTGAAACAATATTGGCTATAAATTGATAATGGTAGATTCTGAATGACAGGCCCATGGAGGTTCACTGCACTTTAGTATATGCTTGAAATTTTCAATAATGAAATTCCTCACATAACATTCCTTGCTCTCTCAATAGACAGGGTAATACTACCTTAGACTTATTTAACATGTCCAGTATACCTTTACATCAAATAACTCTTTGATCCCTACAATAACCCAGTTGGGCAGTTAGAAACTGTTGCTGATGACAAAATAGAAAAGGACAAAGCGGCCTTCGACTTGGAGAGATCTTTCCCCTCTCTCCTGAGTTTAGGCAGCATAGAAGCCACCTTCCTCATGTCATGCGATGAAAGTACCCCCTTGGCTCATTTGTTCAATGTACAGCTGCTGAACATCTGCTGTTTGTCACACTTTCATGGGGCTGCCAGAAAGAGAGAATAGACATATTCCCCACTTCAAGTTCCTCAGATACTTTCCCAAAATCAGATGTAATATTTCTCCCTCAATCTTGAGGTCCTTTAGCTGGAAACTCTGGAAACTAAGGAGGTAGAAACCACAAGTGGGGAATACACCACTGCTCTGACAACACCCAAGAGCTTTCTAGCCCATCCGGGAAGACTGGATCACAAGACAGGGTTCCTGGTGACTCAGATACCCGCAACTCCTGTTCTTCCCTCTAGGGAAAGAGCCAGCCCAGCAGGGAACCCCGGCCTGGGGCCAGAGCATCTTCCCATAACCTTTGCCACAGGCCCCCAAAGAAGAAGCCTGAGCACCCCCTAAGCCTGCCCCTGTCTACAGCCAGAAGAGCCAGGATCTGAGACCAGGCAACCTGACAGACAGCTGCCTCCCACTGCAATGGTGCCGGCTCCCCTGTCAGCCACTCTCCCTTCCCTCAGATGCCCGCCTCTCCCCTTCCTCAGCTAGGCTTCGTCCCACAGCACCACAAGCACAAGCCTCTCCAGGTGTCTCTCTTCCTCAGACAGCTTCCTGTCAGCCAGGCATTTTTTATGGTATCTCCTCAGCATTCTGTCTCAAGCCACCCCCATCCTTTCTTCTCCCCGTGGGGCTGAAACAACCACTGCCGAGGTCTCTGGGGACTAGACTGCAGAGGACCCATCCACAATGGGCTAAATGCTGAGGCGGCCACTTTCCGGGTTCCGGCTTCCCCAGTTTGCTCCCCGCTGCTCTAGCCCTCCTGGTTGTACCCCTTCTGCTTCCTCTGTCTTCTCAGTCAGTACCTCCCCTTCCTCCCTCAGGCTGCTCAAGGATTTCAATGGCCTGGCTCCTCAGGACTCACTCCAGAAGATCCTCCCCAACTGGAGGGCTCTGTCCCTCTTCTCAGCCATGCTGGTCTCTTCCTTCAACTTAGCCTGGGCCAACTCACTGCGTTGGGACAGCCATACCCAAGTCAGTCCCCTTCCCGCAGCTGTTCTTGTTTCTCTTCCTGGATCCTGAATTTTATTAATTTTTACTTTTTAGCTGTGCCACATGGCACATGGGTTCTTAGTTCTCCACCAAGGTTTGAACCCATGCTCCCTGCATTAGAAGCACAAAGTCTCAACCACTGGACCACCAGGGAAGTCCCCTGGATCCTGCATTTCAAATTTGAGGAGGGTTTATTGAGCATTTATTATATGCTAGGAACTGTGCTAAATACTTACATGCCTTATTACATTTCATCTGCCAAACAATCAGGCGAGGACTATTAGAGAGGTTACCAAGTTTCCTGGGGTGGTAGAGCCAATATTTAAACCTGGCAGTTTGTCTCTCCAGAGAGAGCTGAAGACTGGGTTAAGTGAATAGCAATTATGTTATGAATAGAACCACCTCTGGACATAAAGTGATCCAAGTTCTACTTCCAGCTTTGCCTGGAAACAAATGTGCAATGATGGGCAAATCATTTAACCTCTCTGAGCTTGTATTATATGTGACATTAGCCATCATTAATGTAATTTTTAGAATAAATGGTCTCTTCCATCAAAAGTCTATGATTTAGAATGTAGGATGCGTTGGAACTTTTAGCATCATTGTTAATATAGCCAAGATTTTCATGTTTAGACATTAGGAAGTAAGGGCTTTGTATTTTTATTTATTTGAAGAAAAATTTATTGGAGTATAATTGCTTTACAATGCTGTGTTAGTTTCTGCTGTACAACAAAGGGGGCTTTTTAATATGACCAAAAAAATCCCCCCACGTGTATAGTAATTCACTCTTTTCAAAACACATGAATGTAGAGTCTCAATAGGACCTCAGAATTCTGGGAAGTCAGTCATAAAAATACATTTGAACAGCTCTTCACAGTGATCAATGCATTTTCGCTCATTTCGGCCCTGCCCGACGGTGTGAGGTGGGCGGGACAGGTAGGCAATGTACCCAATCAGAGGTGAGGAACCTTCGCTCTGCCGTAATAGGTGACTTGCTCAAGGTCATATGTTAATAGGTAGTGGAAACAGCAGTGAAACTGAAGGATCCTAATTCCCAGTCTAGAAATCTTTCCAGAAAGACATCTCTCTGTGTTCTGCAGAGTACTTTGTGCTTGTACATATGTTGGGTCCTCCACAGACCGGAACCTGAACTTGGTGTAGAAGTCTCCAGATGGCAGAAAGATCTCTCCTGTAAGCAAGGACATAACCTGTCTTTATGGAGACCAACATACCCATCTCCACGTGATTGTGGGTTTTTAGGATCACTGCTACAATACAGAGGTTGAAAAAGAAGAGGGCTCTGGAATGAGAGAAACCCTGGTTCTCATCCTCACCTTGGGAAAATCGCTTAAAATTGTTTAAACCCCTCTCAAAAATGGGGATGAGGATAACCACCTTGTAGGGGAGCCGTCAAAATTTCCAATAACAGGCAGAGACATCAGGAGGCACTCGATAAATGTTAGCAGTGTTAGAAAAAGAAAAAGAAAAGGCTCTTTTCTCCAAAAGGCCAGCATGGCAGACAGACCCAGCTTCTGGTTTCACTTGTTTCTCCAGGATGCTGGCTCCGAGAAAGGCAGCAAGCAAAGCAGACAGGTGACTTTAAGTCATGAAACATATATTCTCACCTTGGGCACCTGCTGTTTTTAATGACTAAAATTTTTCCCCCTGATACAGCCATCATTTAGCAAATACCAGGGCTAGTTATTAATTTAAAAACATGTTCAGCCTGTGCTTACAGAAACTGCCATTTCCCCCCTCGGGAATGAGTTTTTAGTTATGTTTTTAAAATTAGCTGGCGCTTGAATTTCATTTTCCATCCAAGCTTGCCTGTTATCTGTAAGGTCACAGAAACACGTAGGCGGTGGACAGTCCAATCCTAGATATTAGGCTCTTGGAATTAAAAGCCGAAATAAGTAAATAAAGAGAGAATGCCCAGGGATTTTTTTTTTCCCCCAGAGCAGAGAGCCGGTCCCCAGCCAGCGGCAAGAGCCAGTTTTCCTCCTTAAGTGGCTCTTCCCTTACATTGGAGGTGAAGCCTGAGGAAGAGGAGGAAAAAAGGCCTGTGACCTATATCGTCAAGGTCTGCTTCTCCTCCGCTCGGCAACAGGAAGGAATCAGAATGCATTCTGGAGGAAGAAGAAAAACCCAAGTGCTGATTGTCCCTTTAAGCCATTCCAATCACAGGCTCGCAGTTAAAATAATGCTCACCTACTGCGCTTCCAACTGGGCCATCTACCTTTTTCGCTGGCGGGGTCATGCCCAGTCAAGCCTGATGAGGCTGCCGCGGGCCCCGAGAGCTCGCTGCAGGCCGGCTACACCTGTTTATCACCAAGTCTCTTCATTTCCCCTCCCCTCCTCCCCGCTTGAAAAGAAGCATTAATTAAACCGGTAAACAAGCCGGCTCCCATTCTAAATCAGGGCTGCAGGCAACGGAGAGATAACTTGGGCTCCGGAGAAGAGGGATTTTCTGTTAATTTATGGAATCCACCGTCTCTCTCCGAGCAGCCTGTTCCCCGCTTAACGGGGAAATTGAAGCAGACAGCCTTTGTCTAAACACTTCTTTTGCCCAGAATATCTTAATTTTTCTATTTGAATGTTTAATAAGGTTTGGGGGTGCCGCTGCTGCTTTTTAAATTTTTAATGGTGCAGGCATTTGGGTGTTATCATTTGGCTCGTGGTTGCAGGGTGTCCGTCCTCCTGGGGCGTGGAGGGAAGGACCAGGTTTTGTTTTTTTTTTTCCCCCAAGCTAGGCTCCGACGGCCAGCGAAAGAAGGAGGCTGGGGTTTTGGGGAAGTTTAGGGGGGTCCCGGAAGTCAGGGCAGCCCAGCAACACTATGCCTACCTACCCTTTTTTCTTGTATGGTCCTCAATGCCCTGGGTTCCTGCAGACGACCCGGGAACGCGGCCCGGGCCCCGGTGAGCGCTGTCTTTCTCTCCCAGCGCCTGGAGCACCCACCTCCGGCAGGGCACCCAGCCCTCGCTCGTACGCCTCGGTCCCGCCTGGGAGGGGTGGGGGGATCCCTCTCCGTCAAAGGGCTAGACCGAGGCTCATTTCCGGCCGCGGCTGCGAAAACCCGGGCTGCCTAAATTAATTATTTCTCCAAGAAGGAGGGTGTGCGTGTGTCTTATTTCCCACTGATAATCTGGAATTACTCAGTTTAAGTGAGAATCAGTGAAATTGTAGTTTTCACTATAGACAGTCCAGGAAAAAAAAAAAAAAAAACCCTCCGTAGATCTTTGTCATTTCCGATGTTAAACCTTCGTGAAAACACATAGGAATGTCTTATCCATATTTCAAGTCAGCCTGTTTCTCCGGGTGGCATATCCAGTAATCATGTTGACAAATTAATGGTAGAGAATTAGTTGTACATTAAAGATTTAAATTATATTATGCAGCACATTGTCATAAAATGATATAAAACAATAGGAAAATAAATGGAAATGAATTCAAGTTACTGACATGTAAAACACCAGACTGACATCTGTACACTTTGCGACGCGCGCAGCCGCTGGGGTGCAGCGCCGAGCGCCGACGTGGCGGTCCAAGCGCGGGGTTGCGGGCAGCGAGTCCTGCGCGCGGGTCGGCGAGCCAGGGGTTAAGTGGCGCCGATCGCGGCCCTCCCTCGGCTCCCCTCCCCTGCGTGCCGATTTTCAGGCCCGCCAAGCCTCCCAGGAAAAGTTTTCAATTCGACAAGGCCGCAGCGTTGCAGGGGCTGAGCTCCTTAGAAAGCTGCAGGGCCCCCGAGGGCCGACTGACAGGGAGGGGGCGGCCTGCCCCGTTCTGGACACGCTAATTACGAGGATTCGGTTTCCCGGGTCTGAAGGAATGCATTACCTGCAGCCAAGGAGGCACGGCCTCTCAGGAAGGCCCCTAGAGGAAGCTGAATGCCCCAGTGAATTCCAGCCTCATCCCTAGGTTTATACCCACAACCCCAGCCCATGCTGAGAGACTAATCGCTTGGCCATTGTCAGGAGTGTTGTCCAATCAGCCCCTGAATAGCGAAACTTCACAATGCCGAGTATGAATTAGAGGGGAACAAATGTGGATGCAGACTTTTTTTGCAACAATACCTAACTGAGCCTTTCAGACAGGACAACGGATGCACAAAAGCTCGACGGAAATTGGAGTAACTTTTGGAGGCCCTTGTAGCTCCCGTCAATAAGCGTTAGCTCCATAATGGCGGCATGGGCCTCCTCCATCAACCCCCCTTTTCTGTTAGATGGATCAATTGTTGTGGGGGGAGGGTGGGGAATGGTCATAAAAATTGGGCATTTTTGTTGTCCATGTCTTGGAAACGGTGGCTGTCTGTTGAACGCGGCCAAATGGATTTGTCTCCTTTTTATGTGAATTGTGGATTTGGTCATTATTTGGCCCACCGTGGTAAAGTACTAACAACGCGCCCTCCCTTCTCTGCCCACCCCCAAAAGAACAGAATAGCTTCTTGAGCTATACAAATGTCAGGTCTCTGTTTTAAAATTTAGCTTTGTTTACCCAACAGAATGGAATTCATTACTGTGTAAAAGTGGTTCCATTTTCTGATCTTTTTATTCAAATGTTGAGAGTATCAAAAAGCTCATTTGAAGGTCACAGGTTTATGTATCTATTCTGGTAAGTGTTTTAGAAATTCATATGGAGGACAAAAAAGGTGGAAAATGTGAAAACATACTGTTCATTGTTTATCCTAACCTTGCCATGGTTATTAGATAAATGAGTGTAGGGGGGAAAAAATGGCATTAAAAGCCATTGTGAACTGGGAATTTTTTTCCCCTGAAGACTGTTAATTTTAGCCCTTGATCTGTAAAGGTCAATTTCTAATTCTTTTAACTCTGCAGTTTATATAACTTCTGCATTTCAAGTCTATAAAAAGCTTTTGCAGACTTTTCATAATGTAAGTAGCAATTTATTTCATTACGGTTTGAATTTTTTATGCAATTCCTATGGACGTTTTGATGAAATTGTCAGGCTTAAAAGCTGGAGTGCTTTTCATTTGGGGGTGTGTGGACTTTTTTTTCTTTTTTTTTGCTCCGATCCATTCTTGCTGGATAATTTAAAATTAGTGAGATTAATCAGTTCAGTGATGTAAAAAGACCACACTTTGGTTGGAACAAGGTCTGAGGCAAAATCATTTTATTTTTTATTAGTAAATGATTTAAAAGGTCTTTTCAGCTAGTTATCCAAAGCCGATATTTAACTGTTACTTATTCCACTAGTTTCTATCTTTTGTGAAAAGAACCTTCCAGCCTAAATCTCCTCGCTCTGTCCCATGCTAATTGCAGCTTACATTATATAAATGGCTTTGTAAAGAAAACTATAACTCGGAGCCTTGAAAGTTGCGTGTTTCTATTTGCTCAAACTTGATGCACTTGTTTGGAGAGGGTCATTGCAGGGAAAGCTGTGTAGCCTGTAAGAATGTCCTGGATAACAAGCTTAAACAGAACCTTTTGTTGTGCTTAGTATTCTCAGGACTCCAAAATGAGGCCTCCTTTTTCTAACTGCGGGCTGAAGTGGTTCATTACTGCTGTTTCCTCCGCCAGGCCAGGACTCAGCCATTCCCACTACTGAAGGTCTGTAACTTCCTTAAAAAGGAAGAAGGAAAACATGGCCCAGAAAGGTCTTGTTAGCACTTCCTATGTGAAATTAGCAGCTTTCTAAAAGGTACAACTCCAATTACCTCACATTGTGGAGGCGAGCACAAACTCAACAATACGCACAGCCTAGCAAGTGACATTCTGTCTTTCTAGAGTTACTTCCCTAATTAGGAATGAAGAAGCTCTATTCTGCTGAGTGCATCTATTTACAGTGGCCACAATGCTTTAACTTGAGCATCCTTCTCAAAGACCAGTGTTAAAAAACACAAGTGCTCTTTTCGCAGAGCTGGCTATGGTGAGGCGACACATTCCTAACGGTTACGCCCTCGGAAGAAAAAAAAAAGTGTAGCCGCTTTGGCCGGATTGTTAACACTTCAGGATTCATTTTCCACAATAACACCCCTGCCCAGAGAGCTCTGGGAATTACAGTGGACAATGGGGAGGCATTCTTAGGAGGGTCTAATGATGGAATAAAAAGAAAAATATTTATTGCTTTTGACAGTTCCACAAGGGGCAAAAATCCTTGTCGTGGCTAAAGTTTCCCTAGCTGTTGGAGGAAGGCGGCTCACGGGGACTCCAACAGTCCCCCTTCCTTTGTTAGGAGGCTGAGGACCAGGGCCAAGCTGGGAAATTAAAGATTAAGTTCATTAAGGTAAGATAATTGTGCGGAGGCATTGTTGTTGATACAGGTGGAGCTATGGGGGCTGGGGTAGCAAGCCCACTTACATGGAGGGACGACCCATTAAACAGGCTTAACGCCGGGCAGTGCAACCATGTTTATTATTTGCCTGGTGGCCAACCTGTGCTTTCACTGGGTTCATTAGTCAACAGCACCCCCACAAAGGAGGGCCAGGGCTCCCTGCTGGGAACCAGGTGGAAAAGAAGGCCAAAAGCAGTTTTTGGAAAGGGAATCCAGTCCTGTGGGCCCTCCTCTCCCTCTGACACCCGACCCCACGTCTAAGTTCCCCTCGGTCCCCATCCTGGCGGGACAGGACCGGCCCTCCCTGAATAGGGAGAAGGGACAGCACCATCCCACCTGAGACGTGCCTTTGGGTCTTTCTGCACACTGAGAAAAGATATTTGTGCAGACGAGCACATTGGATGCCCCTCTGAAAGCAGGCCTTACACCCGTTCCTCTCAGTACAACCTTGTGATTGAGTTTTCAATCTGGGAGTTCACAAAGTGTTTTCTTTCCCCAGAGTTAGTACCTCCTCAGAAACTGGCTATTTTGGAAATTTGGGCTGCCTATCTTTCAATTCATTATTCTGAGAAACAAAACAAACATTCCCCCCCACCATCCTACACACACGCACACGCATACTCTCTGCATTGTTATTGCAAACTGTGTTTGTCTTTGTTAAAAAGAACTCCTCCCTGCCCACCCCCTAACTTGGAGACCCGTAAACACCCGAGAACTTTAAAAAGGAAAAAAAAAAATGAGCTTGTCTGGAATTCTTGTGAGCATGGGATCCGTCTTGGCTGTTTGTTTGAAGGAAGAAGGTGCAAACTGCAAACGGAGGTGCTCAGATCGTGGTCAGATAGCTGAGCGTGTGTCTGGTGTGGCGGTCAAGAAAATCATTCTCATACAAGTCTCCTCTTTCCCCCAAGTGTCTTGAGCAGAAGGAAAAAGGTCTTTACTTTTGGTGAGATCAATAGTTCTGTTTCTGGTGAGCAGCTGAGAAATGCAGTTAAGAATTGGAGATGTCTTTCATAACACATATCCTGAGAGAGAAGCCCTTGTTTATTTGCATGATAAGGTCACTTATGACACAAAAACTCACCAGCGTTCTTTTTTTCCCCTCCTGCCCTCCCTCTAGCCCGCCTCTGAGGAAAACAAACAGTGTCATAATGATTTTGGTAAATAGAATTCTTTTAAAACCACCTGATCGTGGGGTGGCATTCTGAGAGGACCCTAGGATTTAGTGTTGGTGTGTAAAAAAAGGACTTAATTTTAGAAAGGTTTGCATATATATATATATATATATATATATATATATATATACACATAGAGAGAGAGAATATCACATGGTGAGATTTTTCAGAAGTTAAAAATACATGTTTTGATTCCTTTAGATTCTATCATGTTGCTGTACTTCTTGTTGTTATTTTCTTTTAAAGGAAAGATGACATTAGATTGTTGACTTCCTTGAGCCTACTAGGCATCTGTAGTGTAGAGTGAAATGGAGAGTCTTTTAGTTATTTTCATAGATTATGTCAGAGAAGTTTTTGAATAAAACATTTTCAGTGTAATGTGCTTATCAATTTGGGCAGAACTGGAAATAATTCACAAGCAAGCCAGCAAGCAACATTGACCAACTTCTTGGTGTTTTTCTCCCCTTGCGCTTTATGTCAGGATTTCTTTTTATTTATTTCCATGAGTGTCCTTTGTCCTTGAGAATGTTGAATAGACTTCTTTCAAAAGTTATCAGAGACTGGTCTGAAAAATCAGAGGAGAAATTAGGGACATCTGAGTTATTTTCTAAAATGGGTTAATGAAGAGAGGAGGGTTTGCATTTTCTTTTAAAGACCTAATGAGCAAGCAAAACAGCCGAGGGAGGAAGGCTTGGAGGCTGGTACATTGTGATCTTTCAGAAAGCAGAAAGGAAATTCTGATACAGACCAGATTCCAAACTGTGGCTTACTCAAAGTACGTTAACTTTCTGAGAACAAGTGAGTAATCACTGGCCTTTCACAAATAAAAATATAGCCTGAAAACTTCGTACAATGTCCTCAGCACTTAAACATCTATCTCTATAAACAGGTCTTTAACAGAAGAGAAAAACTGTGTTGTCAATAATCAGAAAATAAAATATCGCTCCTAAATCAGTGGAAACTGCATTGATAGTTTCAACCCTGCTGACTTGAGGTTGTTAAAACCTTTTCAGTAAGAGGCTTTTTCTTGACTGCCTGAAAAAAAGGAAAAAAGCCTGTCATCACATTGTCATATAAGGAGGGAAGCCTGATTTTGGAAATTATTCGTAAGTTTGAAGTTCTTAGGACAACCACCTTGAATTGGGAACCATGATTAACGTTGGTGAAAGGACAAGAGTGTTAGGATGCTGCTGCATTTCTCAGGTGTACTTGGAAGATTTCTTGGATGGAAAAGAAACTCAGAGTTTCTGCACTTGGGCAAACTAAGCTCCATCCTTTCCCTTCCAGCATGCTGGGAGCCAGAGGAGCAGCAAACCAGGCAACCAGGGAAGATTCTGAGAAATCCTACAAATGCTTCTCACCAAGCCAAGAGGGCTTTAAATATCTCAGGTTCTTTGCATGACAGTTTCTGGAAATTCTACTGGAACTTTAACATTTCATCTATTTCATAATGATTTTTTTTTTTTTTCAAAAAAACTTCCTTCTCCAAAAACTGTTTATGGGCTCTTTGGTACTTTGATATGAAATATGAGACTATACCATGTTGAATTTTAATGAAAGCTATTAGGTTGCTATTCCCTAGTCTCTGCAGTTTTTTTTTAATTAAGGTAAATTTTCATAATATAAAATAAACCACTGTACAGTGTATAATTCTCTGGCGTTTAGTCTGTTCACAGTGTTGTGTCTGTAGTTTCACTTTTAGTCATGATTTCTCCCAGTTGCAGAATCCCCAGCAAGTCTTTGTAGAATAATTATTAATTACTGATATTCATTCGACAAACAAAATAGTCACTTAGCAAATTGTTCCAAGAGTGGGACCAGGCTCAGCTCTGTTATGGGTTATAAAGGTGAAAAGAGACCTTCATGCCCTCAAGAATTTTTTTTTTAATCCCAGAGAGGTAAAACCTGTGCTGCAGCCATCAACAACCTGAGTCGGGGAATACTTATTAGTTTCATTAAAAAACTTAATTCAGCCCCACAGAGTTTTATCATCCTAAAACATCACTGTGTTGCTGAGTATTTCTCAGCAACATTAACCAAGATAATTAGACTGCAAAGGGTTGAGAATATTTACTGGACTGTTTTTCTCAGAGTGATTTCATTTTCTCTGACATGTTCCAAAGTTTCCAAAACTTGTAATACTTTGTTCAGCAATGTTCCCTTTGATGGGTGTTTACATTGAGTAGTCTATTATTTCAGTGTGAAATTCTCTTGTGTAGCCTTTCAGCAAATTTCAGCTTGTGTGGTGGTAAAAGGTGGGAGGAGGCTCCATGGGGACGGAAGTTGTTTAACTTTGCCAGGAAAACTATGTATGTTTTTCAAAGAACTTGAACGCAAATACTGACTGTGAGGCAGATGGCTCAGGACTCAAGATGGGCAATGATAAAAGTGATGAAACCAAGAATACATGTACTTTAGATTTTAAAGATGAAAACTGTTTAAGGGAAAAAAAAATAGCATGATCCATTTGTTAAAATATTTATCTTTTTCTGAAAAAATGTCTTTTTTGAATAAGATCTATATTTGGATACTGAAAACGATGCTCATGGTGGTGATGGTGATGATGGTGGTGGTTTGGAGGTGAGAGAGTTGGTGCAGAGGAAATGTGACAAAGAACTTGCCTCAGTAAGGTTAGGTTATACAGCTTTGTGTAACTGGTGAGTAGAGGGACCTCTTTGACCTAGAATATGAAAAGACAGAACAAATGGACAAATGTTTGTTGGGTTCATGTAAGCAAAGTCTGTGCAGAGTGTCATGTGGGGAAGAAAGACAGTAATCAAGAGAGTTTCTGATTCTTGATTGTTGTGGGGGCCAGACCTAGATCTGGTCCTTTCTAGCAGTGTGTCTTTGGGCAAGTTCCTTGACTGCTCTGGGCCTGGATTCTGTACCCTGGAGGAACAATGAATAGCTGCTTGCAGAGTGCCCTGTGAGGATCTGTAGAAGCATGATGCTAAATCATGTCCTCCACGTTCAATCAATCGGGAACTGCTAAGACAAATAAACTTGTCACTGCTGTTTGCCATGCCATCTAGTCAGAGAATGTAGTCTGCTGTTCTACCAAGGAAAACAAAGTACCATTTGGTGTGAGTTTTGCAAATCATAAAGCATCGTGTTAATTTATGATAGTGTGTGTGATATCAGGGGAGATCATTTTTAAAGCCGTATAAGAAGGGAGGGAGGCTTCAGGATGAGTTGTTTTGCTTTGTTTTTTGGCCACACCACTTGGCATGTGGGATCTTAGTTCCCAGACCAGAGATCAAACATTAGCCCCCTGCAGTGGAAGCATGGAGGGTTAACTCCTGGACTGCCAGGGGAGTCCCTGGGTTGGTTACTTTGAATGGGAATGTCTAGAATCTATAGCTTTGATTGTTGAATACCATCCCTTGCTGCCACTGAAAGCTTACAAATATCACCTGAAAAATCATTTCAATTTGCCATTGGACTGGAACCATCAATTTATACCTGAAATGTGTCAAAATGTTGGGTATTTCTATAATGATAAAAATGATTAGAATTGCCATGTTTAATTAAAATGTTAATCCACTGTCATCTTACTTGATCTCTATTTATAGAGATTTTCTATTTTCTGTTAAGATGTGTTATTATTAAATGAAAATCCTGCTGTTTAGCCAGTGACTGATGCAAATGTAAGAAAGAGGTGACAATCTGCTAGGGGAAGGAGAGGTGACTCTATCAGAAGACTGTCTCTTGGAGTTGAAGAAGGAGTGATGCTGGAGAGCCAGAAAGGCCACCTGTCTCTAAAATCCTCCCCAGCCAGCTCCTTGATGTTCAAAATATTTTAACAATAGACCTGGCTGAAATGCAAATACTTTGGGGGAAAGGAATGCAAAAATTTGAGTTAACAAAAAGGTATAAAATGCCTGATACAGAGTCTTTTCTTGAAAATGAGGGTGGAGGGGCTTGAGGGGTACAACCTGGGAAGAAGGAAAGGTATCTTGACTGAATTTATAATTTTGCTAAAATTGACCCTAACTCAGAGGAAAACCAGATTTCCTGGGGATGGAGAGAAGGGGAAAGATGGAGTGGGGATGAGCCTGAAATCTTGACCTTAGGAACTGATATTATCTCTGCTTTATTGTCCAGACATTGATTAGATACAAGGCCAGTCTCTGCTGAGGTGTAAGAGCAGATCCCAGGGTCTGCATTCTGGGTCCTTAGGAAGGACTTGGAACATTCCAACTACAAGGGTCTCTTCTTAGATTGAATTCAACCCATCCTACCTGGGTTATTTCTCCAACCAGCCTTCCCATCTGATTCTTCCAAGGCTTAAGGGATGTCACCTTCATATCATCCCCTTCTTTCCCTCTCTAGTCACTGACCCCAAGCACGTCCTCCCCAGCTCTGTTGATGTAGATTCTAGCTTCTCTTCCCCAGCCATTGATCAGCTTCTAGCTCCTCCTCCTCCCAGCCATTGTTTTTTTTTTTTTTTTTTTCTTTTTTTCCCCCAGCATTTATTTATTTAGCTGTGTTGGGCCTTAGCTGCTGTACGTGGGATCTTTGTTGCTGTGTGTGGGCTCTCTAGATGCAGTGTGCAGACTCAGTTGCTCTGCAGGAACATGGGATCTTAATTCCATGACCAGGTATCAGACCTGTGTCCCTGAATTGCAGGGCAAATCCTTAAGTACTGGACCACCAGGGAAGTACCCCCAGGCATTGTTGATCTGTTTCTCAGACTCCTTTAGATCCTGACCTTCTGGATGCACTTTTCCAAGTGGCTTCTGTTCTCCTTCCCAGCCCAGTGCTTCCTGGGATGGTGTCTCCATCTCCATGATAGACCCATTCCACCCACTTCCCATGCAAGTCTTTGCCTTGGTAACACCCTGGGAAATGTCACTTTCTTTCCTCACTTGCAGGACAGCTTCACAGGAGGTGGTCAGCATCACACCTGTACTTCCCCTACAAAAGGTGCTGCCCTGGGAGGCTCACGGAGCCCTACCCTTCCTGCAGTTACTGTCTCCTCCTGCTTAAGGGTTCTTCCTTCCTCGAGGAATAGGATTTGTGGTGCCTTCCTTGACTTTTATAGCCTTCCTGGGTAAAACTCATTTTAAAATTGTGATAAAAATACATAAAATAAAGTTAATATTTTAGCCATTTTTAAGTGTAAGTTCAGTGGCATTAAGTACATTCAAAATGTTATACAACCATTACCACTATCCATTTCCAGAACTTCTGATCATCTAATCAGAAACCCCATACCCAGTAAACAGTAACTCCTCATTCTTCTAGTGGCTTGGAACCTTTATTCCACTTCCTGTCTCTGAATTTAAATGTTTGAGGTATCATGTAAGTGAGATCATACAAACATTTGTCCTTTTCTATCTGACTTCTTTCACTTGGCTTAATGTTGTCAAGGTTCATCCATGTTGTGATGTGTATCAGAATTTCATTCCTTTTTAAGGCTGAATATTTCATTGTATGCAGACCACATTTTGGTTCTTCGTTCATTTGTGGTGGACATTTGGGTTGTTTCTATCTTTTGGCTCTTGTGAATAATGCTTCTATGAGCATTGGAGTACAGGGGTATGTTTGAGTCCCTGCTTTCAATTCTTTTGGGTATATATGAATATCTAGGAGTAGAATTGCTGGATTGTACAGTAATTCTATGTTTAACTTTTTGAGGACCTGCCAAACAATGATCATGTCTATGACCTATGTATGACACCCTTTCTGGTTCACAAAACTCTGGCTGTTTCATTAACCTCTCAAAGCAAACCTATGAGGCAAACACTGTTATTAACATAATCTTTATTAGGTGAAGAAAATGAAGCTCAGAGAGGTTCAGGGATTTGATCAGAGTCACTCGCCACATTGATGGGGACTTCGGTCTCAAAACAACATTATGTGACTATGGTGTCCATAGGGGTTTTTTTGATGCCTTGTGACACCCTTTCAGCATCCCCTCATTGCTTTATCCCCACTGCTGGCATGACCTCTAGGTCACCGTGATTATAGACATGTCTGACCCCCTTTCCAGTCTATCAACCTCAAGGACAGGGGCTGTGTCATGATTCTCTTTCTCTCCCATGCAGCACATTGTCTGGTACATGATAGGCTCTCAATAAATTATATCCAGCATCACGTCTGTTACCCCAGTACTGCACAGAGTGCCAGGCACAGAGGGGGATGATCAGTGCATGGTTACTGGCTGAACGAATTTTGCAGTGAGTGGGCCTCAGAGTGTCACTGCTCCTCACTTGTCTGTGCATGGGTGGAAGAGGTTTCAGATGGAATGCAGGATGCCCAGTTAAATGGGAATTTCAGCTAAATAACCAATACTCTTCTTTAGTATTTAATATATGCTTATGCTAAAAATTATGCATTGTCTCTCTGAAATTCACATTTACCTGGATTACTTGTTCAATTGGCAACCCTAGTCATGAGGGTCTTTTTAATGTCACATCACCAAAATCCTCAGACATGCCAAGGAGAAGAGCAGGAAACTGGTTCTCCAGAGATGAATCACTCACTATCTTCTAATTTTAAAAATACAGACGGGGTGCATTTTTTTTTCTTAAATGGAAAATAATCCTACAAATGCAGTAATTTAATTTCCATTTGAAATTACAGTTTCCATCTCTTCTGGTGTCAGAATATTTGAAGTGTTCATCCACTCTGGCTTTGGCTATCCTGGCACCCAAGCCATTCACCCTGGGGACGTGCATGCCTGTTATCATTTGGAACATTCCCCGAAGGCTGACACATGGGGGTCTTGCTTACCAGCAGGCTAACCATCCCGATGTGCGGCATTTATTACATTCATATTTCTGCACATCCTGCATGGCTTGACCTTTAATCCAGAACATTCTGCTCAAGACGTTATTAGGAACTTGACTTGGTTTCCCCAGAAGCTTCATTTTCATTGTGGCAGTGTCAAGAGATGCTCTCTAATCTCCCCGAGGTCCTTTTGAGTTCACCTGAGTGACAGACCTGGGATCAGCTCTGTTCACCAGTTGTACCTCAGACTTCCTGGAATGAAGGAGTGGTCAGGACCCAGGTGGGGAGCACAGTCACACTTTGGCCAGGATAGAGTCTTCTGGGACTTGGGGAACGGGTGAGGGGGGTGGCTGAGGGCTGAGACCAACCTGGGGTAAAGGCAGGGGCTGCCAGGAAGGGCCAAGAGAAGAAAGGAGAATCTTTCATGGGTATTTTCTCTTGTGATTATCCTCCTAAACACTGAATTTTAAACTTCCCTCCCCCTGACTGCTTTCCTAACTCACATAATTTAATCTTGGTAGCATGCAGTTACTTATGCGTCTGTTGATTTGGGGAGTTTTTATTTAAAAAAAAAAAAGAAAAAAACATTAGCTTTTCAGATGCAGGAGCAGCTGGGCTGATGAAAAGCCACCAAGTTGAAGTGGGTGGGGCGGTAGACAGAAGGTAGTGGCGCCTTGTGAACTCTTCATGTTACGAATGCAGGGACCAGAAGCAGAGGCAGACGGGAGGCTGGGGCTGCCACGCAGCTCAAAAGGCACTATCAAAAGGCTGGGGTCTCACCCAGACGATGACCAGGTGGGAGGAGGGCAGAGAGGTCGCACGATCCAGGGATGTCTGAGTTACTGAACATCTGAATTCAACATCTTGAATTTAGGAAGTTTTGGGGCTGAGGGACTAGAAAGTCTGTGTCCTTTCAGGGCCTCAGTTTCCCTCAGGCTCAAAAGTGTGGAGGGCAGTCTTGGTTACCAGCTGGTCAGGACAGGGAGGGCTTGCAGGAACTTGGACTACTTACAAAGATAATACTATCCAATGTCAAGTTAGAATAGGTCCAGAGTGAACAGGGCAGAGGATGACTTTCCAGAAACATCTGTGGGGTGGGGGAGGCTGGAACATACAGAGGTGCCATGCAAACTGAGTTCTTCTTTGAAAACTCTGCTCCCCTCTGGAACAGAAAATGGAATTTGCCTCATAACTAAAATCCCAGCTTTGCTTAGCCATCACTCACTTGAGGGGGCCTGGTGGAAACTGGGTGACATGGGGCTGAGCAGTCCAGGGAAATCAACCTGCCCTTTGGGACTTTCAGAGTCCCCACATTTCCCAAATGCTTGGACTTAGGCTGAAACAGAACACCCCACGGGGATCTCATCACCCAGTGCCCCATTCCATTCCATCTTCGAGGGGAGGGGTTATATGGGGGTAAAGTAGCCCTAGGTTCTATTTTAGAATCTGTGATTGAAAAAAAATTTTTTTTTCTATCAGGAGATATCTGGGAGGAGGTCCATGGAGATGACAGCGTCTGATTACAGCCACTTAAGGGATTATACAGAAGACTTGACATTGAGTTGCCCTCTGGCCACCCAGTCAATAAGGAAGGGGCTGACAAGATGGGTGAAAGAGGTGGGTGTTGGGGGAGGTAGCCTGTCAGGTTGGTGGGTACTGTTAACCCTTGCTCCATCAGGAAGGGTCTTCTAACACATCAAGTGTTTCCTTCCTGGATCTGGGGGTCCTCTCCCAGGTAGGAGGTTCCCTGTCTGACATGACCAATGAGGTAGGGTTATTTGAAGGTCTAAGAAATCAGGTGATGGGGGTTTATAATCCCCACTTCTCCATTCTCTTCCCTTTGTGGAAAGTTACGTTCATTCTATGTTGGCGTGATGGGTAGGTTCACTGGTAATGGGGCTTTTCTGGTGATGTATGGGGCAAGGAGAGCTGGACTGGCATGGGGTGAGGGCTGAAAACAAGCCAAGTTTATGGTTGTGGAACCACCCGGAGGAAGTGGAGACCCTCTGAACACTACTGAGAATAGAATCCGAGATGGGGTGAGGAGCTTGAGTCGGGGGAGACAATGGGCTGAGCTATAGTCTATAGTCAGACAAGTCTCTGAGCCTCTCTCCTGGGTCCCCCTCTTCCTTGCCATTTGTGTGTTGATGATGTGGGGATGGTCAGGGGGAGCCAGAAAACTCACCTCTTGTATAATTCAATAATTGGCTGTAATCCATGTATGAGATATTTGGAGATCTGCCTCTCCATTAACTCCCACTTGAATAATAATCACATCTCCATATACTGGCCTTTGGGCCAAGTTCTCCCCTCACATTTCTGAAGCTCCTGTCATAACCTCCACTCTACCAAAGATGGTTGTGATTGCCCACACGCCATTTGTTACATTCTTAATTTATCATACATTTTTTAAAAATCCATATTCAAAGGGAGGACCTTCCATTGACATTTTTGAGTAAAGGTAGGAGTACAATTCTTAGAAGCTGACAGAGTAGGGGTCCATCAGGCAGAGAATGCATGTACTCAATGTGACCAGAAGAAGATCCTGACAAGAAGCCTGGGCATCGGGGTGCAGTGTTGGAGGGGCAGGGGGTCACGTTATAGGTGTGAAACTAAGCAGTGCTTCTGGTTGCCATGGAGACAGCACTTGGAGGTTGTTTAGATGTGGGAGGGTTGGGATGAGAGGCCTGATACTCTTTCTAGGAGGGGGCAGCAATGAGCCAAGGACAGGTAAGTGTGTGAAGAGTTGTCTGGTTTGGAGCTTCTGGGAGTTCAGCCCCTTCTCTGTGCGCTGGCCTCTGCGCATCTCTCTCTGGGTGGGAAAGCATTCAAGGAAACGATGGAAACTCAGAGGGGCTAGAGACTCTCCTAGGTGTACAGTGCCAGCGGTGCCCACACAAAGAAAAGAAAGCCTTTCAGCCCCTAAAGGGTTGCTCCCCAGGGGAGGAGGAAGCAGCCTCATGCAGAACAAGCTTCCAGATTCAGATTCCAGAAGTTCAAGTTGAATGTGTACTACGTGCTGGTGATGAGTTATCCATTCATTCAGGCAGGTCTGCAGACTAGGCAGTGACATAGCTGATGTTCTGGGAGGGGCGGAGACCAAAGGGCCCCTCTGTTCCCAACTATTCCTCCAGAACTTGGCACGAATCTGGACATCCCACCATTTGAGTTCCAAGCTTTTGTCCCGTCATCTTCTCCCCGGACTTTTCCTTCTTGTTGCAAGTTCTCCTAAGTTTGGGGGGGCGGGTGTCACACACTGAGCCCCTGTGACCTCAGTGTGGGCTGAGGAGGGACCTCAACACAGAGCCTCAGGGACCCTGGACTAGGGGAGGGATGCTGGGAGAAGGGAGGATGATAGAGAAATGGGGTGTGGGAGCTTCCAAAGGCAACTGCTCTGACTCTCCCACTTTGTCCACATGAATAGTACATAGGAAGCAGCTCCTATGGGTCCTACAACTCTCTCTTCCACTATGCTTGAAGGTCTGAGATTTCAGAAGCTTGAGAGGTGGGTGCTCTGAAAGGGGGCAGTTGCTACACGGGACATGTTGGTTTAAGATCTCAAGCATGAGGAGGAAGAGAAAAATATTTATTCAGAATTGCTTTTGGCTTCTCCTTATGCCAGACCTGGAATGCCTGGTGAATAGGAAATCAGGTTAAACACGGGGCACCAGGTCCAACTGGGCTTCAACGTGAATGGCAAGTGATTTTTTTTTTAGTCTAAGTATATCCCATATATTGCATGGGGCATAATTATAATTATTCGTTGTTCATTTGAAATTCAAATTTAACTGGGCCTCCTATATGGCTATTTGCTGAATCCGGCAACTCTACCTGTGAGTGGCTGGGACTCCAGGGCCTTTCCTTCACGTCTTTCAACCTGGAATTTCCAAAAGGATCAGCAGTGGTTTCTATCCCTCTTCTTCTTCCCCTCTCTTCCCCTCCTGCTTCCCTCTTCCCTCCCTTCTCTACCTCTCTCTCTCTCTATGGCTCTCTGTCTTCCAAAACAGAAGTTTTAGAGTCAGACACCTGGATACAATCCTGTTCTAAAAATTACGGCCTCCATGATCCTGGTCAAGTGACTTTACCTCCAAGCTTTAAGTCCCTCAGGTAAGATGGGGATGATAGTAGGGCCTCATGAAGCTGCTCTCAAGATTAAATTAACTAATATATGGAAAGGAACAAGTACAGTGTCTGACATCATATTACTGGAGCTGTCAGTGTTCCTTTCAAACTCAGGTGTTGATGTGGACAGGTGCCATCTGTCTCCATCTCCACTCTGACCCAAGGGCACACCCTGGCACACCTTCAAGTTTAGAAGAGTCCTCTCAAATAGCATTTTTGAGCAAAGGAGATTTTCCTTAGGAGAACCAGAGGTGAGAAATTAAAACAGACCTAATCTCAACATTCAGAAAACGAAGATCATGGCATCTGGTCCCATCACTTCATGGGAAATAGATGGGGAAACAGTGAAAACAGTGTCAGACTTTATCTTTTTGGGCTCCAAAATCACTACAGATGGTGACTGCAGCCATGAAATTAAAAGACGCTTACTCTTGGAAGGAAAGTTATGACCAACCTAGATAGCATATTCAAAAGCAGAGACATTACTTTGCCAACAAAGGTTCGCCTAGTCAAGGCTATGGTTTTTCCTGTGGTCATGTATGGATGTGAGAGTTGGACTGTGAAGAAGGCTGAGCGCCGAAGAACTGATGCTTTTGAATTATGGTGTTGGAGAAGACTCTTGAGAGTCCCTTGGACTGCAAGGAGATGAAGGAGATCAGCCCTGGGATTTCTTTGGAAGGAATGATGCTAAAGCTGAAACTCCAGTACTTTGGCCACCTCATGCGAAGAGTTGACTCATTGGAAAAGACTCTGATGCTAGGAGGGATTGGGGGCAGGAGGAGAAGGGGACAACAGAGGATGAGATGGCTGGATGGCATCACTGACTCGCTGGACGTGAGTCTGAGTGAACTCCGGGAGTTGGTGATGGACAGGGAGGTCTGGCGTGCTGCGATTCATGGGGTCGCAAAGAGTCGGACACGACTGAGCGACTGAACTGAACTGAACTGAATCTGGCCTGCCATTGTTTTCACACAGTGTTTGAGCTATGGATGACTTTTACCTTTTTAAATGGTTGAAAAAAATCAAAAGAATAGTATTTTGTGACACCTGAAAATTTCATGATTAAAAACATACATCCACAAACACCTGCACATGGATATTTACATGGATATTGCCAACTTAGGAATAATTGGAAGCATCTGGAAGCAAGCAAGGTGTCCTTTGTGGGTAAATGGATAAATAAATGTGGTACATCCGGACAATGGAATATTATTCAGCACTAAAAAGAAATGAACTTTCAAGTCATGGAAAGACATGGAGGAAACTTAAATGCATGTTATGAAGTAAAAGAAGCCCATCTGAAAAGGCTAAATACTGTATGATTCCAACTAGATGACATTCTGGAAAAGGTAAAACTATGGAGACAATAAAAAAGATTAGGAATTGTCAGGGGTGGGGGCAGGGAGTAGGATGAGCACAGAGGCAGAGCTGAGAGGACACTTAGGACAGTGTATAATACTATAATATTGGTGGATACGTGCCTTCGTACATTTGTCTAAAGCCATATGACGTCCGACACCGAGAATGAACCCTAATGTAAACTATGGACTTTGGGTGATTGTGGTGTGTTGGTGCAGCTCAACAACTGTGACACATGTACCACTCTGGTGGGGGGGTATTGGTGGTGGGAGAGGTTTGTTGTAGGTGTAGGTGAGGGCAGGGGTTAACTTTGCCATGAACCTTAAACTGCTCTAAGAAAATAAAGTCTTGATTTTTAAACGTTATATGAAAGAACAATTTTTAATTGGTGTACAGTCACACTCACTCGTATTATCTATGGCTGCTTTCCCTCTACAATAGTTGAGTTAAATCATTGCGAGAGACTGTATCTGGGCCTTTCCCTGGTGGTCCAGTGGTTAAGACTCTGAACTTCCCGTGCAGCGGATGTGGGTTCGATCCCTGGTCAGGGAACTAAGATCCCACCTGCTGAGTGACATGGCCAAACTGTGACAACCTAGAGGGGTGGGATGGAGTAGGAGGTGGGAAAGAGGCTCAAGAGGGAGGGACATATGTATACCTATGGCTGATTCATGTTAATGTATGACAGAAACCAACAGAATATTGTAAAGCAATTGTCCTTCAGTGGAAAATAATAAAAAGGAAAAAAAAGAAATTTTTTAAAAAATGTAAAAAAGAGACAGTATATGCCTGTAATGCAGGAGACCCAGACTTGATCCCTGGGTCAGGAAGATCCCCTAGAGAAGGAAACGACAACTCACTCCGGTATTCTTGCCTGGAGAACTCCATGGACAGAGTAGCCTGGCGGGCTACAGTCCATAGGGTTGCAAAGAGTCGGATGCTACTGAGTGACTAACACTTCACTTCATCACCTAAAGTACTCTTTGGCTCTTTATAGAAGAAGATTGCTGACTCCCTGCTTGGGGAGATGAACAATAGCTCACCCTTAGAGCAGGGTAGCATGCAGTGGTCACAAAGGCATCCACAAAGGTAAATTTTAGAATATAATGTTGAATGGGGAAAAAGGAATTTTCAAAAGGATCCATAAAATATGGTACCCATCATATACAATTTTAAGCAGCAGATATTATTATATGTGAGTGTGTTAGTTGCTCAGTCGTGTTTGATTCTGAGACCCCACGGACTGTGGCCCACCAGGCTTCTCTGTCTATGGGATTCTCTACGCAAAGAATACTGGAGTGGATTGCCATTCCCTTCTCCAGAGGAACTTCTCAACCCAAGGATTGAACCCTGGTCTCCTGCATCGCAGGCAGGTTCTTTACCATTTGAGCTACAGGGAAGTCCTAGATATTATTATAGCATATATTATTTATAGATACTTACATAAGTAGCAAAAGTTAAAAAAAAAGTACTGGAATAATAAATACTAACTTCAAGACATTGGTTACCTTTGGAGAGAGAAGAGGAAGTAACAGAATAGTTTTAGTCAATTGTTAACATTTCTTCTCTTTTTAAAATTGGCAGTTATTTATTTTTAAAATTTTATTGCAGTATAGTTGATTTACAATGTTATGTTAATTTCAGCCATATAACAAAGATATACATATATAAATTCTTTTTCATTATGGTTTATCATGGGAAATTGATACAGTGAATATGGTTTCTTGTGCTATGCAGTAGGATCTTGTTGTTTATCTGTTTTACATATAATATTTTGCATCTGCTAATCCCAAACTCTGAATCCTTCCCTCCTCTACCTTCCCTCCACCTTGGCAACCATAAGTCTGTTCTCTGTGTCTCTGAGTCTGTTTCTGCTTCATAGATAAGTCATTTGTGTCATATTTTAGAGTCCACGTATAAGTGATATCGTGTGTATTTCTCTCTCTGACTTACTTCACTTGGTATAATAATCTCTAGGTCTGTCCACACCGCTGCAAATGGCAGTTTCTTTTTTATGGCTCAGTAGTATTCCATTGCATATACGCATCCCCTCTTCTTTATGCATTCATCTGTAGATGGGCATTTAGGTTGTTTCCATAGCTTGGCTATTGTGATAGTGCTGCTGTAAACATGGGGGTGCGTGTATCTTTTTGAACTATAGTTTTGTCTGAATATATGCCCAGGGGTGGGATGCTGGATCACTTGGCAACTCTATTTTTAGTTTTTTGAGGAACGTCTATACTGTTTTCCACAGTGACTGCACCAATTTACATTCCCACCAACTGTGGAGGAGGGTTCCTTTTTCTCCACACCCCCTCCAGCACTTGCTATTTGCAAACTTTTTAATGATGATTATTCTTTTTATTTCTTTTTATTTATTTATTTAGCTGCCCCACATCTTACCTGCAGCATGTGGGTCTAGTTCCCCAAACAGGGATCGAACCCAGGTCCCCTGGATTGGGAGCATGGAATCTTAGCCATTTTACCACCAGAGAAGTCCCCTTTAAAAAATTATTTATTTATGTATTATTTAATTATTTATTTATTTGAATGATGGCCATTCTGAGCTGTGTGAGGTGGTACCTCACTATAGTTTTGATTTTTGTTTCTCTAATAATTAAGGACAATGTGCATATTTTCATGTGCCTGTTGATCATCTATATATCTTCTTTGGAGACATGTCTATTTAGGTCTTCTGCCCTTTCCTCAATTGGGTTTTCTTGTTTCTCTGTTATTCATCTCTTCTTTTAAAAAAGGGTGATATAAAGTAAATATGATACAATATTTATGTATTTAATGCTAGTGGTGAACACTTGGATACTCATTTTATAAGATTATATGTAAGTGCCTGTTATATATTTCTCTGAAATTCTTCCCAAGTAAACCAATTCATTTTGGAAAAGAAAAGAATGATTAAATAACTCTGCCGCTGGGAAGAGGCAGATTTGAAGAACCTGGATTTGAACTCGATCTGTCTGACTACAGAGAGAAACTCTTAACCACATATTCTACGTTTCCCTTAACTTACTGCTGTAAATATTTAGTAAATGGGCTTTCTGTTTCTGTCTTCCCTAATATTTTATAAGCAACAGTAGAGGTAACCCCCTTGTCTCCAATGGCATCAAGCAGTTTGGTTCAACCACTCTACTAAGCTCCTGGGTCATGTCCATTCCAGGAAGGAGAAGACCCCAGCCTATCCCCGGGAGTTTGCTGACACCCATGGGGTCCATCAGAAAGCAGTTCAGGATGCCTGGCAAAAGGAACATGACGAGACATCTCAATGTAAGCTTCATATTCTAATAGGCCTAGTACAGAGACAGTGACCTAGGTCATGTGGAAAATGTGGGCTTCTTATGAATCCTTTCAGACTTTGTGGGCCACCAAAGAAGCTTCCAGAAATTTTGTCTTCTGAGTCCTGTTGGAAAAAAATATTCTCCCCATTCCTCTCTCCTCCTCAAGATGGCCCCTAAACAGTCAGCACCCTCTCCCTCTCAGAATGGGGAAGTGGGGAGTCAGGCGGGAAGGCACAGGTACAACTGGACCTTGAGCGTGATGTATATTTCCATCACACCCAGCTGTCCAGACCACGGCAGTGAGGCCCAGGGCACCAGGGAGTCAGGGCTCCCACTCCTGTGCCCGCACTATCCCCAGCTCCTGTGTTCCTCTCACCGCTAGGAATGCCTTATCTCTTTGCCCTAGGCAACCACAGGCTCATTGTAAAGCCCACCTTCTCCAGGAAGTCTGCCCACACCCCCAGTCCACTGTGCCCTCTCACCTCAGAACTCCTCTAGTGTTTGTTATCCAGAGCTCTGGTGGGTTCCAGAGGAGTTGTTTTGTTTGATACTGTTTCACATCTGCTCGTTTGATCTGTGAGTGATTGGAGCTCAGGGTCTCTGCCTCTTTTGTACTTTCCCATGATCCCTAGCATGTTACCAGGCACGCAGAAAACACTTAACATGTTGGTGAATAAATCAATGAATGAATAAACAAATGAAGCATATTTGAAGAAGCTCCTGTAATTCTGTTCCTAAGGAAAGAGTGAGCCCCAAACTAGGTTAAGGGAAAGCCTGCCTAGCCTGACTTTGGGGAGACCTCAGACACCCTCAGCATGGCAGGAGAGCGGCTTGCCTGCTCAGTGGCCTTGAGAGGGAGGGAAGAGAGAGGGAGACGTGGTGCCCAGATGAGAGGCCCCAATGAGGTGGGTGCTGGGGTGTCTGAGGGGGGACCTTGGCATTGGCCTTTCTCGTTATATTTTTGTTTATTTTTCTGTTTGTGCCCAATTACCTCAGACAATGTCCCACACTGGCTAAGAAATGTGAAAACAGCTAAAGAAGAAATAAAGCAAAAGAGAAAAACAAGGAAAAGAGGGTAAACAAAGAGAGAATTCACCTTTCATTTGCCTGCAAAGTCCTCGGTTGGGGAATGAAGTTAAGACACAAAAGCTTTGCAACAACAACATTGTGGGGGAAGGCACAAGAGGGAAGCCGAACAGCCATTAAAGCAATTAAGAAAAGATTAAGGTCGCTTGTGGTGGAGAGAGAGAGAGACCCATTAATCAATAGGCCAGAAATCGCAGCAGGCTACAAAATTATAAGACCAGGCAAACTGGAGAACACACAGGCTTACCTCAACCAAGACGCCTGAGTAACTCAAAAGCAGAAACATTATATTCATTTCTCAGGCTTGGGGAAAAATGCTTCTTAGGAGAACCCTTTCCTTTTAATCAGCTAATGGGGCATCCTGAGGTGGGGGTGAGATCCACAATGATTTCAAGGCAAATTCTGAAGCATCGTGGTCTAAAGAAAAATTCATAATAATGCATGATACTAATGTGACTGGGTTGGAGGGAACATCATAGCAGAAACCTATGTGATAATATTAGGAAGGGTCTTAAAACTCCCTGGGGGAGGTTATATTATTGTTCTCAATATGTGCTGCTCCTTCCTAGGAAGACCTACACCCCTGCCCCACTGGCAGTGGGCTTGACTGTGTGACTTGCTTTGGCCAGTGATGCATGTCACTTTTTAACAGAAGTTTTAACAGCCAGCACTCTGTTTGCCCTATGCTTTTTCCTCTTTGCAACAACAAATCCAAAATGTTGACAGAGGCTGTTTCCTCATTCCTGGGCCCCAAACTGAAGCCAAGATATGGCAAAGACTCAGCTGGCAGAGGACATACATTATGAGCAAGAAATAAACTTTATCATTTGACACTACTGGAAAAAAAAAAATGGGGGGAGTGTTTGTTACAAAGCCTATCCTGACTGATACATTTCCTTGCAACAAGTCACTGCTTCATGGAACCTTAATGGCTCCCTATTTCTCTTAGGATAAATCTCAAAACTTTTGGTCCTGACATCAAGTCCTCCCCTTACTCCCACTCATCATAGTGTTCACCATTACCTTCATGTACCCCACAGTCTTGCCTGACTTCTTTCCTTGCTCTGCCCCACATACTTTCTTTCTGCCCCATATACTTTCAAGTTTTGGTGAAAAGGTCTCCAGGGTTAAGGAATCTGAATTACTCAGGCTTTTGATTTTGCCCTCTCTGCTATGTTCTCTGTGAAGCCATTTCTAATCACTCTAGCTCAAAAGCCATCTCTGGATTGACCACTAGAGTTCATGATCCGTATCAGTCAAACAACATTTATTTTTATTTAATGGGCTTGCCTGGTGGCTCCAGTAAGGAATCTTCCCACACTGCAGGAGACCTGGGTTCAATCCCTGGATTGGGAAGATCCCCTGGAGAAGGAAATAGCAACCCACTCCAGTGTTCTTGCCTGGGAAATCCCATAGACAGAGGAGCCTGGTGGACTACTGTCCATAGGGTTGCAAGAATCGGAATGACTTATAATATTATTACATATGTAATGCTTGCTGAGTGTCAGGTACTATATTCATAGCTTTATATATAAATGAAGCTATGAATATATATATATAAATACTATCTATATATATATATGAACATTCAATTCTCACATGACCCTATTATTCCCATTTTACAAATGAGGAAATAGAGGCAAAAAGAAGTGAGCTTATAGAACCAGCAAGTACAGTGTGGGGATTTAAACCTGGGCACTTGGGTTCCCTGATCTTAAGCTCTGAAGCATGCTGCCTGGCATTCTCCTGCAGTATCTTGCATGTGGCCTGGGTTACCTCCCCAACAAGATGATGGAGCCCTGGAAGGCTGGGAATCTTTCTAGATCTCTTATCTTCCCTGGCATTGAGCCCCATAGCTGGTCCACTAACTCCCTGACAGAATCTGTTGGTTGGTTAAAAATATAGTGGGTCACTTCATTTCATCCATTTCTTTTCCTTTAGATAGAAAAGAAGCAAAGCCATCTCAGAGAAGACATCTCTAGAAGGCCTGTTATACTGTAAGGGAGGCATCCTGATATCTGGCTGAAGTCTCTCCTTCTGCAAAATTGTCTTGGGCTTCCCAGGTGGCTCAGTGGTAAAGAATCCACCTACTAATGCAGGAGACGCTGGTTTGATCCCTGGGTTGGGAAGATCCCCTGGAGAAGGAAATGACAATCTACTCCAGTACTCTTGCTTGGGAAATCCCATGGACAGAGGAGCCTGGTGGGTTACGAAAGTCGGACATGACTGAGCAGCTAAACAACAACAACATTGCATTGTTTTCCTTTGTTTCAAGATTTATAGCATATAAGCAGCTCTTAGAGTGGTAACTATTGTTATTATTTTATTAATCATTATGTAGATCATTATTTCATTAATTACTTCCCTGTTTGAACTCTGCCTTGTTCTCCCCCTCCCCAAATATACGGTGGCTAATAAGGGATCATAAAATACAGCAGAATACACACAAAGAGCAAGAAAAGATGGCCAAAACACAAGACGCACACTGCAGGACAGTGCATACTTTGTGAACCATTTCTAAAATGTATACAAAATATAAATCTCATATAATTCTATAATTAATTTATTAAGATAAAAAAGAAAAAACTGAACTAAACTTAAGATATAGGATACTGCTAGATTTGGGGGGAAGGAAATAGTCCTAGAGTAGAAGGATGGTGGGCTTTTCTACTTTCTGTGTAATGTTTCAGTGACTTGAAGTAAATAGAACAAAATATTAACAGCTGTCAATTTTGTGTGGCAGGTACTAGATATTGCACTACTTTATGGACTTTAGATTTGGAAGAAGATCTCAGAGTTGTATTTACTTGCTCAAGTGAGCCATGAGTTGATCTCTAAGCTCTCTAAAGGGCAATATAAGGAAAGGAGCCAGGTCAGTTCTACAATTGACGGTATCGTGAGTATCCCGAGGTGAAAATATATCCAGGCTTTGGGAGAGCCCAGAACCTGGTACTGAGAACTCTAGAAGCTATGCTTATTCCACAGTGGCTAGTGGGTGGTGGTTTCAGCAGGGGTTTGGGAGTCTAAGAGCTTGTGTGTGTGTGTGTTTCTGTGTGTGTGATTAGAAGAAGGAGTGATTGGTCACACGTCTACAGACATGTAGCTCTTCACCTGAATTGTCTGTTCTAAAGACTCAGGTGAGAGTCACCTCAGCCCTGAAGATGGGAGTGCTCAGGGACAAGCTCCTCGTGGTGGCCTTGCCACCAGCCAATGACTCAGTATTTTCAAACGGCATCACAGCAAAGCCCAGTTCATAAAGCTTTGAGGAGCCCCCACTACTATTGGGCAGGCCCCAGCTCTCTGCCTATCAGACCTGGGGTTTTCAAGCCCTTGGAAGAGTAAAGGGGCCGTCCATCCTTAAAGCAAAGAAATGCAAGCTACTCCTGCCCTTGGCCAAAGCTGTGACCAACACAGGGAGGAGGTGAGGTAGAGATGGTGCTGCCCACAGGAGCCCGGGAAGGTTACCAATGTCTTCTTCCCCTTGTGAGGGACCAGTAGTCAGCTGGGTGCAGAGGAGCTGGGAACTTGCCTCTCTAGAGGGCCATCCCTCCTCCTCTGGAGGGGAGCCCAGGTGACTCACCGTTGTGCCAGGTTTTTCCTCAGAAAGCATTCGAAATTGGCTCCAGCACCCAAATGCACAGCGATACAGCACCTAGAGTCAACTCCAGGAGGTGTGCCCGATAGTCGAGCCTGAAGAACGTCTAATGCAGGTGTAACCAAATATCCCGCCGCCACCCACCCTGCCAAAAAAGAATTTAAGATTGCTTGCCAGACTGGTCACACTTCCTTGTGTGTCCCCTGGATGCCCTGCTTGGGAAACGAACTCCCCTGTAATCCCTTGAAGTGTGAAGCTGACACTTTACAATCAGTTAGTGTGGCTCTCGGAACAGTCACCCCCTTTCCCTTCCTTAGGGCAGTAATTAGTGAAGAGAACCAACTGGCCCATTCAGGCCCCTCCAGAGCACTTACTCCCCAAACTGCCAGACTTCAGAGCCAGGGTTCTGGAGCCAGAGTCCAGTCCCACTACTTGGTAGGTGGCACATTCCTTCATCTTGCTAAACTTTGGCTTCCTCGTCCATAACGTGGAAATGATATTAATAATGCACTTGCCTGACTGGGTTGTTGTGGGGGAAATACCTGTTTGCTGATCATACATGTTAGTTATTATTATTATTATTATTTATATGAGTGAGGGTGGCATTTCTACCCATAAGTCCTTCCCCTTGCCTTCTACCCTCCAAACAGATCTTAATTCTTTGTGACTTGACACTCCAGTGCTCCACATACTTTGACTGATTTGATACTGAGCAGTGAGCTGCTCCACGTACTCAGGGTAACACAAGGTTATACATATTCTGCTTCAGTCTAGGCCTCAAGACAGTTTCCTGGGTCAGACGGTTTGGGGGGTTCTGAAGTGTGTATCAGGCTTCTCCAGTATCTCTGCTGGTAAAGAATCCGCCTGCAATGCAGGAGACCCCAGTGTGATTCCTGGGTTAGGAAGATCCCCTGGAGAAGGGAAAGGCTATCCCCTCCAGTATTGTGGCCTGGAGAATTCCATGGAGGTGGGTATCACTGAGTGATCGGACCCTCAGCTCTGCCGTTGCCTTCTGGAAAGGGCATCCCCTTCTTCCTCTCTCTCCCCATTCCCCCTGCCATCTCCAGAGGAGAGTGGAAATTGGGAGTCAGCTCATCCTGAAGGATGGGGCCTTGAGAAACAGTCCTATCAACTCTTGCTTTGGGAAAAGGATCTGTGAGCCTAGAGAAGCCCGTGGTTGCATTGGTCAGGTTCTGTGGAACAAGAGAAGTCATTTCTGAGGTGATAAGAGAGACTCATGGTCCTCTACAAAGAGGAAAAAGAAAAGGCCTGCTGGCCATTGAAGGAAGAGTGCCCAGGGACCCTTGCTAAGCCACTGCCTCCCACAGCAGGGCTGCCCTCATTAGCATGCTGGCACTCAGGGCCCCTGGGAGCCACACTTGATGGATTATCCGGAGTTAAGAGTAATCCCAAAATCCATAGTCACAGGCTCCAGGAATAAAAGAGAGCTGGGAATTGGTGAGTAGGGGGAAGGGACGCTGCCTATCAGACAAACAATATTTGTATTCTAGTGCAGAGGTTCTTAAACTTTTTTGTATCAGGACCCTTTTCACTCTGAAATATTATTGAGGACCCCAGAGAACTTTTTGTTTATGTGGATTATAGCTGTTGATATTTACTGTATTAGAAATTAAAACTGAGAAATGTTTAAAATATTCACTCATGTATTTTTAAAATCACTATACTAAGCCCATGACATGTTAGCATACACAGAATATTTTTAAGAGAAATAACTGTATGTTCAAAAGTGAAAAAAATCAATGAGAAGAGTGGTATTGTTTTGCATTTTTGCAAATCCCTTTAGTGTCTGGCTTAATGGAAGACAGCTGGATCCTTGTCTCTGCTTCTGCATTCAGTCTTTTGTGATATCAGACATTATGTGGCTTCTGGAAAACACGAATGTGTACTCCTGAGAAAATGAAAGTGAAAAAGGCAAATCATATCTTAGTATTATTTTGAAAATAATTTTGACCCAGGGGTCTCCAAACCATACTTTGAGAACTATTGTTCCAGTGGACAATGGAAATAACCCTTCTAAGGTTTCAGAAGCTTCTTTTAACTTTGCAGCTTCTCCTGTCTTTACTTCTTGCCTAACTCTGATCTGTATATTAGCCTTTTCACAAAACAAAAACCCTAGCAGTGTGCCAGGACTGTGCTAACTGCTATAGAGACACAAAGAGGAAAGAGCTAAAATATGGGGTTGGAGTTCAGCTCTGTATCGCCCCAGGCTCAGAGGACATGACCCTCAGCCTACAAGTGACGGGGAGGGCAGGGCCCCTTCCAGAGTGGAACACAACACAGTTAAGGAGCCCATCAGTGTGCTGCCAGTGATGTCCTGTGTGGGTGGAAGCAATCAGAGAAGTCTTCATGGAGGAGGTGGGGTTAAGGGTCTAATATGCCACAACCCAGGTGGTTCTAGTGGTAAAGAACCCGCCTGCAATGCAGGAGACGTAAGGGACGCAGGTTTGATCCCTGGGTTGGGAAGATCCCTTGGAGAACAGCATGGCAACCCACTCCAGTATTCTTGCCTGGAGACTTCCATGGACAGGGGAGCCTGGTGGGCTACACTCCACAGTGTCGCACACAGTCAGACATGACTGAAGTGACTGGGCACGCTCGCACTCACACAAATACTCAGGCAAAGCTCTTGTTCATCACATCCTAAGTGAAGTGTGTGGAGATGAGACAACTCCCTCTGTGGACCATCCCCTGTATCATCTTCCAGAAGAAGGAGACACCGGAGATGTAGCTAAAGCCACAACATTTTTTAAAATTAATTTTTATTGGAGTATAGTTGGTTTACAATGTTGTGTTAGTCTCTGCTGTACAGCAAAGTGAATCAGTTATATAAATATCTGCTCTTTTTAGATTCCTTTCCCATATTAGTCATACGGAGTATTGAGTAGAGGTTCCTGTGCTGTACAGAAGGTTCTTACTAGCTGTAACATTTTTTTGAAGATGCAGCTGGGAAACGCTTGAACACTTCTCTATCATGAAACAAGAGCCAGAAAATGAGGTTTCCTTACCCTGGTGAGACTGTAAACCTCTCCCTCATTGTCCTTCTTTTTCCACTGCTTCATCCTCATGTCCCAAGAGTCAGGCACAACCCCTGGGTGCAGAGAAGGACCTACATTGCCCCCTTCACATCTCCTGGTACAAGGCTCAGGGGCACCTGTTATCAAATGAGTCGTCAGTGGTACCTAAATGAGCACAATGATGTCGTATATGTAAGAGTGACGGGATCAAGCAAGTACAGGGAGGTGGGGGACTAATGAATTAGTGACCCAACTGAAGTGGATGCAGAGCCTCAGAAAGCCAGAATGAGGTTGATTGAAGATCCACTTCTCATAAATCAACCGCCTGCCCATGGAGACTCAAGTCTGAGTGAACCATAACATGCAGATTGGTGGGAAAGCCATCCTCCTCCCAAATTGGAGAGAGCCTCTGTTTCGTGGAGCTAGATAAGACAGAGCAGCTTAAAGGAGAAATAGATCAACGGAACAGTGGGGGCCATTTGCTTTCTACTTTGTTCCTCTTTCTCCAGATTCTGTGGTCTCTGCTTAGCTCTGTAGCTTGCTGAGTGATTTAACAGATTTTTCTTTTAAACTTACTTACTGACAAGGAAGCTCCAAACTTCCAATAAACCAGCTGTAGAAAGCCAGCCAGGACTACAGGAGGGAGCCACAAGGGAGTTTATGAAAGCACAGCTCTCTGGGAAAGCTGCAAAGACTTGTGCATTAGTAATTCTCTTTCCAAATGCTGCCTGCTGCCATCTGGCCAGCCCTGACTTACCCCAGAGGGCAATGGGACTTTGGCCAGAGGAGGGAGATGGGGTGCAACCCGAGTGGGAGTCAGGAACAATGGCCTGAGCCTGGGTCATTGTCTGGAGCCCAAATCCATTGTTAGGAGTCAGGCCAGGTCACATCAGGGGAGGCCACAGTCCTTAGCCCACATTATTGGAAGACCCGCTTGTTATTATGCCCATCAGATGCTTAAAAGGAGACTTTGGTCCTGGGGAGAGCCATGACTGGCTAGGAGTGGAGCTGATTCTCTTGTCATACCCACCTCTTCCCGTACATGTGTGATCCTTCAAGTGCTATTCTGAGGGAGAGGTGATGCCAAGTGATGCCATGGGTATGGGGAAATAGGCCTTTTCATGGGCTGCTATAGCCATGTAGACTGGTAACCTTTGCAGGTGTATATGATAAAGGCTTCAAACGAGTATACACTCTCTCTGAGTATTTGCATTTCTAGGAACGTATTAACAGGAAATAACCAAATAGTGTCCAAAAGTGAAAGTGCAAGGATTTTCTCATTGCACTGTTGTTTGTAACAGCGTCAGAAGTCTGGAGAAGCACTAATCACCCACTGACGGGGTAGGTTAACGAATGAGGGTACAATCACGCCTTGGAGTGGTATACAGCCATTTCAAGTAATGCTGTGGGCCCCTGTATGTCACCAGGGACATATATGCACAGTATGTTTTTAGGTTTCAAGTGGCAGGTTACAAAAGAACATTGCATTCTATGATTCCTTTTCTTTTTTGGTAAATAAACCTCACATATATGCACAAAAACAGTCTAAAAGGATATATATCAAAATGTTGACAGTGGTTTTCCAGCAAAGAGGGGTTTTCGGTACTTTTATTTTCTCCTTAGTTGAACTTTCTGATTTTGTACAGTGAATATATACTTGAGCAAATATTTTTGACGGAAAGGTAGAGGAAACTGCATGTGTGACTGTAGATAAGCCAAAGATAGTTCTCTTAAGAGCTGGTTCTAGGTTGGCTGTTTCTGATTGTCAAGTGCAGCAAACCAGGACTGACTTCACTTTCCAGAAGGATCATCAGGAGACAAAATCTCCTAACACAGCTCCTGCAGCTCCAGTAGAGAATCCAGCTCAACCTGAGAAAGCCTTCAGGGTATATTTGGGGGTCTCAGAGTCCCCCTACTCTTTCCCCAGAAAGAGAAAAAGCCCATCAGGGCAGGACTCTGAAGTCACTTGCCTACTGCCTTCAGGGGAAGCCCTTCCTGCTTCTTGACATACCACCCAGGCATGTGAGAACAACAGGTGGTAAAATAGAATAAATCGCATAACCTAAATTTGTTTAATGTTCCACTAGAGAGGATCTTCTGATGAAGCCAACAAGCACTAAGAAAAAGTTTCCCCCAAAAATACAGCATTTTTCTTAGTCTCTTAACTTTTTCATTCCTCCATCAAGGAGTAAGGAAGACAGACATCTCTAGGGCATCCTACTTTTTCACTTGTGTTAATTTAGGTAGCATGTGGGATAAAGTCATCAATGAAACAAGTGAATAGTTACCTTCTACATACATTGCACATTCAGGTCTGGGTCTCCTAAGCATATTGCAGTATATACGTCCTCCCTCTCTGAGGTTCTTCCCTCCCACCTCTCCACTTGCCCCCAATTTAATTAAGCTACAACACTATTGGTTTTAGGTGTAAGACATAATGATGTAATATATGTAAATACTGCAAACTGATCACCACAATAAGTTTAGTTAACATCCATCACCTCACATAGTTACACTTTTTTTTTCTTGTGATGAGACCTTTTAAAATCTGCTCCCCACAAATAAGTGAGATCATATGGTATTTGTGTTTTTCTGTCTGACCCTCTCTGAGATTCTGATGGATTAAGTAGCAGCTCAAGGATCAGTAGCCAAGTGTGAAACAAAATACAGCTTTAAGAGTGTCTGAGGCAATACTGGATACCCCCGCCACTCCCCAACACCCCACCAGCTGGGCTCTGACAAAAGCAGGGCTAGAGAACATGGTTTAGGTTTCAAGTCAAAGTGGCAACTGCTATTTCTTTTCCCCCAGAACCAAAGGGTACAATGCTGCTGCTGCTGCTGCTGCTGCTGCTAAGTCGCTTCAGTCGTGTCCGACTCTGTGCGACCCCAGAGACGGCAGCCCACCAGGCTTCCCCGTCCCTGGGATTCTCCAGGCAAGAACACTAGAGTGGGTTGCCATTTCCTTCTCCAATGCAGGAAAGTGAAAAGTGAAAGTGAAGTCGCTCAGTCGTGTCGGACTCTAGCGACCCCACGGACTGCAGCCTACCAGGCTCCTCCGTCCATGGGATTTTTCAGGCAAGAGTACTGGAGTGGGGTGCCATTGCCTTCTCCGGGGTACAATGCTAGGAAAGGTCAATTTGAAATACATTTGTAGAGAAAAAAAAAATAGCAAGACAAAATAGTTCACATGCCAGGGCTGCTATTGCCCAAGTGATAAGCTGACTGGGTGACCCAGACCCCACAGTCATGCTGCTGTGAAGCAGGAAGTAAAAGAGGAAGCGGGGAGAGAGTCTGTGAACCTTTCGTGGACAGTAATCATCAGGTTCTAAGGGCCTCCCCTCCTCCTGTGGGGAGAGAATGTCTACCATGTACAGTGAGCACAAATGCGCCCCCAACACCCCCTGAATGGGAAGAGGGCTCAGAGAGGCTCTGTCCGCCTCACAGACAGAGGCAGAAATATGGAGGCCAGAGAGGAGACATTTCCGGAAATGCCACAGCTGAAAAGACAGAAGGTGCCTTGGAGACGTGACCTCATTCATCCCCACCTTGGGTCCAGACCGTCCCTAATCTCTACTGTACTGAAGTTCCTCCTTCTTGACTTGGAGAGACCTTCCAGAGGTCACCTTCTAGCCTGGAGATCGGCTTAGCCTTGTCCCCCCATCTCCCTAGATAGATCCTTCCGTGCTATGGGAAGCTGAAATCACTTCCTGGAACACTCTCCACCCCCTGAGGTCTCCCTGAAGGAGTCAGTAGTCTTGATTGCCAATTCTGCCCCTCCTCCTGAAGAGCTAATCAAAGAAGGGATTTTGAGAGGATGGCTGTGGCCAGAGGTTGGGCTGAACTTTTCTTCCCAGGAGACAGCCCTAAATCCCCAAGTAATTCACAAATTCCTTGCCCACTCTCCTTTACACAATGAGGCAACATGGAAGATGAAACAAGAATCTCCGACACCATCTAGTTTCCTCATATTTCAGAATATGGCCCGAGTTATGAAATGACTGGAGATAACTCTGTTCCCTTTAAAGAGAACTGGGTTCTTCCCACAGGCCCTTGGAAGGAACAGGTTTAGACCTGTGGCTTGCCTAGCAGTATCCTTCCCTCCTTCCAGCGTCCGCTGATTGGATCAGGGGCGCCTGACTTAAGAGCAGCTCATTCAAGCTGGCGAGCTCAGCCTATCAGAGTCTCCCTTTCGTCTGCAAGCGGTGAGGATTTGGGAGTGGGTATTTGAGGTAAAGGCCATGTATTGGGGTTGGCCGAAAAGTTTGGGTTTTTCCATGCCATCTTACAGAAAAGCACAAATGAAGATTTTGGCCAACCCAATAGAATGGGAGTTGGAATTAATGCCAGGACAAATTCAAGCCACACGCGTCAGAAATGGAGGGGAGTTAGGTGGGCGCGGGAAGCAGAGTAAGATGGTCTGCAAAGAGAATAAATCAAACTTGGAGAAAGACACTAAGGATAAGAAAAAATGGGGAGGGAGAGGAGGATGGAAACAGGGAAAGACAGGTGCAGAAAATGGAGAAACACAGAGGCGGGATAGGGTGGGGGAGGGAAACTTTTGGCTCCCAGAGACTTGCTTATCACCAGCTTCAGTTTCCAAGAGGCCTGAATATCCTTTATTTATTAAGATGTTTCCATGTCCTATTAGTGATCAGCCCTCTCTTTAAGTTTCTGTTTCTGCGGCCACTGAGCTCTGATCCCAACCCTGACCTCCCTGAAGTAGCAGGAGGGTACTGGGGGAGTGCTGGAATCTTCCCTTGGTCCTGTCCCTTGAGTGCAACAGGCACCTGAGGACAGCAGCAGCTGCAAGGGCTGAATGAAATCATGCGCAGTGACACATGGGAGTCCGGGTAGATGAGCAACTGGCTTCTGGAAAGAGACTTGCCAGAGGACTTTGTATGTGGGCTGAGAGAGAAAGGATAGGAAGGGAGAAGGGAACTGGCTGAGTCAAAGTAGGGTTCTAGTTCTGAAAACACTGGGTCCCACATGCAGAACTGGGAGCCAAGGTGGGCTGGGATCTTGGGCCTTTTCTCTTCAGTCAGGAAAAGAAGACCTCTCAAAAGAAACAGAAAGAACATCTTTGTGTAATCATAAGTCCCACACAGTTTGTCTTTTTGTAAAGGGGTTGCTTTTGCCAAATCATTTCTTGCAAGCTTTGGAAGACTCCAACTCCTGAGCCACTAGGGAAGACCCCCTTATCCTATTCGTGGTCAATTCTCATTATACATGTTATGGTCTATAAAGTCACTGTGAGCACTTTATTGACAAATACCGAGCCATTGCTACTAAGAGATATACAGGGTTATGTTCCTGTGAGTCTCTGCTCACATTGTCATCCATTAGTCAGTACAGACCATGAACTCCTATATTGCTAAATTCAGACTTAAACTGAAGAAAGTAGGGAAAACCACTAGACCATTCAGGTATGACCTAAATCAAATCCCTTACAATTATACAGTGGAAGTGACAAATAGATTCAAGGGATTAGATCTAATAGAGTGCCTGAAGAACCACAGACAGAGGTTCCTGACATTGTACAGGAGGCAGGGATCAAGATCATCCCCAAGGAAAAGAAATTCAAAAAAGCAAAATGGTTGTCTGAGAAGGCTTTACAAATAGCTGTGAATAGAAGAGAAAGGAGAAAAGGAAAGATATATCCTTTTGAATGCAGAGTTCCAAAGAATAGCAAGGAGAGATAAAAAAGCCTTCTTCAGCGATCAATGCAAAGAAATAGAGGAAAACAACAGAATGGGAAAGACTAGAGATCTCTTCAAGAAAATTAGAGATACCAAGGGAACATTTCATGCAAAGATGGGCACAATAAAGGCCAGAAATTGTATGGACCTAAGAGAAGCAGAAGATATTAAGAAGAGGTGGCAAGAATACACAGAAGAACTGTACAAAAAAGCTTCAGGACCCAGATAATCATGATGATGTGATCACCAACCTAGGGCCTGACATCCTGGAATGTGAAATCAAATGGGCCTTAGGAAGCATCACTTTGAATAAAGCTAGTGGAGGTGATGAAATTCCAGTTGAGCTATTTCAAATCCTAAAAGATGATGCTGTGAAAATGCTGCACTCAATATGCCAGCAAATTTGGAAAACTCAGCAGTGGCCACAGGACTGGAAAAGGTCAGTTTTCATTCCAATCCCAAAGGCAATGCCAAAGAATGCTCAAACTACCACACAATTGCACTCATTTCACATGCTAGTAAAGTAATGCTCAAAATTCTCCAAGCCAGGCTTCAACAGTATGTGAACTGTGAACTTCCAGATGTTCAAGCTGGATTTAGAGATCAAATTGCCAACATCCACTGGATCATAGAAAAAGCAAGAGCGTTCCAGAAAAACATCTACTTCTGCTTTTTTGACTACGCCAAAGTCTTTGACTGTGTGGACCACAACAAACTGTGGAAAATTCTTAAAGAGATGGGGATACCGGACCACCTGACTTACCTCTTGAGAAATCTGTATGTAGGTCAAGAAGCAACAGTTAGAATTGGACATGGAACAACAGACTGGTTCCAAATCGGGAAAGGAGCACATCAAGGCTGTATATTGTCACCCTGCGTATTTAACTTATATGCAGAGTACATCATGAGAAACACTGGGCTGGAGGAAGCACAAGCTGGAATCAAGATTGCTGGGAAAAATATCAATAACCTCAGATATGCAGATGACACCACCCTTATGGCAGAAAGCAAAGAAGAACTAAAGAGCCTCTTGATGAAGGTGAAAGAGGAGAGTGAAAAAGTTGGCTTAAAACTCAACATTCATAAAATGAAGATCATGGCACCCGGTCCCATCACTTCGTGGCAAATAGATGGGGAAACAATGGGAACAGTGATAGACTTTAGTTTTGGGGCTCCAAAATCACTGCAAATGATGACTGCAGCCATGAAATGAAAAGACACTTGCTCCTTGGAAGAAAAGCTATGACCAACCTAGACAGCATATTAAAAAGCAGTGACATTACTTTGCCAACAAAGGTCCGTTTAGTCAAGGCTATGGTTTCTCCAGTAGTCATGTATGGATGTGAGAGTTGGACTGTGAAGAAGGCTGAGTGCCAAAGAATTGATGCTTTTGAACTGTGGTGTTGGAGAAGACTCTTGAGAGTCCCTTGGACTGCAAGGAGATCCAACCAGTCCATCCTAAAGGAGATCAGTCCTGAATATTCATTGGAAGGACTGATGCTGAAGCTAAAACTCCAGTACTTTGGCCACCTGATGTGAAGAACTGACTTATTTGAAAAGACCCTGATGCTGGAAAAGATTGAAGGGAGGAGGAGAAGAGGACAACAGAGGATGAGATGGCTGGATGGCATCACTGACTCAATGGACATGAGTTTGAGTGTACTCTGGAGTTGGCGATGGACAGAGAGGTCTGGTGTCCTGCAGTTCATGCGATCGCAAAGATCAGACATGACTAGCGACTGAACTGAACTTTGGTTTATGTTCAGTTGGTTTATGTGGTTCTATTGAAAAGCACCCTATTTATTTATCGAAGTATTATTGATTTACAATGTTATGTTAGTTTCAGGTGTACAGCAAAGTGATTCAGTTATACATGCACATATATCTGGTTTTTTTCAGATTCTTTTCCCTTATAGGTTATTAGAAAATATTCAGTATAGTTCCCTATGCTATAACACCAGGTCCTGGTTGAGTTATCTATTTTATATACAGTAGTTTGTATATGTTAATCCCAATCTCCTAATCTAATATATAGTGGTGATTCATTAACACTGAATTCAGGGCCAGAAGCACCATAACTCATGCCTGAACAAAGCTTAACTAACATGTGTATTTTTTCCATAAGGCTTATCATCATCTTCTTTTTTTTTTTTTTCCTTTTTTTTTTCTTTGAACCCTCCTCCCTCCTCCCTCCCCTACCCTCCCTCTGGGTCGTCCCAGTGCACCAGTCCCAAGCATCCAGTACCGTGTATCGAACCTGGACTGGCGACTCGTTTCATACATGATATTATACATGTTTCAATGCTATTCTCCCAAATCTCCCCACCCTCTCCCTCTCCCACAGAGTCCATAAGACTGATCTATACATCAGTGTCTCTTTTGCAGTCTCGTACACAGGGTTATTATTACCATCTTTCTAAATTCCATATATATGCGTTAGTATACTGTATTGGTATTTTTCTTTCTGGCTTACTTCACTCTGTATAATAGGTTCCAGTTTCATCCATCTCATTAGAACTGATTCAAATGTATTCTTTTTATTGGCTGAGTAATACTCCATTGTGTATATGTACCACAGCTTTCTTATCCATTCGTCTGCTGATGGACATCGAGGTTGCTTCCATGTCCTGGCTATTATAAACAGTGCTGCAATGAACATTGGAGTACACGTGTCTCTTTCCCTTCTGGTTTCCTCGGTGTGTATGCCCAGCAGTGGGATTGCTGGATCATAAGGCAGTTCTATTTCCAGTTTTTTAAGGAATCTCCACACTTTTTCTCCATAGTGGCTGTACTAGTTTGCATTCCCACCAACAGTGTAAGAGGGTTCCCTTTTCTCCACACCCTCTCCAGCATTTATTGCTTGTAGACTTTTGGATCGCAGCCATTCTGACTGGTGTGAAATGGTACCTCATAGTGGTTTTGATTTGCATTTCTCTGATAATGAGTGATGTTGAGCATCTTTTCATGTGTTTGTTAGCCATCTGTATGTCTTCTTTGGAGAAATGTCTATTTAGTTCTTTGGCCCATTTTTTGATTGGGTCATTTATTTTTCTGGAGTTGAGCTGTAGGAGTTGCTTGTATATTTTTGAGATTAGTTGTTTGTCCGTTGCTTCATTTGCTATTATCTTCTCCCATTCTGAAGGCTGCCTTTTCACCTTGCTAATAGTTTCCTTTGATGTGCAGAAGCTTTTAAGTTTAATTAGGTCCCATTTGTTTATTTTTGCTTTTATTTCCAATGTTCTGGGAGGTGGGTCATAGAGGATCCTGCTGTGATGTATGTCAGAGAGTGTTTTGCCTATGTTCTCCTCTAGGAGTTTTATAGTTTCTGGTCTTAACATTTAGATCTTTAATCCATTTTGAGTTTATTTTTGTGTAAGGTGTTAGAAAGTGTTCTAGTTTCATTCTTTTACAAGTGGTTGACCAGTTTTCCCAGCACCACTTGTTAAAGAGATTGTCTTTAATCCATTGTATATTCTTGCCTCCTTTGTCAAAGATAAGGTGTCCATAGGTGCATGGATTTATCTCTGGGCTTTCTATTTTGTTCCAATTGATCAATATTTCTGTCTTTGTGCCAGTACCATACTGTCTTGATAACTGTGGCTTTGTAATAGAGCCTGAAGTCAGGTAGGTTGATTCCTCCAGTTCCATTCTTCTTTCTCAAGATAGCTTTGGTTATTTGAGGTTTTTTGTATTTCCATACAAATTGTGAAATTATTTGTTCTAGCTCTGTGAAGAATACCGTTGGTAGCTTGATAGGGATTGCATTGAATCTATAAATTGCTTTGGGTAGTATACTCATTTTCACTATATTGATTCTTCCAATCCATGAACATGGTATATTTCTCCATCTATTAGTGTCCTCTTTGATTTCTTTCACCAGTGTTTTATAGTTTTCTATATATAGGTCTTTAGTTTCTTTAGGTAGATATATTCCTAAGTATTTTATTCTTTCTGTTGCAATGGTGAATGGAATTTTTTATCATCATCTTCTTGGTCTTAGGAACCCTTGACAATGCAACTCAACATCCATGACACTTGCAAACTTCCTGTTCTGAGCCTTGCTACATATTATTTCTGCTCCTCTGAGTATCATTTCCAACTCTCCCTTCCCAACACCCTTTCTACAACTTGCAGAACCAAGGTGACACCAGGTGAACAGACCATTTTTCAGGCTCAGATGGGGCACCACCTACTGGGGGAAATTTTTGGTGAAAACTCAGATAAACTTGTGTTCTTCTTCCCAGATTCTTGCTGCATTAGCATTAGAATTTTTATCACACTGGTGGTGTCATTGTTTATGGATACCCCTCCTCAAAATGACAAAAGCTCTTTGGGTGAAGAGAGTATTCTTCTTTTATTAATTTTTGTAGCCGTAGTGTGTAGGACAATACCGGGCTCCTGAGAATTACTCAGTAAACATCTGATGAAAGAATCAGAAGGACTTCCCTGGTGGTCCAGTGGTTAAGAATCTGCCTTGCAATTCAGGGACTCGGGTTCTGTCAGGAAACTACAAGCTCACATGCCATGGAGCAACTAAGCCTGCACACTGCATCTAGAGCACCTGCGTACTGCAACTAGAGAAAGCCCCTGTGCCAAAACAAAGACCCAGCACAACCAGATTAGAAAAAGAGAGAGAGACTCAGGAAGGATGCCCAGGTCCAAGAGTTTAATCTGGGCGAATAGCTCCTGGGCACTTTGTCTCTCTGCAACTTTACCTCCTAATGATCAGACTTGGTCCTTTCTGCAGGAAGGGTCCATTTGGGAAGAGATGAGTGAAGACCAGGCAGGGCCTGGAAGCATTTATCACTGCAAGCCGGTGAGCACAGGTAACCACTAACATTCAGTGGAGGAGCATCCATGGCACTCACCTGGTGGGCAGCCAAATTCCAGACCCCAGATGGTCAGCTGAGCTGGTGAGGTGTCAGGGAGGTGTTCCCACTGGAAACAGAAGGAGATGGATATGTACAACTCCACTTACTTACACAACAGTGCTCAGACAGTCAGTTGTGTCTGACTCTTTGCAACCCCATGGACTGTAGCCTGCCAGGATCTTCTGTCCATGGAATTCTTCAGGTAAGAATACTGGAGTTGGTTGCCATTGCCTTCTCCAGGGGATCTTCTCGACCAAGGGATCGAATTCACATCTCATATCTCCTGCATTGGCAGCTGGATTCTTTGTCACTAGTACCACCTGGAAAGCCCACAAAAGTGCTGAGGAATAATTTGCTCTATTAACATGACACTTCTAACTTTGGGTTAATTAAATGGCTTAGACAACAAGCCATACCTAAAGATCACTGCTTTTCTAACTTTCTGTCTCCATCTTTTTATTAGTTTACCCCCTGGCCACTATATTTTAAAAGATACTGCCTATCAAACAAATGGCATTTTATTTATTTAAAAACTTTTATTGAAGTATAGTTGATTTGCTATGTTGTTAATTTCTGCTATACAACAAAGTGATTCAGTTACACATACAAATATATATACTTTCATATTCTTTTCTGTGGTTGTGGTTTATCATAGGATATTGAATATATTTCCTTGTGCTATATAAATAGGGCCTTATTGTTTATCCATTCTATATATAATAGTTTACATCTGCTAACCCCAAACTCCCAGTCCTTCCCTCTCCTACTCCATCTTTTGTTGGCAAACACAAGTCTGTTCTTTATATTTGTGAGTCTGCTTCTGCTTCATAGATATATTCATTTGTGTCATATTTTAGATTTCAACATATAAGAGATATATGGTTTCTGTCCTCTTTCTGACTTAATTTACTTAGGATGATAACCTTTAGATCCATCCATATTGCTGCAGATAGCATTGTTTCACCCTTTTATGGCTGAGTAATATTCCATTGTATGTATGTATCACATCTCTGTCCATTTATCTTTTGATGGACATGAGGTTGTTTCCATGTCTTGGCTATTGTAAATAGTGCTCTATGAACTCTGGGGTGCAAGTATCTTTTCAAATTATAGTTTTATCTGGGCATATGCCCAGGAGTGGAATTGTAGGATCATATAGTAACTCTAGTTTTAGTTTTTGGAGGGAGCTTCATGCTGTTTTCCACGGTGGCTGCATCAATTTACGTTCCCACTGATAGTGTAGAGAGGTTCATTTTTCTCCACACACTCTCCAACATTTGTTAACAAACAGCATTTTAAATAGCTTCTTTCTCATCGTTATTAGAGACATAAAACTGCCAATCAAGTCTGACCACCATAGACTTGCCCTATTCCAGCCAGAAGCGGACACTTGATATTTTACTCTGCTTATGATAGTTAAATATATGATTTCTACATGGATTTTACAATATTGAGACAACTTTGGCATACTCTTTACTAAGAGTTTTATTATCTTCTCTTGGGAAACCTCAGATTGAGAGTAACTGACACTGATGTCTCAATTCACCAGTGGCTTAATGCTGACTCCTAACATAAGCCAAAGCACCACAAGGTAAATCCGGGAGTGCCAAGGCTCTGATGTATTGGGATCATTGGCTTATGTGTCAGCCCCTCTTCCACTTTTCACTGTGAGCATCTTGATGACAAGGGCCTTGTTTTGCTTATCTTGGCATGCCTGGGATCTAGAACATTCTGTGTGTGTGTGTGTGTGTGTGTGTGTGTGTGTGTGAAAGTCGCTCAGTCGTGTCTGACTCTTTGTGCCCCCATGGACAATACAGTGAATGGAATTCTCCAGGCCAGAATACTGGAGTGGATAGCCTTTCCCTTCTCCAGGGTATCTTCCCAACCCAGGGATTGAACCCAGGTCTCCCGCATTGCAGGCATATTCTTTACCAGCTGAGCCATCAGAAAAGGCCAAGAATACTGGAGTGGGTAGCCTATCCTTTCTCCTGGGGATCTTCCTGAACCAGGAATCGACCTAGGGTCTCCTGCATTACAGGCAGCTCCTTTACCAGCTGAGCTACCGGGGAAACCCATTGCTAGGGACATAGTAGGAGCAGAAAAGGAGTTTGTTGAGTGAAAAAATGACTAAACACACGAATGACTTATAGGCCCCAGTTAATGCCGTTGATCACTTAGACTTCATAGGCATCACCCTCCTCAGTTCCCAAAGCACTTCTTAACTTGGCTGAGCAGTTGACACTTAGCCACACTTTCATATCACATTTTCCCTTTTATCCTGTGGCCATTTTTCTCCTAGAATGTACTAACTCTGAGGGGCTGGTCTTAGCCTTCCCCTATAAGCTCACTAGTTCCTTGTAGGCAGCCTGTATCCTCTGCAGCATTCAGTAAATATATATTGAGTACATCAATCAGTTGCTATAAATTATAAGGTACCTAATGGGAACACTCTTCCAGATGCTGTGGACCATTCAGACAGAAGCCATGGATCCTTCTTGCAAGAGCTTACACAATTAAAAAAAATAGAGAGAGAGAGAAATTGACTAAAAGAAAGATATAAGAAGCCTATTGCAAATAGGAACTCACCTTTTTTTGACTACCAAAGACTCAGAAAAGAAAGATGTCTTGGGATCCAGGGAAAAGCCAGCAGCCAGAAGTGAAAAATCACTAAACAGTGCTTGGGAGATGGGTTTATCTAGGCTGTTTGACCTACCTAGGGTAAACAAAACCTTACTCCAGAATGCATTGCCTGGGTATACCAGCTCTTAGAGCATGCCCCGTAGAGTCTCTTCCTTGTGTGTCTGGAATGTTTGGTCTTGTTACAGTAAGAGATTTCTCATCAAGGAAACATTTCAGTCCCTGCTGGATGAGATTGGTGGTCTCTAACTTTGCTCTCTGAAAAACCACCCTCTCACACCTATACCCACCCTCCTCTCTCCTCAGTCACCAAAGGAAAACCCACCAAGTCACTTGAGTACCAGCCTTTGGCAGCCTTTTAACCCACCCATTCCATGCCTCCTACCTACCTCCTCCCCTGGAAAGACAGCTGCAGCCCTAGTAGAAATATGGAAGTCAATTTGCACAGCAAGTATGAACATTTTAGCATATTGAGTGGTCCAAATATTTAAATATCTATGATATAGGAAGCGTGGAGAACATTAAAAACCATTTTCTCCCTGCTGATTGCTAGAGAGGAAATACACACAGTCTCTGCTGTCCTGCACAGTTGCAAAACTGCTGGCCTAATCACATTGCCTATAGAAAGCACCTCTCCCGCCTCCTCTAGTCCGGTTTTAGGTTGCATTTACTGTAAACAAAGATGTATTTGTGGCGGGGAGGGGGGGCGTTGGATTGAGTTTATTGTTTATGTAAATCTCTCAGAATGTGACATAGCAAGATAGCTTCCTACGTTGTGTTGATCCACATTTTAGGCCAACAGCCAAAGTATTTTATCTTTTCCTTCATTATAGTGATCTTCCAATTAGCCGTGGTCTGTAATACCCTGATTTTGGTGGCAGTGGTTTGGACAGGATTGTTTGATAGTTCTGCTCGAGAGGCAAAATAAGGGGCCTTATTATAGAAGTGCAGAGGTTGTGTGGGAGCTGAGTTCTGTTGCAAAGTTTGCCGATAAGGGGAAAACCGGCCCTTAAGCGTCCATTCTGTTCTGTATATTAACACTTCTAATCTGCACTGCTGATAAAACTGCAAGCCATTTGCCTTTGGAGGAATTAGTTCTGCCTCACTTGTGTAACCAGGCGATGGTGATTAACCTTTAAACTGTCCAATATTCCCAGCAGCCTCCTGCTCCAGATTAGAAACTATTTAGTTATGACCAACTAAATTAACAACACTCCCTCCTCTGAAGAATGAGATTTGGAAGGTGGATGCATTTTAAGGTGGAATTGTGTTTTGAATTGGTGAGCCATCCTTCTAAGGTGCTTATTTCCTTCTTGTCAAAGTCAAGGCTGCCACACTGGGGATGGAGGGCTTAGCTGAGGGATGGGGAGGAGGGAAAAAGGGGAGGGGGACCAGTTGTCCTGGTTGGGTTTCCAGATCTGAGGTTTCACAGGCACAAAGGAAACCTGTCTGAGGTTTAGATTTCCACCCCCTTATCATCCAGGTTAAAAAAGGACGTTAGCTCTCCTGCTAGACCCACGCCAGGCTAATGGTGGGATCGAGCAGTTGTTCCGAACAGGAAGACTAAAGAATAAAGAAGGTAGAGCTCCCTAGCCACCTGACTCCCAGTTTCTTCCTGGAATTGAAGGTCAGAAAAAGATGCCAACTAACTTTCATGTTCCAGACCCAGAGATCTGCCCACCGCGATTGCGTCTGCATAACTGAACTACAGTCATGCTAACAACCCCACTTCAGCTGTCTCCTCTTTGCCCATTTCCAGTGTGTCATTTATGAGTGGAAACATACTCTCTGTGTTGAGGGTCAGGCAATTATGTAATTGTGTCATGCCTTGAATCCCGAAATTGTTGGTCCTCCTGGATAACAAATAAAATAGAACAATAACCCTCACTACCACCACCCAATCCTGGCAGCAACCTTTTCCGTTTTACTCGTTTCATATGAGCTGCCTCCTTAAAAACTGCTAATCTAGATACTGTATTAGCAGGATGTCAGTCAAGCCGCCGTCCACGGCGAAGCCTTCTTCATATACCAATTTAAATCATTCATGGTCTTTTCTTTGGCATTATTCAAAAGATCATAATAATTTTCTTGTGCCCATAGCACAAAAAAATCAATTATTTCCCCACAAAGACTTGAAAGTACTTAGCGAGTGCGGCAAGAAAAGCTGAGGGTGATATCAAATTGAAATTGCACTCATTACATACAACACAATTAGTTGCCACTAGCCTGGCCGGGCTTTAATTCTGAATGGCATATCTTTATTATTACAGAAACAAGCATGCAAATGGCATTGTTCAGGATTTGCCGAAATCAATAGGATATAGTGCTGTGTGTTTGGTGGCCACTGTCACTCATGCTGCTGTGGATGCGAGATAATGTGTGTGTTTGAATTAATGAAGGGAGCAGGCAACATCTTAAGTGACACCCAAATAAAAGAAATGGGTACATGATATTTGTAATTATTCTACTTGTGTTTTTGTTGTAAATACTTGTGCTTTTTGTTTTTTAATCAAAGGATTAATTGCATTTTAATAAGGCATTATGATTTGCAGAGCTTTAGTTAATTAAAACTTGTAGTATATAATTATGAAGTGATGCTGAGATTTTTCTAAAGATCACCCATATGTTCAGAATATGTATAATTTTTCTGTTAAGCAGTTGCAAATTCTCCCCTGCTCCCACCCCCCTGCTTCTCCTTGGTCCCTCCCCCACCCACAGAAGACACGGATGACTTACATGAAACGTTAGTGAAGCAGCAATTCCAGGTGGGTATCTCTAAGTGGCAACTAGAACCAAGTTAAGTTACTTCACAAGTTAAAATGACTGTGAAGCCGCACTCTTGTGATAAACTGTGGCAGAAAACTTTCTTGTCACCACTTAGCTTTCCAGTTAATCTTCCCAAGGTTCTTCCCAAGGTGCAGCACTGTAGAGGTCTGGAGAGTTGATGTGAGTTTTAAGTACAAACATTGAGATGTTAGATGTGGGTGAGATGGTGCCACTGAGAGTTAGACCTTGGTTGGTTCCCCAGGGGCTAAGACCCAATCTCAGTGGGACCACTGAGCCCCACCTTTGTCCTCCGAAACACACAAGAACTTATTGGGGTGGGGTAGGGAGCAGAGAGGGGATGTTGAATGACACAGAAGCTTGGAATTCCCAAGTGTTACCATATTAGTAATTCACAGTGGAATCCAGCCCAGAGACATGTAATCACGTTTCCTGTAGGTGTGTATTATGTGAAGGCTGATGGATTAATTGCTAGATAGATGGAATAGAGCTAAAGTAAAACATTATTAAAAAGTTTTAGAATCTTAATGTAACGTTTTGAAGTTTGCTTTGGGGAATTTTTTCATTTCAGTCTCCTCATTTTCCATTCTCTCTGGGATCATGAGTCTTTGTTGTCTTTTCCAAAGGAGGAATCTATTTGCTGAAACTTAGGATGGTCTTTGTTGAGATCGTGTGGGCCAGACGTGGTTGGCAGATGTAGGAGCCGGTGGCTGGGCCCCATGTGGCCAATGATACAGTGGGATGAGCTGACTTCAGAAGGCTGAACTTCATTTACCCTTGGGGACCTGGGCACCTAAGGGCCAATTTTTCTCCCTCTAAAGACCAGAGTCTATAATGAGGAATATCAAGATTCCTCAATACCCCCCAAAGTAACATGAAGAAGAATGACCTTGAATGCAAGAGTATTCTATAGCGTTCATGTCCCAAACCTGGTTCTCCAGGAGACCCACAATAGTGCTCTGAGTAGGGTGGCCCAGAGCTGATTTAAAATCTAATGTTATTAGGTTGGTCATGGCTTCCTATTTTAACTCTGAAAACCTAGAGCCTGAAGGTGGCTCATTCAAAGCTTGCTAACATATTTGCTCAGCAACACAATGATGTATGATGGAAAATAAACTCTTGTGGCTTGTTCATCCTATCAGCCGCGGCCTATAGCAGGGAAAGAATGAGGGAAGGTCAGTCAATTATGTGTGGTAATCACCGTAAGCATATTATCTGAGACACAGATGTCTTCTATGACCCCACACGACATGGCTATTAACCTCGGAGCAATATAAAAATTGAGTGGGTTTGCGGGGGAGGAGTGGAGGTAAGCCAGACTTTCCATCTAGCGTTGTCCACAGGCTTAGGGGAGAAAAAATGTTGAGAACATGAAGACTATTTTCAGGAACCCAGCCAATAATCTGACCCCTGCTCACCGAGGCTGGATCCTCCTACCTCTCCTTCCCAAGACCTTGCTGGCAGCCTAGTCATGTGTGGAAGAGCTCACCTCATCCAAAAACGAGACTAGCAAGTTGTCTTGGGATATACTGCAGACACACAGTGGCCCTGGGATGCTACTTTCTGTTCACCAGAAGAAAGGAGGGAGTGAAAAGCAATTTGAGCATTGATGTGTGTGTTTAGATAAGTTGAACTCCAGTCTTGGGCGGTAGTGGGCAGAGAAGACAGTAGGGTCACCCAGGCACCTGGCTTACTCCAGGAACCTGGACTGATGGAAGTCAAAGGTTTCTCTCAGAGTTGCAGAGCAAATGGATCGGAGAAGCTGAAGTTCAGAGACCTGAAGCCAGTTAGAGAACTGCTGTAAGTCCAGGTACATACAGGGTGGTGATGTAAGACGATGCTGGAGAGGAAGGGGTGACTGTCTTAGGTGTCAGAGCGGCCAGGAGGACTTGGCAGCCCAGGGGATGTGGTGGTGAGGAAAAAGGAAGAGCCCAGCGTCACCTCAGTCCCTGACAACAAGACTCACGTGCCTACTGCTTTCACTCTTCTTTTATAATGAAAGCATTAGGGTTTGAAAAGATGAAGTCGCTTGCCCAAAGTCAACATCCGTATTTTATCCCAGCCAGATTTGGAACCCAGTTTTTGGTTCTGTAACCAAGACTCCCATTGTTGTCCAGTGTGTGTGTGTGTGTGTGTGTGTGTGTGTGTGTGTGTGGAGGGGCAGGGGTAGAGATCTGCTCCTTCAGAACCTTGATCTAATGTTCACCTCTTCTATATATCTCCTCTCTTCTTCCCTTATCCTAAACCATCTCCAAGGAAAAAAAGTTTAGTGATGTATTAGCAGAATTGCATTGGCAACCCCAGCTACTTTTATATTTTTAAGCTATTATGAGAAAGTGATTGTACCAAATGAGCTATAGATGAGCTGGTGTTGCAATAATTAAAAAAAAAAAATTCTTAGAACAGCTTAATGTAACAGGTATCTGTGACACATGTTGTAGAGGGTGTGACACAATCGTGGTGAACATGACTAATAAGTGACCTTATTAAGCATTATTTTACACAGTCGCAGCAGACACGGTTGTCTTTTCGGCATCCTCTCCACCCCCACCTTCCTAACAGAGCCTGCTTTGTTTTGGTTCCACCTGTTCCATGTGCTCCTCAACTTCAGAGGAAGCTGATTCTGGTCCCAGGAATGGCCGGGCAAAAAGAGGGAATGGTTCTGAGTTCTCCCTGATGTCACTGAGCTGGTGACTGTACACTACAGAGTTGCCTGGCCTCTGAACTTTGTGTGCTATGTGATCATTTTAAATTTCCTTATTATAGAAGTTGTTTTTTTTCTTTTTTAAAAAACTTATGGTAAAAGGCACATAGCATAGCATTTTAAGCCTTTCTAAGGGTACAGTTCAGCTGCATTAAGTACATTCACGTTCTTGTACAGCCGTTACCACCAGCAGCTCCAGAACTTTCATCTTCTCAAATTGAAACTCTGGACCCATTAAACACAAACTCCCCACGCCTCCTTCCTACAGCCCCAGGCAACCACCACACTGTTTTCTGGTTCTATGAATTTGTCTACTCCAGGATTTTTGCTGCTTTCTGGTTCTATGAATTTGACTACTCTAGGAATCTCATGTAAGTGGAAACATACAGTGTCTTTCTGTGACTGCCTTATTTCACTTAGCATAATGTCTTCAAGGTTCATCGATGGTGTATGTGAAATCACTTTGAAATGAAGTTGCTGATTCTTACAGCTGAAGGCATCTCAAATTATAAAACCTGTTAAAAGTGAAAGTGAAAGTGAAAATGTCAGTCACTGAGTCATGTCCGCCATGGACTGTAGCCTGTCGGGCTACAGGACCTTTATTTATGTTCACCTCTTCTACATATCACCCCTCTTTTTCCTTTGCCCTAAACTGTCTCCAGTGAAAAAGAAGGTTAGTGTAATGACCCCGGCTACTCTGTCCATGGAATGTTCTAGGCATACTCCAAGAATATTGGAATGGGTTGCCATTTCCTCCTCCAGGGGATCTTCCCAACCCAGGAATTGAACCCGTGTCTCTTACATCTCCTGCATTGGCAGGTGGATTCTTTACCATTGTGCCACCTGGGAAACCCCCTAATAATAGCAATAATAGTAATGATAATAAGAATTACTGTGTGACAGGCACCCTTTTAAGAGCTTTATGTGTAACTACTCATTTAATCCTCTAGCAATCCTATGCAAGCCCTAATAGTGTTACCCGTTGAAGTACAGAGAGGTAAGCAAATTTTCTAACCTCTGCCTGGAATGAAGGGTCAGCGTCCTCTCCAGTCCTGCTTGGTCTGTATCTTGCTTAGGTCTTTCTGCTCCCATCTGAGTAGTATGCCCCACTTCTTCCTGATCTGAGGTCAGTTGTAGAAGGAACAACTCCAGGGTCCCAGAACCTCAAGGCCAGAGGCAGCTGGTGCTATGGGCCAGAAGACCAAGAGTGGGCAGTCAGGGCACCAGATCACCCCTCCGAGAGTCCTGAGCTCAAGGAGAGAGGTCTTGAGGGTTTGGCGAGTGCCCCTGGGTAGCAAGGGTGAGAAAGGACAAAGTAATCCTGGTCCCTTGATTCACTGTGCACGAGTCTGAGGAGGTGACAGGCAGCAGGGATCTGGGGAGCAAACTGAGGAAAGGACCAGGGAGCACAGAAAACTCCAGAGACCAGGACGCAGACTGAGAAATGCTTACCTTTTCCCCAGAAGTTCTGGGGAAGGAGTCTAGCAGCTCCTGCTCTAAACTCACTGTTGTCACTATAGAGCAGCTTTTGTTGTGACCAAGGAAGGAGGTGAGAGGAAGAAGATGGCTTCAAAGCATAGAGCGAGGGAGTCAAAGAATCACCTGTGGAGACAGGGGTGTGTGTGAGTGTGTGTGTGTGGGTGTGTGTGTGTGTGCACGCACATGCGTGCACGTGAAATGTGCCTAAATTTCCACATCTGTATCAAGGAGAGTAGGAAAATACCTGTCCTTCTGATGATATGAAGAGCTTGTCAAGAACAAATGAAAGGACTTCCGGGCAGTCCAGTGGTTAAGACTCTGCTTCCACCGCAGGGGGCACAGGTTCGATCCCTGGTCAGGTAATTAAGATTCCACATGCATTATGGTGTGGCCATAGAATTTTTGAAAAAGTTAAAAAAAAAAAAGAACAAATGAAATATATAATTAATATGGTATTATATTGACTACAGTTGATTACACTGTTATATAATTGAAAATAAAACGAACAAAGAAGGTAATGCCTTATGCTTTGAAAAGAATAAATCCTTCAGGGTAAATTGTTATTAGTGTGCCTTTTCAAGATGTCATTTGACCTGACCTCGTGGTGATAGAAGGAAATTTGCATTTGTGAGTGACATGGTGAGAACACAACCTTGGCTATGTCCCATTTTGCTGCCAATGGAAGGAAGTCAAAAAGGCATTTGAGGCGACCCAAATGTCAGTTCCCCATTACCTTCTTTGCAGAAATGCTCATGTCTGTAGCATAGGCCCTGGAGTGCCAGGGGGACTGAAACTCTCAGGAAATCCAATTGGACAGAAGGGAACGGACTCAGATTTTTCTTAGCTGGAGGAGAGCTAAGGACGAGGAGTGCCCCTAGAAGCAGGGAGGCTGACTGATAGACTGTATACTTGGTGGAGGGATAAGAGGAGATAAAAGATTAAAAAATGTAATAGAAGATTTGCTTACACTTCTTGGAATGGTAATTAAATTTATTTATAGTTATGGAAAATTTGGGGAAGGGAGGAAAAGCAATTTAAATGCAGAGTTTTCACAGGGCGGCTGCAAATGGCTTGCTTTAACTTGCCTCTGAAGGTTAACAGAATGGCAAGGAGGTCGGACTGAAGTGCATATGATAAGTGACAAGTGTTAACATGGCAAATCATGTATTTAAAATTACTCTGAGCTTTATCAAATGTTCCCTCTCAAAAATAAACTATCCTGGAAGGAAAGGTTAACTGAGAAAAGAATATTACTCTAATGTTTCTGAGATGACTGGGGAGGGGGTGGTGGAGGGAAAAGGGTTCTGTAATGTAGGAGAAGTAGTGATAAATATAAATAGGTTGTTATATTATTAACAGTAAAGAAACAGAATATTCCAGACTTACATGGTGCTGGAAGGAAAGGCAAGTAAATCCTCCCTTTGCTCTTCATCTTCCTTGTCTCCCCATGAGCTGAGCAGCTTTGGACACCAGGCAGATGCAATGTTGATGACAGTAACAGCCAGGGCCACAGGACTGTAATGACACACAGTCAACCTTGACTATTAAGAGGTGTCCATAGAATTCTCTGAAGTTCTCCATCCACCAGTCCCTCACAAATCTTCTATTCCTCACAAATCTTCTCTCTGACCCTGCCTGGTTGGATAAATTTTTCTTACATATAGCGCTTTGGAACAATCTCCAAGATATATTTGTAAGTGGAAACAGCAAAGTATATTATATTCAACAACATGGATAAATCTTAAAACTGTAATATTGAGAAAAAAAAAAGCAAGACAAAAAAGAATGTATACAATATGATGCCATTAACATAAAGTTTAAAAACAGGCAAAGCTGAACTTTACTGTTTAGAGATGCATTCAGAAGAGACAAAACTATAGAGAAAAACAAGGAAATGAATATAATGTTTCCCTCTGCAGGGAGGTAGGGAGTAGATGATTAAGGAGAGGCAAACAAGAGGCTCTGGAGTGCTGGAGCGTTCTGTTTCTTCATCTGAGTGGTGGCCATACAAGTGTGCAACTTATAGTTACTAACTCTATTTTTTTCCCCTTGCTATGTGTATATTATTTTTCCCCAGTACCTTTTTCACACAAATCTAGGTACAGAACTGTGTCTAAATAATATATAATTCATTTCCAAAAATAATATACACATGTGTATAAGGCAAATACTAATCAAAATAACTATTCATATCAGACAAAATATATTTTAAGGCAAAAGGCATAAAGTGACATATTACATGATCAGTAGAACAATTAACAAATAAGGCATGATTATCATGAAACTGTATGTGCTTCAAAAGATAAGATAGGCTCAAAATAGATAAAGTAAAAACCAATATGAGGAAAAGATTTAAATAAAAAATTACAATGGGAGATTTTTAGTACACTTTAATCAGAAGAATAGTTTAAGAAGAAAATAGAAAATGTAAATAATAGTATCAGGTAGTAAAAGGGGACATAGATACAGAAGCAGTAGAAATTTTAAAATCATAAAATTCTGAAAGAGATGGGAATACCAGACCACCTGACCTGCCTCTTGATAAACCCATATGCAGGTCAGGAAGCAACAGTTAGAACTGGACATGGAACAACAGACTGCTTCCAAATAGGAAAAGGAGTACGTCAAGGCTGTATATTGTCACCCTGCTTATTTAACTTATATGCAGAGTACATCATGAGAAACGCTGGACTGGAAGAAACACAAGCTGGAATCAAGATTGCTGGGAGAAATATCAATAACCTCAGATATGCAGATGACACCATCCTTATGGCAGAAAGTAAAGAGGAACTAAAAAGCCTCTTGATGAAGGTGAAAGAGGAGAGTGAAAAAGCTGGCTTAAAGCTCAACATTCAAAAAACGAAGATCATGGCATCTGGTCCCATCACTTCATGGCAAATAGATGGGGAAACAGTGGGAACAGTGATAGACTTTAGTTTTGGGGCTCCAAAATCACTGCAGATGGTGACTGCAGCTATGAAATTAAAAGACACTTACTCCTTGGAAGAAAAGTTATGACCAACCTAGATAGTGTATTGAAGAGCAGAGGCATTACTTTGCCAACAAAGGTCCATCTAGTCAAGGCTATGGTTTTTCCAGTGGTCATGTATGGATGTGAGAGTTGGACTGTGAAGAAAGCTGAGCGCCGAAGAATTGATGCTTTTGAACTGTGGCGCTGGAGAAGACTCTTGAGAGTCCCTTGGACTGCAAGGACATCCAACCAGTCCATTCTGAAGGAGATCAGCCCTGGGTGTTCTATGGAAGGAATGATGCTAAAGCTGAAACTCCAGTACTTTGGCCACCTCATGTGAAGAGTTGACTCATTGGAAAAGACTCTGATGCTGGGAGGGATTGGGGGCAGGAGGAGAAGGGGACGCCAGAGGATGAGATGGCTGGATGTCATCACTGACTCGATGGACGTGAGTCTGAATGAACTCCAGGAGTTGGTGATGGACAGGGAGGCCTGGCGTGCTTCGATTCATGGGGTCGCAAAGAGTTGGACATGACTGAGCGGCTGAACTGAATTGAACTGAACTGAAAATAATCTATAGACAACTTTCTGCTATTACATTCAGAAACTTAGATAAATGGAAAATTATCAAAAGTGACTCAAGGAAATTTGCCAACTTCAAGGACTTGTAATCATTATTAAATAAATTAAATCAGTATTTAAATCCATCATCAAAACAAACTGCTCTAGAGAACAGAAAGTTAGAAAAAGCTAACTCATTGTACACAACTAATTAGTTCTTGGTATTAAACCTAAACAAGGATAGAAGGATAAAGAAAATTGTAAGATGGATAAAAAGAAAGTCTTATAGCAATGTTATTTATGAACAAAGAGGTAAAATACTAAATCAAGTCAAACTCAGAAGTGTTTATAAGCATACTGTCTTATAAAACCAAGTAGGATTTACTCCAGGGATTTATCGTTCAATAGTAAAATATATCAGAGAAGGCAATGGCACCCACTCCAGTACTCTTGCCTGGAAAATCCCATGGATGGAGGAGCCTGGTAGGCTGCAGTCCATGAGGTCGCTAAGAGTCAGACACGACTGAGCGACTTCACTTTCACTTTTCACTTTCATGCATTGGAGAAGGAAATGGCAACCCACTCCAGTGTTCTTGCCTGGAGAATCCCAGGGACGGGGGAACCTGGTGGGAGGCCATCTGTGGGGTCACACAGAGTCGGACACGACTGAAGTGACTTAGCAGCAGCAGCAGCAGTAAAATATATATCGGTGGCAAGTAACCATTCATCAGATAAAAAAGAAAAAAACTTAACGATCATCTCAAAGATGCAAAAAATATTCAATTAATATTCTTTCATAATTTAAAAAAAAGAGAAAAACAAAAGAAAATATCTAACTCAAAATAGAAGGGACCTGTTTTAATCTGATCAAGAGTATCAGCCAAAAATCTACAGTCTTACTTAATGTTTGAGGTTTAGCAAGATTTCCTTTGATATCAAGAAAAAGACATGATGTCTTCTATTGCTCCTCTTATACAAGATTGCACTTGAGGTCCTAAAGGTGTAATAGCACAAGGAAAATTTAGTTATAATAAAGGAAAGAAAACAAATTATTATCTACATGTGTGGGTGCTAAGTCACTTTCATCATGTCTGACTCTGTGCAACCCTATGGACTGCAGCCTGCTGTGCTCTTCTCTCCATGGGATTCTCCAGGTAAGAATACTGGAGTGGGTTGCCATGCCTTTCTCCAGGGGATCTTTCTAACCCAGGGATCAAACCCGGGTCTTCTGCATTGCAGGCAGATTCTTTACCATCTGAGCCACTAGGGAAGCCCAGTTATCTACACAGAAAACTCCAAACCCAAACTCTTAGACCAGAGTCTAAGTCTGGGTACAGCACAGACTTACAAAAGTATTAGCACTTCTAGATGCCAGTAATAATCTATTAGGCAAGACATCATTCAGTGGAATTCCAAACAAAGTTCCAATAGGATTTTTCACAGAACTTAATCTGATTTTAGAAAAGACTCTGATGTTGGAAAAGGTTGAAGGCAGGAGAAAAAGGGGACGACAGAGGACAAGATGCTTGGATAGCATCACCGACTCAATGGACATGGGTTTGAGCAAGCTCTGGGAGATGGTAAAGAACAGGGAAGCCTGGCATGCTACAGTCCATGGGGTCGCAAAGAGTCAGACATGACTGAGTGATTGATCAACAAATCCGATTTTAAAACTTGTACATTAAAGTAGAAATGTATAAGTAACCAACATAAATCTGAAAAAGAAGAAAGATAAGGGATTTGCTTCATAAGCTCTCAAGACATATTTTTAAGTTGGTCAGTTCACCAAATGCCAACTTGTCAAGTGGCCCATTCAATGAATGAGCCAAAAGTTAGTTTGCCAAAAGCCAGTTTGCTGAAGAATTAATTACACAAATGACTGACTCACAAAATTTACAAGATGTACCAAGTAGCCACAATGTGTTATAAGCAATTTTCTTGACTGAGCAAGGATATATTCAACATAGTAAATATAGTCAAGGTTATATTCAAAACTATATACCTCAAGTATAATCATATACTCATTATATAATCAATGATTTTGTAATAATTTAAACTTCATTAGTATATTCTTCTTAGGTATATGTAAGAGAAAAGATAAAAATCCATAGATGAGTATATTCCAGACTATATTAAAATATTCAGGAATATATTCTTCATAAACTAACTTTTGGCAAACTAAACATTCCTTCAAATGCTGCTAATAAAAATGTAATTTAGAATATACCTATTCTACATATAAAATCTATTTGAGAAAATTATCTCAAGAAGAATATTATCATATTAATATATTCAACAGTTTACTATTTAATGTATTCAAGAAGATTATTTCTTAAAATTTTTGAAAAATTAGTAAATGTGATAAGAGTTAGCAACTGGACATTAGGTGAATTGACTTAAAAACTGGTTTCCACATAGACTACACGCTGCATGATTCCATTTATATGGCATGTCTAGAAAAAGCCAATTTGTAGAGATGAAGAACAGATCAGCTGCTGCCTAGAGCTGGAGGGGTGGTGGGTAGGTATGGGGATTAATTACAAAAGGGCATGAAGGAATTTGTAGGGCAATGGAAATGTTCTTAACCTGAATTGTGATGATTGCACAACTCTATAAATTTACTAAAATCATTGAATCATACACTTGCAATGGGTGAATTTTAGAGTATATAAATTATAACTCAATGAAGCTGTTAAAAAGGGGAAAAATGGCTTTCAGTAAATTGATTGCAATAATAACCTGGGACTATTATTATAAAGTATAGTAATTAAGACTGTGTGGCATTGGTATAGGAGTAGATGGAAAGAACAATGCAGTAAAATAGAAAGCTCAGAAATAGATTCAAATATGTGTAGGATCTTAATACACTGCAGAGGCAGTACTGAAAAATAAGTGAGGAAAGAATGGACTGTTCACTAATTGGTATTGTACCACTTGGCTAACTGTATAAAACAAAATACAATTTGATTTCTATATTACATGAGGCACAAAATTTAACTCTAGATTTATTAAAGAGCTAAATACAAAAAATAAAACTTCAGACTTCTGATTTCTGGTCTGTCTTATAAGAAGCTTAGAAATCTTCACACCATCCTAACAACAACTACAAAGCTGAACAAAGTGAAAAAACAAAGACATGAAATCACAGGGCAAACGGCTGCCCCCAAGCTGGAGAGACAGACAGATGGATACAGAGAATGACAACACCCTAGAGCAGAAACCACCCTGGGGACTAGGTAGGGAAACCTAAACTGTAGTTGCTGGAGGTTCAGTGTAGACAGTCTGAAAAAATAGGAACTCTAGGGAGACCCAGTCACAGAGGGGCCCTCATACTTATGTGAGTTTTACCTTCAGGAGCTCTATGAGGTTCTCATAAGGAATACTGGAGAAAAATCCTCTTGTGCTTCCTGCACATGGGGCAGAAAAGGAAGCATTGTGAAATACACCAGAGTATTCTATTATTTTTAACAAGGCCTGGCCTCAGGAGAAACTATTTTACCAGAGCCTAACTTATTGGGAGTATAGCAAAGCCTGGAGGATGGGAAGTACCCAAATCCAGCCCACTCAGGACTTCCAAGTGGAGGAAGGGAAATACACACCATTCTTTCCCACTGAAGGGAGGAAAAAATTCTGAGAATCACTGGTGAAGTTCACAGTCCAGGGCCACAGGCTTAGCAAAAGACTGACACCTAAGCATAGAAGTCATGTATAATTCACCCTTCCTCCCATATCTTACAACTTCATTACTAAAGGCTCATTACTCCAGTTCTACTTACCCAGGGCACCATGTCCACCTTTCAATAAAAAATTAAAAGGTGTGTGTGTGTGTGCTCAGTTGTGTCCAACTCTGTGACCTCAGGGATTGTAGCCCTCCAGTCTCCTCTGTGCATGAAATTTTCCAAGCAGGAATACTGGAATGGATTGCCATTTCCTTCTCTAAGGGATCTTCCCAACCCAGAGATTGAACCCATGTCTCTTGCATCTCCTGAGTTGGCAGAAAAAGGCATACTAAAAGTGAAAAAAAAAAAAAAAGCAGAGTTTGAAGAAACTGAACAAGCACAAGAACCAGAGTCAGATAAGGCAGAAAAGTTGGAATTATCAGGCCAAAATTTCTCAAATTATTATTAATATGGTAACAATTTTTTTTAAGTAGGCAAGAACAGATGGATAATGTAAGCAAAGAGATGGAAATTCTAAGAGAGAATCAAGGAAAAGTTTTAGAGATAAAAACTGCTGTAACAAAAAAAAAGAATGCATTTAATGGGCTCATTAATGGATTGGACATGACTCAGAAAAGAGTCTCTGAACTTGAATATGTAACAATAGAAACTTCTAAAACAGAAAAAGAAACTTTTAAAACTTCTAAAACAGCAATCCCCCACAAAACAAAACAGAATACCTGAGAACTGTGGGACAACTACAGAATGTGCAGCATGTAATGGGAACATTGGAAGGAAAAGAAAGAGAAAAGGAAACAGTATTTGATACAATAATGGCTGAAAATTTCTCCAAAGTAATGTCAGATGCCAAACCATAGGTTCAAGAAGCTCAGAGAACAACAAGCAAGATAAATACAAAACAAACTACCTAAGCATGTCACCTGCCTCCTGAGAAATCTGTATGCAGGTCAAGAAGCAACAGTTAGAACTGGACATGGAACAACAGACTGGTTCCAAATCAGGAAAGGAGTACGTCAAGGCTGTCACCCTGTTTATTAAACTTAAATGCAAAGTATATCATGTGAAATGCTGGGCTGGATGAAGCACAAGTTGGAATCAAGATTGCCGGGAGAAATATCAATAACCTCAGATATGCAGATGATACCACCCTTATGGCACAAAGTGGAGAAGAACTAAAGTGCCTCTTGATGAGAGTGAAAGAGGAGAGTGAAAAAGTTGGCTTAAAACTCATCATTCAGAAAACAAAGATCTGGCATCCAGTCCCATCACTTCATGGCAAATAAATGGGGAAACAATGGAAACAGTGACAGACTTTATTTGGGGGGGCTCCAAAATCACTGCAGATGGTGACTGCAGCCATGAAATGAAAAGACACTTGCTCCTTGAAAGAAAAGCTATGACCAACCTAGACAGCATACTTAAAAGCAGAGACATTACTTTGCCAACAAAGGTCCATCTAGTCAAAACTATGGTCTTTCCAGTAGTCATGTATGGATGTGAGAGTTGGACTATAAAGAAAGCTGAGCGCGGAAGAATTGATGCTTTTGATCTGTGGTGTTGGAGAAGACTCTTGAGAGTCCTTTGGACTGCAAGGAGATCTAACCAGTCAATCCTAAAGGAAATCAGTCATGAATATTCATTGGAAGGACTGATGCTGAAGCTGAAACTCCAATCCTTTGGCCACCTGATGCGAAGAACTGACTCATTGGAAAAGACCCTGATGCTGGGAAAAATTGAAGGGAGGAGGAGAAGGGGATTACAGAGGATGAGATGATTGGATGATGTAACCGACTCTGTGGACATAAGCTTCGGGAGTTGGTGATGGACAGGGAAGCCTGACATGCTGCAGTCCATGGGGTCACAAAGAGTCAGACAGGACTAAGCGACTGAACTGAAGCATATCATATTCAAATTCAGAAAAGCAAAAATAAAGAAAAATTCTTAAGCCAGAGAGATAAAGCAGCTTACCTATAGAGGAGCAAAGATAGAAATTGTATTTGACTTCTCCGAAATCATATAACTCGGTCTTAGTTGTGGCGTGTGGGACCTTTAGCTGTGGCACACAAACTCTTTAGTTACGGCATGTGGGATCTGGTCCCCTGACCAGGAATTGAGGCTGGGCCCCCTGCATTGGAAGCACAGAGTCCTAGCCGCTGGACCACCAAGGAAGTCTCCTGTCCCCAAATATGGTTGGATATTAATCCAGCTGTATCAATAATCACCTTAAATGTCAATGGTCTAAATACACCAAAATAAAGACAAAGGTTGTCAAAATAGATTAAAAGACAAGACCTAATTTTATGTTATCTACAGGAAATCCACTTAATTTTTTTTTAATTGAAGTATAGCTGATTTATAATGTTATATTAATTTCTGCTTTACAGTAAAGTCATTCAGTTATACATGCATATACATTCTTTTTAAAATATTCCTTTCTAGTATGGTTTATCATGGAATATTGAATATGTTTCCATGTGCTATAGAGTTAGGACCTTGTTGTTTATTCATTCTATATATAATAGTTTGTGTCTGCTCACCCCAGACTCCCATCCTTCCTTCACTGACCCCTTTCTTCCCCTTGGCAACCACAAGTCTACTTATGAGTCTGCTTCCTGTCTCGTGGATAAGTTCATTTGCGTCATATTTTAGTTTCCACATATAGATGATATCATATGGTATTTATCTTTCTCTTTCTGACATGCTTAACTTCGTGTGATAATCTCTGGTTCCATCCATGCTGCTGCAAATGGCATTATTTCATTTTTTTAATGGCTAGTATTCCATTGTATATATATACCTCATCTTCTTTATACATTCAGTGGACATTTAGCTTGTTACCATGTATTGGCTATTGTGAATAATGCTGCTATGAACATAGAGGTGCAGGTATCTTTCCAAATTATAGTTTTGTCCATATGTGTGCCCAAGAGTGGGAGTGCTGAATCATATGGCAACTCTATTTTTAGTTTTTTAAGGAACCTCTGTACTGTTTTCCATAGTGGCTGCACCAACTTACATTTCCATCAACAGTATACAAGGCTTCCCTTAAGACATCCACTTTAAATATGAAAACATGTATAGATTAAAAGTAAAAAGATGGATGAAGATATACCAGATTAAGCCTAATCAAAACAAAGCTGAGGTAGCTATATTAACTTCAGACAGAGCAGACTTCAGAGCAAGGAAAATTATCTGGAATGAAGAAGGACATTACATAATGAAGGGTCAGTACTCCAAGAAGATATAATGATTCTTACTATTTAAAATGTATGCACCTAAAAACAGAGCACAAAAGCATGTGAAGAAAAAAACAAATGGAACTGAAAGGAGAAATAGATGAATCCACTGTTACAGCTTAGTGACTAAACCACCACCTCACTAAGAGATACAGTTTCAAGGGGCTTCCCTGGTGGCTCAGTCGGTGAAGAATCCACCTGCAGTGGTGGAGACCGCCTGCAATTCAGGAGACCCAGGTTTGATCCCTGGGTCGAGACACTCCCCTGGAGAAGGAAATGGCAGCCCACTCCAGTATTCTCGCCTGGGAAATCCCATGGACAGAGGAGCCTGGTACACTGCAGTTCATGGTGTTATAAAAGAGTCAGACATGACTTAGAGACTAAACCACCACTGTTATAGCTGGAGACTTTAACATCCCTGTGTCAGAAACAGATAGATTCAGCAGGCAGAAAAACTGTGTCTGTAAGGACACAGTTGAATTCAACAGCGCCACTAATCAATTAGATATAATTGACATCTATAGACTACTCCATCCAAGAACAGCTCACATGGAACATTCACCAAGGTAGACCACATCCTGGGGTATCTCTTTTTAACTTAAATATAGTAGTAGTTAGTTAGTTTTAGGTGTGCTACATAGAGATTTTGCATTCACATATGTTGTGGAATGATAACCATGCTAAGTCTAGTAACCATCTGTCCCCATACAAACTAATTACAGAATTACCTACCATATTCCTTATGCTGTGTGTTATATCCCCATGGCTTATTTATTTTATAACTGGAGGTTTGTTGCTCTTCATCTCCTCTAATTATTTTGTCCCATCCGCCTTCTTCTTTGGCAACCACCAATTTGTTCTCTGTATCTATGAGTATGTTTTTATTTTGTTGTGTTTGTTTTGTTATTAGGATTCCACATATGAGATAATATGGTATTTGTCTTTCTCTGTCTGACTTATTTCACTTAGCATAATACCCTTTAGATCCATCCATGTTGACACAAATTGTGAGATTTCATTTTTTATAGGGGTGAATACATTGTCTGTATACATACCACATCTTTATTTTTTTATCTATTGATGGGCACTTAGATTGCTTCCATATCCTGGTGATTGCAATAATGCTGCAATGAACATAGGGGTGCATATATCTTTTTGAATTAGTGTTTTTGTTTTCTTTGGTTAAAAACCCAGAAGTGAAATTGCTGGATCATATGGCAGTTTAATTTTTTGAGGGATCTCCATATTGTTTTCCAAGTAGCTGCACCAATTTACAATTCCATTGTGATTAAGGGTTCCCTATTCATCACATTCTCTCCAATACTTGCTGTTTGTTTTCTTTTTGATGATAGCCGTTCTGATAGGTATGAGGTGGTATCTCATTGTGGTTTTATTTTGGGTTTCCCTGATGATTAATGATGTTGAGCATCTTTTCATGTGTCTGTTTGCCAACTGTATGTCTTCTTCTGGAAAAAAAATGTCTATTCAGGTCCTCTACCTGTTTTTACAATCAGTTTTTTAATATTGGCTTATATGAGGTTTTTGTGTATTTTGGATATTAACACCTTATTGGGAATACTGTTTGTAAATATCTTCTTCCATTCAGTAAGCTGTCTTTTCATTTTGTTGATAGTTTCCTTCACCGTACAAAAGCTTTTTAGTTTGATGTAGTCCCATTTGTTTATTTTTGCTTTTGTTTCCCTTGCCTGAGGAGACAGATAAGGAAATATTTCTAAGACTGATGTCAACAAGTGTGCTGCCTATATTTTCTTCTAGGAGTTTTATGGTTTCAAGTCCTACATTTAAGCCTTTACTCCATTTTGAATTTACTTTTGTATGTGATGTGAGACAGTTGCCCAGTCTGATTCTTTTGCATGTAGCTGTTCGGTTTTCTCAACATCATTTATTGAAGATATTATCTTTTCTTCATTGTGTATTCTCATCTGCTTGTCATAGGTTCATTGGCCATTTAAGTGTGGGTTTATCTCTGGATTCTCTATTCTGTTACATTGATCTACGTGTCTGTTTCTCTGCAGTACCAAACTGTTTTGTTTACTGTAGCTTTGCAATATAGCTTGAAATCAGGGGATATGATGTCTCTAGCTTTGTTCTTCTTTCTTAAGATTGCTTTGGCTATTCAGGGTCTCTTGTGTTTCCATACAGATTTTAGAATCATTTGTTTAGTTCTACGAAAAATGCCCTTGTTATTTTGATAGGGATTGCATTAAATATGTAGGTTGCCTTGAGGAATATGGTCATTTTAACAATATTAATTCTTCCAATCCATGAGCATAGCAGTCTTTCCATTTCTTTGTGTCATCTTCACTTTCTTTAATCAATGTCATATAGTTTTCAGAGTACAAGTCTTTTAACTGTTTGGTTGGATTTATTTTTACTTATTTTATTCTTTTTGATGCAATTGTAAATGAGACTGTTTCCTTAATTTCTCTTTCTGATAGTTCATTATTAATAGATAGAAATACAACAGATTTCTGTATATCAATTTTGTATACTGCAACTGTACTGAATTCCTTAATTAGTTCTAATAGTTTTTTATAGCAACTTTAGGATTTTTTTATATAGTATCATTTAATCTTTAAACAAGGATAACTTTACTTCTTTTCCAATTGGTATTCCTTTTCTTTATTTTTTCTCATCTTATTTCTGTGGCTAGGAGTTTCAATATTATGTTTTAAAAAAAGTAGCAGGAGTGGACATCCTTGTCTTGTTCCTGATTTTATAGGAAATGCTTTTGGCTTTTCTCTTTTTTAATTGGAGTTTAATTGCTTTACAATGTTGTATAAGTATCTGCTGTACAACAAAGTGCATCAGCTATAAGTGTACATATATCCCTTTTTGAGCCTCGCTCCCACACCACCGCCCTGTCCCACCCCTCTAGGTCTTTGCAGAGCATGGACTGAGTTCCCTGTGCTGTACAGCAGCTTCCCACTAGCTGTCTATTCTGCACATTGTAACATGCATATGTCACAGCTACTGTCCCAGTTTGTCCCACCCTCCCCTTCCCCGACTGTGTCCACTTGTCCATTCTCTACCCCTGCATCTCCAGTCCTGCTCTGCGAATAGGTTTCATCTCTACTATTTTTCTAGACTCCATATATGTGTGTTAATATATGATATTTGTTTTTCTCTTTCTGACTTACTTCACTTGTATGACAGTCTCGAGGTCCACCCACATCATTACAAATGACCCTTTCTACAAATTTTGTTCCTTTTATGGTTGAGAAATATTCCATTGTATATATGTAACATATCTTCCTTATCCATTCTTCCATCAGTGGACATTCGGGTTGCTTCCATGACCTCACTGTTGAGTATGATCCTCGCTGTGAGTTTGTAATGTATGGCCTTTATTATGTTAAAGTATGTTTCCTCTATACCCATTGCATTGAGAATTTTCACCATAAATGGATGTTGAGTTTTGTCAAAAGGTTTCTCTACATTTCTTGAAATGATCATATGGTTTTTATTCTTCAACTTTTAAAAACATTTTTAATTGGATGATAATAATTGCTTAATAATTTGTGTTGGTTTCTGCCTTTTCAATTTTTTAATGTTGTATATCATTTTAATTGATTTGTGGATACTGAATCATCCTTGAATCCCTGGGATAAACCCCACTTCATCATGGTGTATGATTCTTTTAATGTATTACTGAATTTAATTTGGTATATTTTGTTAGAAATTTTTGTACTATGGAGTGCTGAAAAGGAATGAGCTATCAAGCCACGAAAAAATGTGGAGGAAACTTAAATGTGTATTACTAAGTGAAAGAAGCCAATATGAAGAGGCTATACACTATATGATGTTCTGGAAGAAGCAAAACCATGGAGACAATAAAAAGATTAGTGGTTGCCAGAAGTTATTGGGAAGAGAATGATGAATAAAGTTCAGAGGGCAGTGAAACTATTTTGTATGATAATATAATAGTGGATTCAAGTCATTATACATTTGTCAAAATCCCTAAAGTGGATGACACTGGGAGTGACGCCTAAAGCAAACTATGTACTTTGCACGATAATGAAGTATCAGTGTAGGTTCATCAACTGTAGCAAACTGTAGCAAGATGTTGATAGCGGAAGAGGTTGTACATGTGTAGGAACGGGGGTACTTTCTATTCAGTTTTGCTGTGAACCTAAAACTGCTCTAAAAAATAGTTTATTATATAAAACTTTAAAACTATATGAAGAAAATATAGGAAAATACATTTATGACACAACGTAAGGTATGATTTTCTTAGAAGACACATATACACACAACGCACACACAGGGAAATCATAAAGGAAAATGTGACATCAAAACAGAAAACTTTTGGGACTTCCCTGGTGGTCCAGCGGCTGACACCGCACTCCTATTGCAGGTGTTCAGTTCCTGGTCAGGAAACTAGATCCCACGTGCCGCAACTAAGAGTTCACATGCTGCAGCTGAAGATTCCACATGCTGCAACAAAGATCAAAGATCCCATGTGCCACAGCTAAGATCTGGCACAGCCAAATAAATTTAAAAAGATAAATTTTTAAAAAGAACTAGAACATGACCCTAATTTAAGACAAACAGGAAAGGAAGGCTCCTAAAAAAATAGAAAACTTTGTGGAATAAAAGACACCATAAACAAAATCAATAGCCAAGCAATTGATTGAAAGAAGATATCTATTATATATAATAATCAAAAGAGCACTATTCAAAATAAAGAACTACAAATGACCAAGCAGAAAAATGCATGAATCATGTAAGAAGAAACCTGCAGAGACTAGAAACACACATTAGTGTTCAGCCTCAGGATAATCAAGAAGCACTAATTAAAATCACAATGAGAGATCATTTCACACACGTAAGATTAGCAGAAAATAAATTCTGATTGTTGAAAAGGATACGAGAAATAGGAACTCTCACACAAGGTTGTTGGGAATGCAAATTGGCATAAAAATTTTGAAGCTCAACTTAACAATATCTAGCAAAATGTGAAATGTGCATATCTTATGGCCTGGTTGATCCATCTTTAGTTAAATACCCTAGGAAAACATTTGCATATGTGTTTCGGGAGACGTTACAGTACTGTTCATTCCAGCATTGTAACAGCCAAAAATTGGAAACAATCCAAATGTCCATTAGTTTAAAAAAAAAAAAAGGATTAAATAAGTTGTGCTATGTTTATTCAACAAACTACGATAAAGGGGCTAAAATGTATAGATTGTATTTAAAGTTATCAACATGGATAGATATACATGTAAAAGAGTAAAGAAATATGTAATGTTACAAATCGTATTATTTGTGAATTCTATATGTAATAAAACGTATAGTTATTTATGAATACCCTCTCAAGTTAGGAGTTTTTGAATGAAAGTACAGAAACCCCACCATCCCTGGTGGCTCAGAGGTTAAAGCGTCTGCCTGCAATGAGGGAGACCTGGGTTCGATCCCTGGGTCGGGAAGATCCCCTGGAGAAGGAAATGGCAACCCACTCCAGTATTCTTGCCTGGAGAATGCCATGGATGGAGGAGCCTGGCCGGCTACAGTCCATGGGGTCGCAAAGAGTTGAACACAACTGAGCGACTTGACTTCACTTCACAGAAACCCCAGCTCAAAGTGGCTTCAATGATGATGAGATTTATTACCTCAATGAAACAAGAAGTCTAGAGAAAGGGCATTTCCCAAGTATTTAATTCAGCAGTTTAAATATGTCATCAGGACTTGAGTTTATCTGTCTTTTCATATAGCAATTTTACATGTGTTGTCCTCAGCCCAACTCCTCTCGTAAGCACTGTATGGCTACCACAATCTGAGGCACCACATGCAGACACAACAGCCTCCAGTGAGAGAAGGATCACTTCTGTCCTCAGTAGCTCTATTCTAAAGCAAAGATCCCCTATGCAGACCACTCGGTAGACTTCCCATCTGAACATCTCCCTTGTCCAGAACTGTATCAGTGTTCTTTCCCAAACCAGTTACAACAAGGAAAATGGGTCGTTAAAAATGTAGGTCAGGGAGGTGAACAGCAGGACAAAATGGGTAGAAGGGGTTGTGGGCAGAAGAAGGGGGAAAGTTTGATGTGCAGGATTAAAAAACCAAAATCCATTAGTCACTTGGTAAACAGTATTCATTCTCTTCTTCCAGAACAACTTTCTGTATTGCTGAGGCTGGAAAGTTGGAAGTTAAATTACTTGAACTCCTTGCAATTAGGATCCTAGATGGATATTAGGGTTGTGCCACTGCTGCTGCTGCTGCTACTGAGTCGCTTCAGTCGTGTCCGACTTTGTGCGACCCCATAGATGGCAGCCCACCATGCTCCCCTGTCCCTGGGATTCTCCAGGCAAGAACACTGGAGTGGGTTGCCATTTCCTTCTCCAATGCATGAAAGTGAAAAGTGAAAGTGAAGTCGCTCAGTTGTGTCCGACTCTTCGCGACCCCATGGACTGCAGCCTACCAGGCTCCTCCATCCACGGGATTTTCCAGGCAAGGGTACTGGAGTGGGATGCCATCGCCTTACGGTAGCCTCTAAATGTTGCATCAAATGCATTTTTAAAAAAATTAACGTCAGGATTTAAAAGACAAAATCCATTCTAGATATTTGACCCAGAGAATTAGATGTTTATGAAATATCTAGAGGGTTGGAGGAACAAGGCATGGCCTGAGCTTCTAAGAAGATTTCTAGAACATCATAGTCTAGTTGCTATCACCTCTAGCTCAAAAAGGAAGACAGGACACTGGGAGGCCACCAGGGATATACTGAGTTCAGGGGCACACTGCCGTAACTGTGATTCAGCAATCAGGAATCTTGTACTGGAAACCACTGCCATAGTCATGACTGCCTAGACATTAGACATAGTTCAGCGGTCACCACCTTTGTAAATACCTTTCAATACTTCCCTCTCCTCTCACAGCCCACACACACAACGGATACTGGAGCATGACATCTCCACAACCTTGTTTGCCAGCAGAAGATAGCCCCAAACTGGAATGTGGGCTGTGCCACAGTAGCTTCTAAATGTTGTGTTAAATGCATATAATTATTAGAACCTAATATTCATCCAGAATCCTAACTGCAAGAGAGTTTTAGAAATTTAACTTTTAACTTTTCAGCCTCAGCAATACAAGAAGTTATTCTGGAAGAAGATGAAAATGAATGCTATCTACCCACTGACTAGTTTTTCAGAGTGAGAGATGGTATTTACTGCAGTTTATCCATTTGCCTACCCATGCATTCAGTATAAAAAATGTTCATACCCACAAAATGCATTCATCCACTCAACACAGGAAAGGAATGAACCAAAGTCTCATTCAGTTACAGCATTCTGACCCAGGTCCAGGATTGTGTAGATGTAAAATCTTGTCAATCAAGTCCTGATATGGTGGAAATAGGCACCATCTCCCAGAGTCCACTGGGGAAGGGAGGTGGCAGCATCTGACTAGGTGCAATGACAAAGGGCTAAAATGTATTATCCATCCTCCAGTTCAGTTCAGTCACTCAGTCGTGTCCGACTCTTTGCGACCCCATGGACTGCAGCACACCAGGCCTCTCTGTCCATTGCTAACTCCTGGAGTTTATTCAAACTCATGTCCATTAAGTCAGTGATGCCATCTCATCCTCTGTCGTCCACTTCTTCTCCCACCTTCAATCTTTCCCAGCATCAAGGTCTTTTCCAACGAGTCAGTTCTTCGCATCAGGTGGCCAAAGTATTGGGAGTTTCAGCTTCAGCATCGGTCCTTCCAATGAATATCCAAGACTGATCTCCTTTAGGATGGACTGATCTCCTTTAGGATGGACTGGTTGGATCTCCTTGCAATCCAAGGGACTCTCAAGTGTCTTCTCCAACACCATGTTCAAAAGAATCAATTCTTCAGCTCTATGACTATAGCACTTTCTTTATAAAGAAAGACTATAAAGCTTTCTTTATAGTCCAACTCTCACATCCATATATGACTACTGGGGAAAAACCATAGCTTTGACCAGACGGACCTTTGTTGGCAAAGTAACATCTCTCCTTTTTAATATGCTGTCTAGATCGGTCATAACTTTTCATCCAAGGAGCAAGAGTCTTTTAATTTCATGGCTGCAGTTACCATCTGCAGTGATTTTGGAGCCCCCCAAAAATAGTCTGTCATTGTTTCCATTGTTTCCTCATCTATTTGCCATGAAGTGATGGGACCAGATGACATGATCTTAGTTTTCTGAATGTTGAGTTTTAAGCCAACTTTTTCACTCTCCTCCCAAATACCCACATCCCCCAAATACCCACAATACCATAAAAAAAAAAAAAAAAACTTCGGGAAATGGTAAAAAGGTACCCACACATGCTCAGTCATGTCTAACTCTTTGCGACCTCATGGACTGTAGCCTGGCAAACTCCAGTCCAAGATTCTCCAGGCAAGAATGCTGGAGTGGGTTGCCATTTCCTCTTCCAGAGGAATCTTCTAAATCCAGGGACAGAACCCACGTCTCCTGTGTTCCCTGCATTGGCAAGTGGATTCTTTACCACTGAGTCACATTGATACATGGCCCATGGCACGTATGGTAGTCTTCCGAACTCCTTGTGCTGAGAATGTTGTGAGATGTTCTGTCTGCTTATCTGGCAAATCTGCTCTCTTGGAGAATCTCCTCGTTCTTTGTCTTTATGGCCATATAAGGTGGGCATCAGAGGAAATAGCTCTTTATTGTGGCTTTGCAGCTTTAAGGACACGTACTTTCAGCGTTGGGTTGGGAGTTAGGAGATGACCGTGGAGGCACAACAATCAATCCCAGGTTGTTGTCAGTGGTCTTGGTGTTTTTTCGGTAATGCAGGTCCCTTGGCAGGTTTCCTGTCTGTTTGCTTCCAGTGAGTTCCATGAGCTACAATCTTTGATTCTTTGCCTTCTAACCATGTCCAATTCCTGACCTTCAATCTATTGGCCTCTGTCTTAAGCAGTTCTATCCAATTCTACCCGTCTTCCTTTTTTTTTTTTTTTTTTTCCCCCAATTTTATTTTATTTTTAAACTTTACATAATTGTATTAGTTTTGCCAAATATCAAAATGAATCCGCCACAGGTATACATGTGTTCCCCATCCCGAACCCTCCTCCCTCCTCCCTCCCCATACCATCCCTCTGGGCCGTCCCAGTGCACCGGCCCCAAGCATCCAGCATCATGCATCGAACCTGGACTGGCAACTCGTTTCCCACATGATACTTTACATGTTTCATTGCCATTCTCCCAAATCTTCCCACCCTCTCCCTCTCCCACAGAATCCATAAGACCGTTCTGTACATCAGTGTCTCTTTTGCTGTCTCGTACACCGGGTTATTGTTACCATCTTTCTAAATTCCATATATATGCGTTAGTATACTGTATTTATGTTTTTCCTTCTGGCTTACTTCACTCTGTATAATAGGCTCCAGTTTCATCCACCTCATTAGAACTGATTCAAATGTATTCTTTTTAATGGCTGAGTAATACTCCATTGTGTATATGTACCACAGCTTTCTTATCCATTCATCTGCTGATGGACATCTAGGTTGCTTCCATGTCTTGGCTATTATAAACAGTGCTGCGATGAACATTGGGGTACACGTGTCTCTTTCCCTTCTGGTTTTCTCAGTGTGTATGCCCAGCAGTGGGATTGCTGGATCATAAGGCAGTTCTATTTCCAGTTTTTTAAGGAATCTCCACACTGTTCTCCATAGTGGCTGTACTAGTTTGCATTCCCACCAACAGTGTAAGAGGGTTCCCTTTTCTCCACATCCTCTCCAGCATTTATTATTTGTAGACTTTTGGATCGCAGCCATTCTGACTGGTGTGAAATGGTACCTCATAGTGGTTTTGATTTGCATTTCTCTGATAATGAGTGATGTTGAGCATCTTTTCATGTGTCTGTTAGCCATCTGTATGTCTTTTTTGGAGAAATGTCTATTTAGTTCTTTGGCCCATTTTTTGATTGGGTCGTTTATTTTTCTGGAGTTGAGCTGTAGGAGTTGCTTGTATATTTTTGAGATTAGTTGTTTGTCTGTTGCTTCATTTGCTATTATTTTCTCCCATTCTGAAGGCTGTCTTTTCACCTTGCTAATAGTTTCCTTTGATGTGCAGAAGCTTTTAAGGTTAATTAGGTCCCATTTGTTTATTTTTGCTTTTATTTCCAATATTCTGGGAGGTGGGTCATAGAGGATCCTGCTGTGATGTACGTCGGAGAGTGTTTTGCCTATGTTCTCCTCTAGGAGTTTTATAGTTTCTGGTCTTACGTTTAGATCTTTAATCCATTTTGAGTTTATTTTTGTGTATGGTGTTAGAAAGTGGTCCAGTTTCATTCTATTACAAGTGGTTGACCAGATTTCCCAGCACCACTTGTTAAAGAGATTGTCTTTAATCCATTGTATATTCTTGCCTCCTTTGTCGAAGATAAGGTGTCCATATGTGCGTGGATTTATCTCTGGGCTTTCTATTTTATTCCATTGATCAATATTTCTGTCTTTGTGCCAGTACCATACTGTCTTGATAACTGTGGCTTTGTAGTAGAGCCTGAAGTCAGGTAGGTTGATTCCTCCAGTTCCATTCTTCTTTCTCAAGATCGCTTTGGCTATTCGAGGTTTTTTGTATTTCCATACAAATTGTGAAATTATTTGTTCTAGCTCTGTGAAGAATACTGTTGGTAGCTTGATAGGGATTGCGTTGAATCTATAAATTGCTTTGGGTAGTATACTCATTTTCACTATATTGATTCTTCCAATCCATGAACATGGTATATTTCTCCATCTATTAGTGTCCTCTTTGATTTCTTTCACCAGAGTTTTATAGTTTTCTATATATAGGTCTTTAGTTTCTTTAGGTAGATATATTCCTAAGTATTTTATTCTTTTCGTTGCAATGGTGAATGGAATTGTTTCCTTAATTTCTCTTTCTGTTTTCTCATTATTAGTGTATAGGAATGCAAGGGATTTCTGTGTGTTGATTTTATATCCTGCAACTTTACTGTAGTCATTGATTATTTCTAGTAATTTTCTGGTGGACTCTTTAGGGTTTTCTATGTAGAGGATCATGTCATCTGCAAATAGTGAGAGTTTTACTTCTTCTTTTCCAATTTGGATTCCTTTTATTTCTTTTTCTGCTCTGATTGCTGTGGCCAAAACTTCCAAAACTATGTTGAATAGTAATGGTGAAAGTGGGCACCCTTGTCTTGTTCCTGACTTTAGAGGAAATGCTTTCAATTTTTCACCATTGAGGATAATGTTTGCTGTGGGTTTGTCATATATAGCTTTTATTATGTTGAGGTATGTTCCTTCTATTCCTGCTTTCTGGAGAGTTTTTATCATAAATGGATGTTGAATTTTGTCAAAGGCTTTCTCTGCATCTATTGAGATAATCATATGGTTTTTATTTTTCAATTTGTTAATGTGGTGTATTACATTGATTGATTTGCGGATATTGAAGAATCCTTGCATCCCTGGGATAAAGCCCACTTGATCATGGTGTATGATCTTTTTAATGTGTTGTTGGATTCTGATTGCTAGAATTTTGTTAAGGATTTTTGCATCTATGTTCATCAGTGATATTGGCCTGTAGTTTTCTTTTTTTGTGGGATCTTTGTCAGGTTTTGGTATTAGGGTGATGGTGGCCTCATAGAATGAGTTTGGAAGTTTACCTTCCTCTGCAATTTTCTGGAAGAGTTTGAGCAGGATAGGTGTTAGCTCTTCTCTAAATTTTTGGTAGAATTCAGCTGTGAAGCCGTCTGGACCGGGGCTTTTGTTTGCTGGAAGATTTTTGATTACAGTTTCAATTTCCATGCTTGTGATGGGTCTGTTAAGATTTTCTATTTCTTCCTGGTCCAGTTTTGGAAAGTTGTACTTTTCTAAGAATTTGTCCATTTCTTCCATGTTGTCCATTTTATTGGCATATAATTGTTGATAGTAGTCTCTTATGATCCTTTGTATTTCTGTGTTGTCTGTTGTGATCTCTCCATTTTCGTTTCTAATTTTGTTGATTTGATTTTTCTCCCTTTGTTTCTTGATGAGTCTGGCTAATGGTTTGTCAATTTTATTTATCCTTTCAAAGAACCAGCTTTTGGTTTTGTTGATTTTTGCTATGGTCTCTTTTGTTTCTTTTGCATTTATTTCTGCTCTAATTTTTAAGATTTCTTTCCTTCTACTAACCCTGGGGTTCTTCATTTCTTCCTTTTCTAGTTGCTTTAGGTGTAGAGTTAGGTTATTTATTTGACTTTTTCTTGTTTCTTGAGGTGTGCCTGTATTGCTATGAACTTTCCCCTTAAGACTGCTTTTACCGTGTCCCACAGGTTTTGGGTTGTTGTGTTTTCATTTTCATTCGTTTCTATGCAAATTTTGATTTCTTTTTTGATTTCTTCTGTGATTTGTTGGTTATTCAGCAGCGTGTTGTTCAGCCTCCATATGTTGGAATTTTTAATAGTTTTTCTCCTGTAATTGAGATCTAATCTTACTGCATTGTGGTCAGAAAAAATGCTTGGAATGATTTCTATTTTTTTGAATTTACCAAGGCTAGCTTTATGGCCCAGGATGTGATCTATCCTGGAGAAGGTTCCATGTGCGCTTGAGAAAAAGGTGAAATTCATTGTTTTGGGGTGAAATGACCTATAGATATCAATTAGGTCTAACTGGTCTATTGTATCGTTTAAAGTTTGTGTTTCCTTGTTAATTTTCTGTTTAGTTGATCTATCCATAGGTGTAAGTGGGGTATTAAAGTCTCCCACTATTATTGTGTTATTGTTAATTTCTCCTTTCATACTTGTTAGCATTTGTCTTACGTACTGTGGTGCTCCCGTGTTGGGTGCATATATATTTATAATTGTTATATCTTCTTCTTGGATTGATCCTTTGATCATTATGTAGTGACCTTCTTTGTCTCTTTTCACAGCCTTTGTTTTAAAGTCTATTTTATCTGATATGAGTATTGCTACTCCTGCTTTCTTTTGGTCCCTATTTGCATGGAAAATCTTTTTCCAGCCCTTCACTTTCAGTCTGTATGTGTCCCCTGTTTTGAGGTGGGTCTCTTGTAGACAACATATGTAGGGGTCTTGTTTTTGTATCCATTCAGCCAGTCTTTGTCTTTTGGTTGGGGCATTCAACCCATTTACATTTAAGGTAATTACTGATAAGTATGTTCCCGTTGCCATTTACTTTATTGTTTTGGGTTCGAGTTTATACACCGTTTTTGTGTTTCTTGTCTAGAGAATATCCTTTAGTATTTGTTGGAGAGCTGGTTTGGTGGTGCAGAATTCTCTCAGCTTTTGCTTGTCTGAAAAGCTTTTGATTTCTCCTTCATACTTGAATGAGATCCTTGCTGGGTACAATAATCTGGGCTGTAGGTTATTTTCTTTCATCATTTTAAGTATGTCTTGCCATTCCCTCCTGGCTTGAAGAGTTTCTATTGAAAGATCAGCTGTTATCCTTATGGGAATTCCCTTGTGTGTTATTTGTTGTTTTTCCCTTGCTGCTTTTAATATTTGTTCTTTGTGTTTGATCTTTGTTGATTTGATTAATATGTGTCTTGGGGTGTTTCTCCTTGGGTTTATCCTGTTTGGTACTCTCTGGGTTTCTTGGACTTGGGTGATTATTTCCTTCCCCATTTTAGGGAAGTTTTCCACTATTATCTCCTCAAGTATTTTCTCATGGTCTTTCTTTTTGTCTTCTTCTTCTGGAACCCCTATGATTCGAATGTTGTAGCGTTTAATATTGTCCTGGAGGTCTCTGAGATTGTCCTCATTTCTTTTAATTCGTTTTTCTTTTATCCTCTCTGATTCATTTATTTCTACCATTCTATCTTCTAATTCACTAATCCTGTCTTCTGCCTCTGTTATTCTACTATTTGTTGCCTCCAGAGTGTTTTTAATTTCACTTATTGCATTATTCATTATATATTGACTCTTTTTTATTTCTTCTAGGTCCTTGTTAAACCTTTCTTGCATCTTCTCAATCCTTGTCTCCAGGCTATTTATCTGTGATTCCATTTTAGTTTCAAGATTTTGGATCAATTTCACTATCATTATTCGGAATTCTTTATCAGGTAGATTCCCTATCTCTTCCTCTTTTGTTTGGTTTGGTGGGCATTTATCCTGTTCCTTTATCTGCTGAGTATTCCTCTGTCTCTTCATCTTGTTTAAATTGCTGAGTTTGGGGTGTCCTTTCTGTATTCTGGCAGTTTGTGGAGTTCTCTTTATTGTGGCGTTTCCTCACTGTGTATGGGTTTGTACAGGTGGCTTGTCAAGGTTTCCTGCTTAGGGAAGCTTGTGTCGGTGTTCTGGTGGGTGGAGCTGTATTTCTTCTCTCTCCTTTCGAAGAGTTGGGTTGCTTTTCTGGGTGCCTGATGTCCTCTGCCGGCATTCAGAAGTTGTTTTGTGGAATTTACTCGACGTTTAAATGCTCTTTTGATGAATTTGTGGGAGAGAAAGTGTTCTCCCCGTCCTACTCCTCCGCCATCTTGGCTCCTCCCCCCGTCTTCCTTTTTAAAAGTATCTATTTATTTGGCCACCCTGGGTCTTAGTTGCAGCACATGGGATTGTCTATCCTGGTTGCTTCATGCAGGATATTTAGTTGCAGCATGTGAACTCTTATTTGCGACATGAAGAATCTAGTTCCTTGACCAGGGATCGAACCTGGACCCCCTGTATTGGGAGCACAGTCTTAGCCCCTGAACCACGAGGTAAGTCCTCCAACTCTATCTGTCTTGAGTGCAAAAACCCCAGTTTGCCAGAAGAGGATGGGAGAGGCAAGAAGCAAGTAGACATTCCTATTGCTCCATCTCCATCTTTTCTGTGCTGTCGGACTGCCTTTAACCATCTAATTCTGGTAGGACTTTACCAAAAGCAGTAAGAAGTAGCTAATACACCAAGATTCTGAATTTCTTCCTAACACTACAGCCTCAATAGGCATGAGGCTTATGTCCCAAGGAGCAATGGGGAGCACTTGATGAATCTAGGGTCCCCAATCCTAGGGTCCCAGCTTCCTCTATCCTACCACCTCTACTCAGCCAATCCTCAGTTCTGAGTTTGATACTTGCAACACCCACTTTCTGATAAAAAAAGTTAAGGGAAATAATCCTTAATAAGGCCAACAAAAACAGACACGTTTAGAGAATATAAAAACATTAGCTGGATACATATCAAATTCATTACAGAGCTGCTGCAAAATGGACAGGGACTGCAAGGTAAATGCATGGTCTTGACTAGCTGGTAAACACTGAGGAGGGTCACGGCTTCTGCGTGGCCCTGACTTTTTACATGCCCCGGCCCAGTCACTCCCCAAACCACAAGCTCATTAATGGAAGACAGTGGCGAGTGTCACTGGCTGACAGTGTGCAGCTGGCAGAAACGGGCCCATTTGCCACCATTCATTCAGTCCGGCTCTACACTCGGATGAGCCCGGATCCCCTCCAAACGCATTTTCCTTTTGTGTGATATATGTAAAACACTCCTAATGTGAGGTTCCTCAGAGCTCACACTGCCCGTCTAAGTGTTTTTTAAAGAATCGAGCTCTTACCTTTTAAAATTACACTGGGGTGGTATTGTTCAAATATGTAAGACTGACTGCTCCAGAAAGCGGCAACGGCAGGATACAATGCACTAATTTTACCCCACTTTGACTTAGAAAATATAATCGGTACTTACAAAAATTGTAAATACTAAAGAATCAAGGGAATAGGATTATTCTAAAATAGGGCACTAATACATCAAGCAAAATAGCTTTTGCTAGTCTTAACTGAGGGCCATTATCCATCAGAGAAGATATACCTCTAGCCTTGATAACGTAAAGAAACACAAATGACTAAAGAAGCTTGCCAGCATTTCTGGGAGGGAGGAGAGAGAGTCCACAACGATATAGAAACTTGGAAAAGCTGAGTGATTCAACAGGGTGGATAATCAGCCTTAAGCATGCCTGCAAGAGGGCAAAGCCTGCCTGGTTCCTGACCATCATTTCCACGGGGGTCAGTCCTTCTCCACTCTGAATTGCTGGGGCTATTCACAACCCAGGACTGCCTGATTTACCTCTTGGTGGCTGTGTTCAATCCTTGCAGGCGTCTCCCCAGTGAAATGCAGCCCCCTCAGGGTAGAACTGTGCCCCATATTTCTCTTCTCTATCAGCTCACACCCTCCAACTTCTGGCCAGCAAACGCAAACAGTCTTGAGCTTCGAGACCTCACCCAATTTCTCCCTCTCTCTGTGTCCCTGCCTATGGTAAATGGAAAGCATTGTAGACAATTGGTAATACAGCCCTGTGCCTTCCTGAAGATGTGCAGAGGCGTTCATTTTGGACATAATTCCAAGATGGAAATGTAAGATATCCTAAATGTAAAATATTTTAGCTGGCGAGTGCTATTAAGGTACCTCTAAAATTTAGTGTTTAGAAGAAACTTTTTGATTTACAGGGACTAACACTGGTGGGGAGTTGAGGGACAAGTGTGGGGGAAGGGGCCCCCTGTCATTTTGCCAGAAATTATAGGCTGTCTGTGATGACCAAGCAATGTGTGGTCATCCTCCCTTTTTTATGAGCACTCAGTCTTTACAGAGTCCCTTATGGCCACCAAGTTCATCCCCCTGCCTCTGAGCATCACTACTCCTAAGTAATTCCAAGAATACGAGATGAAGGGCCAATCTGGTGAAAATCAGTACCCTTCATACTTTCTGTGCTGTTCACATTTTGTGTGATTCTCAGTGGAGGGAAAAAAGAGTGGGTAGAGGAAGTGTTCATTTCATATTACATACCTTTATATACATGTATATTTATTGGAACATTTCTCCTATTTCTTTTCTCTATATCAAATCCAGCTCATTTTTATCCATGGACACTTGAATAAAATCCTAGAGTCCACATGTTTCTTCTCAACAATCATATGTAAAATGTATTTATTGGCTCCTGATTCTGAAAGAAAACCTGAAAATAAAAATTATTATTGCTAAAGTAAATATCTTCAATATGTCTTATTTTTGTCATTGTTAAATTTACTATTCATAAAAAATATCTTATTTGAAAATAATTTGAAAATATTTGAAAAAATCTGTAAATTAGATTTTGCCCTTTCCCCAAATTTCTGAGTAGATATCATCTTGCCAGAAAATGGTTGCCAATTATGAGTTAAAGGAGTCACTCTTAGCCAAATAATCTTAAAAGCTAAATTTTATAAGTATAAGAAGCATTTTGTGAAAAATGTTTCATGTGGGAAAAGCACACATGTGTATTTAGTATGGGTGTGAGTGAATTTTAGTATGTTAGATATGATATGAGTTGGGGTCTCCAAATTAAGGTAACCGTTGTCCATGATGGTTTTAGGACAACCAATGACTCCAGTTTGGTCTTTACTAAGAATTTCTGTCTTGATTCCCATAGAAGACTTAAGTTTCCATTTGCTGTGTATGTATGTGGTGTGTGTGTTTTAAAAAATGTGTATATATATGACATAAAACTTGCCACTTAAACCATTCCATTTGCTTTAAAAGTAAATATAGCATAGGAAGTCCCATGGTTCAGATCAACACTTCCACTGTAGGGGGTGCAGTTTCAATCCCTGGTCAGGGAATTAACATCCCACATGCTGTGTTGTGGTACTATATGGGATGTGACCAAAAAAAAAAAAACCTCCCACATAACAAAAATATAAATAAGTAGATACAAGATAGTATTTGTATCAGTTTAGTTCAGTTGCTCAGTCCTGTCTGACTCTTTGCAACTCTATGGACTGCAACATGCCAGGCTTCCCTGTCCATCACCAACTCCCAGAACTTACTCAAACTCATGTCCATAGAGTTGGTGATGCCATCCAACCATCTCATCCTCTGTCATCCCCTTCTCCTTGCACCTTCAATCTTTCCCAGCATCACGGTCTTTTCCAATGAGTCAGTTCTTCGTGTCAGGTGTCCTTCGCATTGGAAGGACAGCTTCAACATCAGTCCTTCCAATAAATATTCAGGACTGGTTTCCTTTAGGATGGACTGGTTAGATCAGATCTCCTTGCAGTCCAAGGGACTCTCAAGAGTCTTCTCCAACACCACAGCTCAAAAGCATCCATTCTTCCGCACTCAGCTTTCTTTATAGTTCAACTCTCACGTCCATACATGACTACTGGAAAAACCAGAGCTTTCACTAGATGGACCTTTGTTGGCAAAGTAATGTCTCTGCTTTTGAGTATGCTGTCTAGGTTGGTCATAGCTTTTCTTCCAAGGAGCAAGTGTCTTTTCATTGCATGGCTGCAGTCACCATCTGCAGTGATTTTGGAGCCCCCCAAAATAAAGTCTGTCACTGTTTCCATTGTTTCCCCATTTATTTGCCATGAAGTGATGGGACTGGATACAGATATTCGTTTTCTGAATGTTTGAGTTTTAAGCCAACTTTTTCACTCTCCTCTTTCACTCTCATCAAGAGGCTCTTTAGTTCTTCCCTTTCTGCCATAAGGGTGGTGTCATCTGCATATCTGAGGTTATTGACATTTCTCCCGGCAATCTTGATTCCAGCTTGTGCATCATCCAGCCCAGCATTTCGCATGAGGTACTCTGCATGTAAGTTAAATAAGCAGGGTGACGATATACAGCCTTGACGTACTCCTTTCCTGATTTGGAACCAGTCTGTTGTTCCATGTCCAGTTCTAACTGTTGCTTCTTGACCTGCATACAGATTCCTCAGGAGGCAGGTCAGGTGGTTTGGTATTCCCATCTCTTTAAGAATTTCCCACAGTTTGTTCTGATCCACACAGTCAAAGTCTTTGGCATAGTCAATAAAGCAAAGTAGATGTTTTTCTGGAACTCTCTTGCTTTTTCTATGATCCAACGGATTTTGACAATTTGATCTCTGGTTCCTCTGTCTTTCTAAGTCTAGCTTGAACAACTGGAAGTTCACAGTTCATGTACTGTTGAAATCTGGCTTGGAGAATTTTTTATTTTATTTTTTAACTTTACAATATTGTATTGGTTTTGCCATATATCAACATGAATCCCCCACAGGTATACACGTGTTCCCCATCCTGAACCCTCCTCCCTGGCTTGGAGAATTTTGAGCATTACTTTGCTAGAATGTGAGATGAGTGCAGTTGTGTGGTGGTTTGAACATTCTTTGGCGTTGCCTTTCTTTTGGAATGAAAACTGACCTTTTCCAGTCCTGTGGCCACTGCTGAGTTTTTCAGATTTGCTGGCATATTGAGTGCAACACTTTCACAGCATCATCTTTTAGGATTTGAAATAGCTCAACTGGAATTCCATCACCTCCACTAGCTTTGTTCAAAGTGATGCTTCCTAGGGCCCACTTAACTTCGAATTCCAGGATGTCTGGCTCTAGGTGAGTGATCACACCATTGTGGTTATTTGGGTCATGAAGATCTTTTTTGTATAGTTCTTCTGTGTGTTCTTGCCACCTCTTAATATCTTCTGCTTCTTTTAGGTCCATACCATTTCTGTCCTTTATTGTGCCCATCTTTGCATGAAATGTTCCCTTAGTATCTCTAATTTTCTTGAAGAGATCTCTAGTCTTTCCTATTCTATTGTTTTCCTCTATTTCTTTGCATTGATCACTGAGGAAGGCTTTCTTATCTCTCCTTGCTATTCTTTGGAACTCTGCATTCAAATGGGTATATCTTTCCTTTTCTCCTTTGCCTTTCACTTCTCTTCTATTCACAGCTATTTGTAAGGCCTCTTCAGACAAACATCTTGCCTTTTTGCATTTCTTTTCCTTGGGTATGGTCTTGATCCCTGCCTCCTGTACAATGTCAGGAATCTCTGTCCATAGTTCTTCAGGCACTCTGTCTATTAGATCTAATCCCTTGAATCTATTTGTCATTTTCACTGTATAATCATATGGGATTTGATTTAGGTCATACCTGAATGGTCTAGTGGTTTTCCTTACTTTCTTCAATTTATGTCTGAATTTGGTGATAAGGAATTCATGATCTGAGCTGCAGTCAGCTCCCAGTCTTACTTCTGTATAGCCCATATTATAATTTTGGGCACTTGATTATTCCTGATTTGGACTGTTCCTTAACTGACTTGTGTGTATCTAGTCTTTTCTCTAAGATGATAACCTTCATGAGGTAGAGAGCAAGTAGTCTCTTTTCTTTTATGAGGTATGAGACTAAGAACGGAGCTGAGTATTTAATTGGAACGCAATAAATACTCACCAACTGTGTGAAGGAATATATGAGTACATGGCAGAAATCTTAATGAGCACTTGATTCAAAGCTTGCAGTGCCATACTGGGTTTCAAACTATTTTGTCCAGAGAAAACCAGTGTACTATGGTGGAGGTACCCAAGGTGAGCTGGGGTAAAGGAACTCATGCCCTTTTCTGCCTCCAAGTTTCTGGAAGACTCCCTGATTTGCTCCAGACTGAAAGACTCTTTTTCCAGGGTCAAATGGCTCCTGAGGAATTCATATAACTCTTCCTGGAGCTTCTGCTTCCCTAAATCTCATCTAGGTCTCTGTAGTAAAGAGTTAACCAGTCATAAGATACTCCCTTTCCCAGGAAAAACAACTCTTATCCACTTACCCTTCCCCTCAGCATTCATCCTAAAACCACTAGCGGACCTTCTGTCTCTAACTCCTTCCTTGGTCCTCACCATTTATTTGTATTCTGGGACCTACATAACTACAGATCTGGGACCTATATAACCCATAAAACCAAGACTGAAAGTGAGCCCATGACTTGAAATCAAGTGGCTTGGATCCAGATCTAGCTCAGACACCAAGAGTGTGGCCTTAGCCAAGGTACTTAACTCCTCTGACTTAAGTTTCCTCCTTTGCAAAATGAGGTTAATAATATATAACTTACAAGGTATGAAATAAATGAGACAATATGCTAGAAAACAGCATACAATAGATGCTCAATCATGTTTGTACATTTTTAAAGGATTATTTACTTATTTGGCCGTGTCGGGTCTTAGCTGCTGCACACCGTTTCTTTCTCGCGGCACGTGGGACCCGTCATCGTGGTGCTCGGGCTTCTGTAGTCATGGTGCCTGGGCTCCAGAGCACATGGGCTTGGCAGTCGCAGCACAGACTTAGTTACCCTGTGGCATGTGGGCTCTTAGTTTCCCAATCAGGGGTCCAACCTACGTTCCCTGCATTTGAAAGTGGATTCTTAACCACTGGACACCAGGAAGGCCCGTGTTTGTACATTTTAATGTAACTTAGTTATTACATCTGCTTCTGGTTTTCCCTTTCCTCTGTCCCTTTGGGTCCCCATGATTCTTGATGAGTACACTATTAGTCAATGGTCATTTCACTAATGGCCGCAGGTAATTTTGAAACATTTATTTGTGTATTTGATTGTGTGTTTGTGGCCTCATTACAGATAGACGGTATTTAAATTTATGCCATTTTTCATAAAAATCCTTGTGAATAGCTGTAAGATTGTCTTGTCCGACTTGGGAACATGTTATCCTTGCTTTGTCAGTTGCTCTCATCAAAGTCCTCCTTTTCTTCTCTGTGTCAGAAGTGACAGAATGGAAGATATGCCTGAGTTCCCTGGAGAACAATGAGAGGTTTCACAGAACTCAATTTGGAAGATGACGCACGTGTTGTAGTTACAGAGTGATATTCCCGTGACACTTGTAAGTGGGAAGTGAATTGGACACCAGATGAGGTAAGGGGATTTTGGGGGCAGAAAAACTTGCTTCCAAAAGTTGCAAAACAAAAATTCCTCCAAACAGGAAGAACTGCCCAGGGGATTCTATATGTGGGATGTTCAAAGTTGATTAACCATCTATCCTCTGCCATTGACCCCTTGGCCACTGCTATAGGTGATGATTCTGAACTCCCTAGGGTAAGATCCATTTACTGAAATATTTTCTATTCTATTTCTTTTTCTTTGGGGATGGGGTTAATGAGTACCTAAGTCCTTGAAACCTCTAGCAGATTTCTAATGATCATTAAATATTTCTTCATTCAGCAAACATGCATTAAGTGGCTAATGAATGAAGTAGGAAAATCCTGGTTCATCCAAATAGTCAGTCTCAAGGGTGACAAACTGATCCCATGTGCATCAGCTTGGAGGGAAATTCTTTTCTACTTTTGGCCTCATTCATTTTCTTCTGCTGCAGATACTATGGTGAATAATCTAATTTCAAATGCCCATTCAATTCGATTCAACTCCAAATCCTGAATGTATCGACTTAGGCAGAACCCTAGCTACAATAAAAATTCAGAAACCTAGTTTTCATCTTTCTAATCTCTGCAACTGCAAAGAGAATGAATGGAGAGAAGGTTGATGAGCTAGTCCATAGTATTTGGTCATCAGTGTAACCAGACCTCATGGAGAAGATGGGCTTTGAAATAGGCCTTGAAACTGTGTAAGATTTGTTTTAAAAGGGAAATGTTCAGGGAACATCCAGGGAAATGTTCAGGGGGGAGAATTGCTGGTTGGTAAAGAGGAAAAGTGAACAAGAGATAATAAGAATAGCTTATTTGGACTAGAGTAGGTATGATAGGAAGCCAGGAGGTGGGTAGGAGTTTGGAAGGCTGTTTAGAGAAGACTTAACTTGGTCCAGTAAGCAGGGGAGTAGGAGAAACACTGAAGGTCAAGAAAGGGAGTTTGAAGAAGATAAACTAATGTTATCACTTCTATTAACATAATCAATACACACTTGCTAATGGGTGATTGCCTACCCTTTGACTTTCTACAGTTCTTAAACTCTATGAGTAGGTTTCACTATGATCATCATATCATTTTGCTGGTTTAATATTTTTGGAATCAGTTTGCAACCCAGAGAAATGTTTTTAAAAGCAGAAGGGGGGAATTCCTTAGTATTCCAGTTGTTAGGACTTGGCACTTTCAATGCCTTGGTCCCAGGTTCAATCCCTGGCTGAGGAATGAAGTTCCCATAAGCTGCATGCTGTGGCCAAAAAAAATTTTTTTTAGAAATAAATAAAATTTTTTTTAAAGTAGAAGGGAAATTATTTCCATCCTGGAATTCTATACCTAGGCAAGCTATCAATCAAGCATAAGTGCAAGACAATGATATTTTCATTCACATATGAGCTCAAAAAAGTCACCTCCTACTTGTCCTTCACATCTTTTTACCATGAAGTATCTGAAGGAGTAAATCAAGAAAGAGGAAGACATTGGACACCAGAAATGGAGTCTAATACAAGGGCAAAGCTTAGGGAATCAAGAAGATAATTGTAAGAAAGACCCTAAGACAGTAACTTCGCAGTAGCCTAGGAAACAGCCAGTTCAGATTGAAGCAGGAGGACAGTCAGTTATGAAATGGAAATCTCTACAGAAAAAATAAGATTGGTAAAATTCCTAATATTTTAAATGTATCGAGAGATTTACAACATTCAAGGATGAATTAACAAGTGTATAGTACACTAAAGAAAAGAGAATTATTGACTCTACCAAAAACAAGGAAAGTGTAAGAAAGGAAATAGAACCTAGACTACATATAGCTCTGCAGTAAATTATTATTTTCATAGGCATGGTAATTAAATGCCAAACATTGACCATTTCAAAAATTATGATATAACTATATTGTGATGTTGAGGGGCAGATAAAATTTGGTGGGGAGGGAACAAGTGTGAATGGGGTGGGAGGGAAGTGTCAGAGATCTTCTTTAGTAGAAAGTTAGTGGACAGGGTCTAAGATTGAAAAGTGCAGAAATAATAGCATAAGCATGTCATTTAGATAAATGGAGCTAAATAATAGAAGAAGGTGCTAGATTTGAAATTGTGGCCTCCGGGGACTGTGAAAAGGGAGTTGGGAATGAGCCTTATAGAGTTGCATTTTTTACCTTGAAACTATGTACCTGTATAACTTTGATAAAAAAAAAAATTATAATGTTCCACAAGGATTTATAGTAAACGCTCAAGCTTAGTTCTCTGATCAGTTTCCCTATCACCAAATCCCCTTAGAGTCTCAGACTCTTCTAGTTACTAGCTACAAGCTACTGGCTAGTCATTTATATCAGACCATAGACTGGCACTGGCAAATGAGTGGCTCTGACTTTGTTAAATTCTACATTTGTTGCAAAATCAGAGTTTCTTAAAATAATCTTGGAGAGATTTCTTAAAATATTACTATTAGTGGTGGCCTTGGCTTGCACGCAACCTAGGGAAGGAAAAATTGGTATGGAAGAAGGCCCTGGAAGTGGCAGGTTTGGTCTTAGTATACTCTAGCCAGGGACAGAGCAACTTAAGAAATTTGCAAATGTGGGAAAAACAAAGCTACAGCACAATCTAAAAATTAGTTTTGTCTGTGGCTTAAAATCATGTGTTCTATCCCTCTGGGGCAGGCTGCAAAAATAAAGGAAAACTGCTCAAGGAAAACAATACAGAGATCTGCTTCTGAGTGAAAAATCAGAGAAACACTGTAATATTTTCAGCCTTTCCCCTGGCTGTGTTCTCTGTCACTGTACTTCCCTTGGGCTGCCTGACATTTGGAAGAGGGAGAGATAATTGTTACTGTTCAGGAGGGAGGGAAAGCCAATTGTTCAATATTGGAAATTTAGAAAGTGTTTCATTTTCTAAGCTCCCAGTTACTAATGTAGTAGGTCCTCTGAAAAATTTTCTTCATCCTTTTCAGTGATTACTTTCTTTTTTTCTTTCTAAGCAGCATAAAGGTCCCGTAGAAGGCAAAGACTTTTCCTCGTCTGAATTACTGCCACCATGAAATAGATTGAAAAAAATATATCATTTTATATCAACCAGTAGCATCCCAATCCACAGAGGGGTGTCTCCTAAAGCTATCAAGATAGTATCAGAGTCTTAATCATTTCTGGAATAGTGAGAGCCCCAACATCAACCAGCACCCACAAAGGCTGCAACCCCAGGGTCAGCTGCCATCACCTGGGACAGACACCCGCTTGGGATTCAATCTCTGAACTCTGACCCAGAGCATGTGCCGGCGGGCTCCTGCTATTCACCCAGGCATGGTGGCAGAGTGGGCCCTGACCTCCTGGAGCTAGAGAATCACAAAGCCCTGGTCATTGCTGTCGAGAGAGCTGGGAACAGCATGGGACTGCTGCAAACACACCCACACACATATGAACGTGCACTAAATATCCGTAATCAAATACTCCTCATGGTGGACACACACTTAGTTAATGCAGCCTGGCCCCATGTGAAGCTGTGCAACATCGTGGGAAGCAGCACAGCTTCAGAAGGAGACTGGATTCAACATTCAGCTATCAGTTTTTTCTCTAAACCTCTGTTTTCTCCTCAATAAAATGGGGATAATAATAGCATCCCCCTCAGGGATTTTATAAGAATTCAATGAAGCCATATGTAAAAATCTCTAGCCCAGTGTCTTGCATAGGAAAACAAAAATTCCATTGATGTTAGCTGTTATTATCAATAATAAAAATTGAAGTTTACAAGTAGGCATATTTAGTCATTGTCATCATTCAGTTGCTCAGTCATGTCTGACTCTGTGACCCTGTGGACTGCAGTACACCAGGCTTCCGTGTCCTTCTGGAGCTTGCTCAAACTCATGTCCATTTAGTCGGTGATGTCATCCAACCATCTCATCTTGTTGTCCCCTTCTCCTCCTGCCTTCTTTCCTAGCATCAGGGTTTTTTTCCTAATGAGTTGGCTCTTCATATTTAGTCAGTACTAGATAAATGTTCAGAGAAGGCGATGGCACCCCACTCCAGTACTCTTGCCTGGAAAATCCCATGGACGGAGGAACCTGGTGGGCTGCAGTCCATGGGGTTGCGAAGAGTCGGGCACGACTGAGTGACTTCACTTTCACTTCTCACTTTCATGCATTGGAGAAGGAAATGGCAACCCACTCCAGTGTTCTTGCCTGGTGAATACCAGGGACGGGGGAGCCTGGTAGGCTGCCGTCTATGGGGTCGCACAGAGTCGGACATGACTGAAGCGACTTGGCAGCAGCAGCAGCAGATACATGTTCATACTGATGGTAAGAACCATTGTGGATCAAAGAATTCTACCCTTTTATGGAATGTCTTCCCAAAACCTTCTTGGAGGAGTGGGTTCCTAGTATATATAAGTATCTGTTTTCAGACCACCAACTATTTGATGGGAAGTTTGGAGCTACGAGATACAGAGAGGTTCCATAAAAAATTAAATAGATGAACTCTGAGAAGGTAAAGTGTAACTTAATGGAGAATTTTATGAAAATTCCTTTTATGCCCAGCTCTAATACTGTGTCAGGGAGTTCAGAGAGAGAGAGACCTTAAGACCATAGTACGTCAGATCGTCTGTGCTTTCTACCTGGAGGCAACTCTCCTAAGAAGAGTAGTTTGGCAGCAAAGAAGCATACTAAGGGGTCCTATTGGTGGTTTTGATAAAGCCTCACTTTGTTGTGAGGTTGGTGCCTTTCCTGGATGGAGGGGCCTGCTTCCATCCCTCACCCTGGATGAGAAATGGTCCAAACAGCTGAGAATCCCACTGGGCTGACTCTTTTCTCTGGGGAAAAACCCTCTGCACCCCACTCTCTCTCTACCTCCCACTAGCCCCAGGGAAGACTCTGGGAGGACCCTCCCAATCCTTCCAGAGCTCACGCCATGGTTCCCTCCAGTTGGATCCCCTTACCTAGCCACAGGATGTGGGGCCAATGCTGGAGGGTAAGAGATTTCCTTTTTGTTTTGGGGCCAGCCAACACAATGACTGTAAAGGGTCTGCAGTCCCTGGGAGAAGGAGGTGTTATCTACCAACATGCCACGTTTGTGTACTTCCTGCCCATCTCATCTCCGATAGTGGTTGGATCACAAACCCCACACTCTAGAGGGTGGGTGTTAGTGGCCCCATTTCACAGGGGAGGAGATTGCTGCTGCTGCTGCTAAGTCACTTCAGTCGTGTCCGACTCTGTGCGACCCCATAGACAGCAGCCCACCAGGCTCCCCCATCCCTGGGATTCTCCAGGCAAGAACACTGGAGTGGGTTGCCATTCCCTTCTCCAATGCATGAAAGTGAAAAGGGAAAGTGAAGTTGCTCAGTCGTGTCTGACCCTCAGTGACCCCATGGACTGCAGCCCTCCAGGCTCCTCCGTCCGTGGGATTTTCCAGGCAGGAGTACTGGAGTGGGGTGCCATTGCCTTCTCCGGGGAGGAGATTAGGGTTATGTGAATACAAAAGGTGGCGCCAGCAAGTTAGGCTGTGCCATCTCTTGGCCTCTTGCCCACAGGTTTTTCCATCTCATGGGAGTGATTGTGAGTGGTCGCTCAGTCGTGTCTGCCTCTTTGCGACCCTGTGGATAGACCACCAGGCTCCTCTGTCCATGGGATTCTCCAGGTAAGAATACTGGAGTAGGTTGCCATTTCCTTCTCCAGGGTATCTTCCCAACCCAGGGATCGAACCCAGGTCTCCCGCATTGCAGGCAGATGCTTTAACCTCTGAGCCACCGGGGAAGCATCTCATGAGATCCAGATACAAAAGGAGCCCCTTTCTCATCAAGGGCACCTCTGGAAAGTCAGGGCTAGGATTGCAAAGGGAATTCACACAGTTCCTGCCATCAAGAAGTTTACAATCCACCAGGTAAAACAAAACACGTGTATGCTAAAGGGTAACTGACAATTTTTGCTCAGCAAATCACGTTAGGGCCTCAGACAGTGTCTGTGTGACTGTCTGCCCTTGAGAGCTTATGTCCTAAATGATGCAAAGAAGGCCCAGGCAGAAAGAGAGCCTGACCTGGGCATGACCAGAGTGCTGAGGGACTTGCATGGAGGCCGGTCAGGAAGCAGAGCAGTTTGAACTTGGCTTTGAAGAACAGTCAAGTGGAGAGAAGCTTCAAAGGGGTTCCAGGCAGGAAGAAGATGAGCTTGTGTGGCTCCTTTCAGAGGCCAAGGAACCTTCCAGAACCAGAATTGGGAGTTTCTTGTGTGGGTGAAGGGGATGACAGTGAGGCAAGGTAATGGAGACCAGACTATGGAGGGCCTGAGGGGCAGCTGTGATGGTTGACTGTCGACCTGAGGGCAGTGAGGGGGTTTTTTAATTTTCCGGGCAACGATGTGGAGTAGGTGCAGCTCTCTGAAGGCAACGGGGGCAGGGAGTTCAGGTAACTGTCCGCAGTCACAGATGGAGCTGATGAGCCGAGGAAAAGGTAAGGACAGATGGAGAGGTGAATTTTTCCTGAGAGATGAGGAAGGGTGCTCTGGGGTCAGATGGTCCATGAATGGCGACCCTGGGTGTGATCCTGGGCAAATTACTTGACCTCCCTGGACCTCAGAAACAGTACTCAAAAATGTAAATAGGACTTCCTCGGTGGTCCAGTGTGAAGACTCTGTGCGTTCAGTGCAGGGGACGGGGGTTCTAGCCCTGGTCGGGGAACTAGGATCCCACATGCCAAGTGGTGTGGCCGGTGAGGGTGGGGGGAGAAATGTCAGTAATAGTGGTACAAGTGTGGACCAAGATGGATAGCGGCCTTCAAATGCCCTGTGCGGAGGCTGATGGGGTGGGATGCTCCATAGACTGGAGCCCTTGATGTGGGGGCAGGGGGGTGGTGCGGGCGGGCGGTGCCTCTGCAGCGTTGAAGCCCCTTCTTGAACCGTGTCTTCTCTCCTATGTCCCGCCTGCCTCCAGCTTCTAGAAATCAGACTTTATTCTCAGAAGGAAAGAGCATGCGGCTTCTTGGACGGGATCTAAATTCTACCTTGTCTCCCACACAAGGCTGGCTGTGCAGGCAGTGTGTGAGGGAGGTCAATGGCACCCGGAAACTCAAAAACCGAGGCAGCCCCTCCGCCCCGCAGCGCGGTGCTCAGAGGCAGCTGGAGCGCCGGGCGAGGGCTTTCCCTGTGAGAATCAGTTTCAAATATGAGGTTGATTTTATTTTCCCCCGTTGCAATTAACGGAGAAAAATATTTCAAAGCTGTATAATTAAAGGCCGGCATTTTATTAGGGTTTAAAATAGTCGCTATGAAATTTGCTCCTGCCACTGGTAATTACAACGTACATCTTAATATCCCCCTGCTTGCCAGCCCCGAGATAACAGCGCCTGTGTGCTGCATTTGGCTCCGCAGAGAAGGTAAAATCCTTATCTTATCTCCATCTGCACACAACAACCAGCCTCTCTTCCAATTCAACCCTAATCTTCTTAGTAAATAATACTGATATTTTTCACCATAACAAAATGGAGCTGGTGCCAGATTCTCACTGATAACACCTCTCGTTTACACACCATTCTCTGTCAAAATCGGCCGATTTTTCTTAATCTCTTTAACTTATCAAAAAAAATACTTTTTACATTCAGCCATAGTAAGTTCTTTGCTACCAAATAATAATATTGTAAATAAATCCCTTTGCCTACAGCTGACTCATTGAAAAGATGCTCGGCCTCCTCATTTTCTCCATGAATGAGAAATTGTTCTGCTCTTCAGTCTCCCTCTAACTTTGGGGTCCATACCAAGAGAATTGTTCCCAGGCAGGCCCTGAGCCATCTTTGTATCTCAAAGGGTGTCAGCTTAGTCCAGGACATGCAAGCTTGTTCTTTTTTTTTCATTGTCCTGGGTGGTAGGCTTCCCCCACCCCCACCTCCATCCACGTCCAACTTGGTCTGTCCAGGGAAAATGCAGAGATTTCAGGCAAATCCTGGCAGCCTCTTCCCCAGCCTGCAGAACTCCACACCCGTCCCCCACCCCCCAGTCCCACCATACTCCAACACACGGGGTTTGCTCAAAGCCCCATGTTGGCAGCACCTGACACCCAACTGGCTGCTCCTCTTGCCTTTCAACATGACTCTCAGAGTGACATGCGACCAGGGAAGGCAAAGCTGAAATGTATTCATCACACAGCAGGTATTTATTGAGCACTTGCTGTTTGCCCATTCCAGGCTTAGTCTAGAAGGGATTCCAGACATAGGAAAGCACAGTTTTGCCTGCCAGGAGCCCACCACATATGCAGTAGGCTCTCTCTAGGCATGAAGAAAACTTCTAATCAGGAGGAAGATTGGGATTTAAGAGATGTGAGATGTTGTAGGAAAAACAGGATTGGGGCAACAAGGTTGAGAATAAGCCCCTGGAAGCCTTTCAAATATTTGTGTAATTGCGAAGATAAAACAGAAAGAAGAAGATAGTGACAAAGACGCTATCATAACATTTTACATAGTGCAAATTAGTAATAATTGGCACGTTACTGGGAGATCCCAATTTCCATTTCCAATTTCCTTGTCCACTAGAAACTTTCTATAATTTCTCTCTCCTGCTTTGCTTTGTTGTAGATAATGCAACAAATGTAGAGGGGTAACGTAGAGGGGTTTTATTTTCTGTCTGTCCTCCTTTCAAACATCCAGTACCTTCTCATCCTATGATGCACCCATCATGGGCAGCTGCCTCCTATCTCTGAGGCCTTGCTTCTCTGGGATGGGAGTCTTATCTCTCTCCTAAGACCCTGATGGATCTAGATGCTTAGAGAGCGAAGGCTGGGGATACCCTGGGTTTAGGCATTTCTCAATTTCACGTGACTCTTACATACCAGAAATCCGGGATGTGGGCTCTGTCCATGGTACATCTTGCCCTTGAGTCGAAGGAGTGCAGTTCTGTTCTTTGCTCTCCTTATCTTCCTTTCTCTTTTCCAAGGCAGCACTGGAAAGCCCTCCCATTTTTAAATTCTCATCCATCTGCATCATCTGCATCCATCTGCCCTTTTTATTCCTTATACACAGTTGGCTTATCATCTTGGAGGTAGGAGGATATAGTTATTAAGAATTAGAATCAGACAGAGCTCAGTCAGAGTCCCAGCTCTGCTACTTGTCTGATGTGTGACTTTGGGTAAATGACTTAACCCCACTGGGCCTCAGTTTTCTTATCTGTAAAATGGACATAATAATAAACCTATCTCCTAGGGCCAATGTAAGGTATTTTAAAATCTATATATGTACCTGGATCAATAAATGCTCAACAAAACTCAATAAATGATAGTTGTGGTTAATAATAACATTAATTGGAACTCAAAGAAGAGCAATGGGAATATCATTGGCTGGGAATCTATCCAGAGTCATAGAATGTCATGAGAGCTGCCCACAGAAGGCCAGGCAAGTTCTTTAAAGAGACCTCTTAGCATTTTGGCTTAGGGACATCTTCAGAACCTGTGTTTGCTGGATGCACTGATCCTCTTGGGAACACCACTGAGGGCACAGACAGAACAATAAACGACTTTGTGCCCTGCTTGATAATAAATAATACAGACCCCAAAATGTATAAACCTCATTTTTCAAGGTAAAATCTTTCCTGATCATTCCAAAGGCTAATTTAACCCAAACTGTGTCTATAAAACTCGCAGAGCTTCTGTTTACCTGGGCCTAGTGAGGAATTTTCATACAAAAGCAAGTAGCGATGAATCTTGGTGCCAGACCCACCCTCTACTCCATCTCTTCGGGACGCTTGTCCTGCAGGGTGGCCACCATGTTGGTTCCACTGTTGAAGCCGCTGCAGCTGCTCCTCTGAGATTCCCTCCTGTTTCTAGTTACACCCATGAAGGTGAAGCAGAAGATAACCTAGCATGTCAGTCACTCCCTAGCAGTTGTGTTTAGACTTGCATTAAATGTTTACTGTGTACCAGGCATTATGCACAATGTGGACTCTTTAGGTGTTAATTCATTTAATCTTCCAACAATCCTGTGAGGCAGGTACCCTCTGGGCCCCCTACCATCACCAAGCTTGTCCCCTCCAGCTTGACTCAACCCTCCACTAGTCCCCTGGAAATCTTTCTCCAGCTTACAAGGCCCTGCCATGTCCCACAAACTGGGGAAAGAATTTTAGACCTTTCCCAACCCTCATGGCCTCTCTTCTCCTTGATCTCCAGTCACTGCCACATTGTTATTTCATTAGATGGTGTGTATTGTGCTTTATTCCAGCAAGATTCTGAGGCCTTTTAGGGCAAAGATCACATTACAGAATCATAAACGTCTAGGGCTAGAAGTTGTGTTAGACATCTTTTCATCTAACACCCCATTTTATACATGAGGAAACAAAAGTGTGCAGAGGCAAAATATGTTTTCTTTTGTATTCTGTGACTTCCTGTATTGGATGGGTACATAGTAAATGCTCGATAAATAGCAAGGCCATCTGTTTGGATCCAACATTGCTCCAATATTTACTCTAAAATCTTTGGTACAAGCCTGTCTAGCACCTGTTTTAACTGACCATTTCACAACATACTCTACATACAGGTATCCTGCTTTATGAAATCTAATATGCCAACTCGGAGAAGGAGATGGCACCCCACTCCAGTACTCTTGCCTGGAAAATCCCGTGAACGGAGGAGCCTGGAAGGCTGCAGTCCATGGGGTCGAGAAGAGTCAGACACGACTGTGCAACTTCACTTTCACTTTTCACTTTCATGCATTGGAGAAGGAAATGGCAACCCACTCCAGTGTTCTTGCCTGGAGAATCCCAGGGACGGGGGAGCCTGGTGGGCTGCCATCTATGGGGTCGCACAGAGTCGGACACGACTGAAGCAACTTAACATAGCATAGCAATATGCCAGCTGCCCAAACCAGATAAACTAACATAAATTATTCATTCTAAAAAGCAGGGGCCATTTAAATAGCTACTATATTTATGATAAGGTTGGATGTTAGTTCTGTATTTAAACTGAAATTTTCAGCCACATGTCTGTTGCAGAGAATAAGGCCCTCATGCACTTCTCTTGCTTTACAAAGGGAAAGGATCTCTGAAGATCCACTACTTTGGTCCTGAGTCTGAATCTTGGTTGAGGAGTTATCAGCAAACACAAGTTGACTGGATGAATGGACAGACGTGATGACGCAGCAGCTCCAGGAAGCCAGATCTCCAGGTAGAAATGTGGGAGGTAGGAGACAGCCCAGTCAGCATTGTGCCCCACTCATCTGGGGTGCAGTCATGCTCTGCCATCACCAGCTTTCTCAGGACAACAGTCAAGACCAAATGCTGTCCAATGCCTTCCTTGCTTTGCTATTGGCCATCCCAGCCTCTCCCTTGACATGTTCTCTTCCCTCCATTGTCCCTGTCTCTCTTCCATCTCCTTCTCCCTTGTCTGTGTGGATATGTATGGGAGAAGGGAAATAGCCAAGTAACTGTGTTAAAAACAGATTTTCTATTATCTGGGAGGTTCTTTGATGTTCATATGAAAAAGACCCTGGCCCTTTAAGAAGTCAGGAGGTAAATATTGGAAGCTCTTGCAAGCTAGGATAGAGCAATTCAGAGAAGATTAATTAGAAGTAAACTGCTGACACAGGGACGTTAAGTGCCTCCATGAAGTCCCTGCCCTTCTCAATTATCCACCCTGGAAGACAGCCTATTTTATTGGGCCTGAGTTACCATAAATAGACCCCACTGTTGACCTGATTGCTGGAGCCCACAGGGGAAGCTTGAGATCTGAGCAATAAATCTGCCTGCAGAAGACTTCATATATTTGCCAGGGACTGCAATGACTGGCATCCTGTAGGATCTGAAACAGAGATGTTCTCATGTGAAATCCACCTTCATTACTCAGCCCTTCTTGCCCTCTGCTCACTTCCCCACCACGTGAGCCTTTCAACACCTCAAATTCAGTCTGTACTTGAGCATTCTGCACTCAGTGCCATATAGTCCCGTGATTATTCTCTACTGTTTCGTTTGATTATATTTTCTTTGCTCAGTTATATCATAAACCTGATACAACATAAAGTCGGACACGACTGAGCACGCATGCAATAATAACAATAGTAAACATTTAGCAAGTGTGACTCATATAGGCCAGACACTGCTCTTAGCACCTGGCAAAATAATCTCACTTAATCCTCAAAGGTATTCTAGTCCCATTTTACAGATGAGGACACTGAGGCTGAGAGAAGGTAAGTACTGTCTGAGCACTACACTTTCATCCCTCTGCAGGACATGGCCTCTGCCAGAGCCAGGTGCAGGCTGTTCCCTTCCCTGCCTGTCAGGGCTCCACACATCACACTTACCTAGCAAATGCCACCAGCCAGCGTCTCCCCCATCCAGGGGACTTGGAGCTCAGGTTCACAAATGTTGAGATGTGTCTTTTCACGGACCTGTTGTGGAATGCAAAGTCTCTGCATTTCTTTGCTCTTCTCCTCCCCGAGCACTGTCTGGCTGCATTTCCAGGATGGTGAGGATTATAGGGTGGTGAGACAGGGGCCCAGACATCTGAAAAGCAGTATCTGCTTACACCCAAGAAACCCTTTCCAGAATGTGAGGCTGAAAAGTGGTGGAAGATGTCAATGCTTGCCCTGTGGCAGCTGTGGCAGCCCTAGACTGGGAATGCTGGTTAGGGTGCCAGAGGCTCTCAAAGTCAAGGGCAGAACCTCCCTGCCCAGTATGGACCAGCCCTGCATGTGGCAGCCTTGATTGGACCCTCGTTTATTATTGTAATGAGGATCCCTTTTCTAATGTGTTTTTTCTAGCCCTCATGTGGCTGAACTGTTATTTTTCTCACTTGACTTTTTTTTGCCTATGAAATGTTTTGGATAAATATGCAGCTGAAATGGCTTGCTACTGACTGTGTACATTTTTAGTTGAATGAAAAGTAAAGAAATACAGCATTTCGCATATAAAATATCCCGTTAATGTTATATAATTTGGCTGCGGAGTATCATTTTGCTTTTATGAAAGGGTTTGGTGAAAACCTCAGGAATAGCAGATGGCTAACATGCAGTAATTATCGGTTACTAAATATCACTTATATCATACTGGTCTATTCATACAAGTCTAACCACATTTAATGTATAATTTTTTAAAAGACAATAGGTAACATGAATGCCTGAAACAGTGGTGGTACTTAAGTAAAATGGAGGAGCCACCTAAGGCGTAAGTGACTCTAGGGGCCTGTTTGGGCAGCCGAGCCCCCCTTCACCGCTGCACATCGCCCTCTGCTCTGGGTTTTCTCTGGAAGCCAGGCTCTGCTGACCCACAGCTGGTCAGGGCGGGAATATGAGGAGGGATGTTGTGTGGAGGTCAGCACTTGAGCAGATGTTTTGAATTCTCGGCTTGGAAGCTGATTTTAGGACCAGACACAACGGCCATTCTCAGCATAATTTCTGTTTGGCTGTGAGTCAGTGAGGATTCAGAGACCGCAGGATGGATCCTGCATTGCCCAACAATGAAACTCTTTACAGGCTGTGAATCCCATGTGGGGCCTCTGCATGAGGCAAGGTGCGATTTCCATTCCCCAAATAACTCCCCTCGAAGCTCACTGACCTTCTAGGTCCCCTGCCTTCCTTATCACTTTGTTCCCAGAGAAGGAAGAGCCAATCCAGGTAACTCAATAAGTGCTATTTTGAGGAAGCCAAACTGCTGTATACAGCAAGTGCCTAATCAATGCTGACTGTCTCACTGCTGCTGCTGCTAAGTCACTTCAGTCGTGTCCAACTCTGTGCGACCCTATAGACTGCAGCCCACCAGGCTCCACCGTCCCTGGGATTCTCCAGGCAAGAACACTGGAGTGGGTTGCCATTTCCTTCTCCAATGCAGGAAAGTGAAAAGGGAAAGTGAAGTCGCTCAGTCGTGTCCGACTCTTAGCGACCCCATGGACTGCAGCCTACCAAGCTCCTCCATCCATGGGATTTTCCAGGCAAGAGTACTGGAGTGGGTTGCCATTGCCTTCTGTCTCACTGGCACATATTAAAGCTAAATCAAAGTGATTTTACATTGCCTGGTGGTTTAGAAGTAGTAAAACCTAGGATGGCAAGTAGGTTTCAATTCTTGAACCAATTCTGATCAATCAATTGGGAGTATCTTCCTGAGGAATCTGAAGAGTCCCCATCTGAGAAAAGGGGTGCTGTAATCAACTAGTGATGTCTGCCATGGACATGGGCATGAGGGCAAGAGTTTGGTAACTATTTAATAATCCAGCTTGCTTTAGACTGACTGTGTCTGCTCCAACTCCATAGGCTATACCCTCATCTCCACTGTTATAGTATTTGAAGGCAGGGTCTTTGGAAGGATATTAGGCCATGAGGGTGGAGCCCTCATGAATGGGATTAATGCCCTTATAAAAGAGATCCCAGAGAGATATCATGCTCCTTCAGCAATATGAGGACACAGAAAGAAGACCACTGTCTATGACCAGGAAGCCCTCAGAAGACACTTTCTGCTAGCACTTTGATCTTGGACTTCCTACTTCTTGAACCATAAGAAATAAATGCCTGTTGTTTAGAAGCCACCAAGTCTATGGTATTTTACTACTTCAGCCCAAACACAGCTCTACTTAGCCTTAGATCTCATCTCATTGTCACCTCCTCAAGAAAGCCTGCCTTAACTTCTCAGTGATGTAGCACAAGACTTGAGACACAGGCCCACCATCAGGATCTGAATTGTGAACTGTAGCCCCAGGCTCCTCTGTCCCTGGGACTCTAAAGGCAAGAATACTGGAGTGGGTTGCCATGCCCTCCTCCAGGGGATCTTCCTGACCCAGGGATCGAACCCTTATCTCTTATGTCTCCTGCATTGCAGGCAGGACCTTTACCACTAGCGCCCCCTGGGAAGCCCACCCTGCAATTTTCTCATCTGTAAAACGGACGAATATTAGCACCCACCTGAGAGGATGGTTACTTTTGGTGGTTTAGGGCAGCTGTTGAGAGGGTAAATTACTATGTATATATTTAGTATGTATTCTGTTTCTAGAATAAATAGATACCATGGGAATACAAAAACCAAACGACATGATCATTAACTTCAAAGACTTTATAATCTAGCAGAGAGAAAATTAACATTCATGAAGGAATTATGGAATGCTTGAGTGGTGAACTTATTATAAATAGAGGTTTCAGATAGAAAAATCATTTTCTATGATTAAAATTCTTGGCAGTCTAAGCTGTTGCAAAGCAGAGGCCACGGATGACCATAGGCCTGATCAGCTTTCCCGTTGTAGTTTCAGAGCCATAGTGCCCTCGAGGTTGGTGTCTGTTAGGTCTTACTGACGTTTTGTGGAAAAGCAGTACCATGTACTTGGAGAAGGAAATGGCAACCCACTCCAGTGTTCTTGCCTGGAGAATCCCAGGGATGGGGGAGCCTGGTGGGCTGCCGTCTATGGGGTCGCACAGAGTCGGACACGACTGAAGCGACTTAGCAGCAGCAGCAGCAGCAGAGGATGATTGTATGGCGAAGGCAATGGCACCCCACTCCAATACTCTTGCCTGGAAAATCCCATGGACAGAGGAGCCCATGGGGTCGCTGGGAGTCGGGCACGACTGAGTGACTTCACTTTCACTTTTCACTTTCATGCATTGGAGAAGGAAATGGCAACCCACTCCAGTGTTCTTGCCTGGAGAATCCCAGGGACGATGGAGCCTGGTGGGCTGCCGTCTCTGGGGTCGCACAGAGTCGGACACGACTGAAGTGACTTAGCAGCAGCAGCAGCTAGAGGATGGTTGTAAGTATTAGATAAGCTGAGACGTCAGTATCAACTACAACAGTGTCAGAGTCAGAGTTCAGTCATCCTGAAGACTTTGCTAACCATTCTGATTATTTCCAGGCTAGGTCCTGTTGCCTTCTTGACCTCATCCAGTTGTAGTTTGCCTTTGCAGTGTGGTATTTGGTTAATGTCTGCTTCTCGAACTACTGTCTGCCCAGGAATGAGAATAGATGACCTCCTGGGCTGAGTGACTCATTTGGCGAAGGAGAAAGAACGGACAGATCTGGGGACACCTGAGATCCCCTCTAGATGATTTTCTCCTACAACTTATGCTTGTGCCAGCATAGCAACCCACTCCAGTGTTCTTGCCTGGAAAATCCCATGGACAGAGGGCCCTGATGGGCTACCATCCATGGGGTCACAAAGAGCTGGACACAACTGATTGACTGAGCACATATGCCACATTGCTACAGGAGAAAGAGAGAGATGGTGGGGGGTGGTGGAGGAGAAGCAAAGGAAAAGAGAAAAAGGAGAGGTGAGAGAAAAAAACTGGTGCAAAAAAGAGGGAAAGGGGGAAAAGAGAGAGATTATCTTTTAAAATGTGCATCCATTCTGCTGAACAGTAGAAAATGAACATAACATTGTAAGGCAATTATACGCCAACAAAAAGTTACTTCAAAAGAAAAAGATAAAACGTGGGAAATGGGAAAAATGAGAAAGTTAAAGAAGCAAGTGAGAAGAAGAGGGGGAGAGGAATGGAAAAAAGAGCCAAACGCTGAAGGAAGTGGACATTTTGAGGGATGAGGGTGTCAGTCCAGGGAAAGACAAAAGGAAGCCTCTTGCTGTCTGAGGATCCCCTGGGCCTTGGAACTGGTTCTCTGTGGGGGGATCTGCTCCAAGGCTCAGAGTATGGTCTCTGGACTTGGCTGCCTGAGTGTGAATGCATGGCCCTCCCCACTTCCACAGACTGCCTGAATAGCCTTAGGCAAGCCCCTTATCTGAGCTCTGATTTCCTCATCTGTAAAACTGAGAGACAGTACATATTTCACAGGATCACTGTACAGTCTGTGCTTCGTGTTAGTGGGTCCGACCAATCACAGACCACGGACACTATGCTTACAATCCAGGTGGGTTGAATCTGTGAATGTGGAACGCAGATAACAAAAGATCAACTGACTATGGAGCTTGAGCCTCCATGGATTCTGGTATCCATGGTGGATCCTGGGACCATTTCCCCGTGGTTTTAGAGGGACGACTGTAGTACTGAAATAACTCATGTAAATTGTGTCCAGTCATTGGTACCCAGTAAACTCTCAATGAATGCTAACGATGAGGATTGTTATTAGTAGAAAATGCCCAGTGGACACCAGGATCTCTAACGCATCCTCCCTTCGCTGTGGCTTTATGTGCTCAAAGCTCAGGCACACTAAGCTTGCAGCACCGGTAGTTAACCCACTCTAGCACCCTTTTACTGAGGATCCCTCTGCTTCAAGCCCTGTGCTGGGCCCTGGGGATGGATAAAAGGCCCCAGAAGCCACTCTGGGCTCTAGGTAGGTGCTGAAGTCCATCCTTAGGACACCTCCCTGTATCTCTGGGGGCTTTCTCACTTTTGATGAAAGTCTCCATTACCAAAGTGGGAGATGAGAGTCAGAGGCTGTGGACTGAGTCAGACAGAGGGAAGCCCTGGAGAGGTGGAAATGTGTGCACAATTCCAACCCCCAGATTCCAGTCCCTGCAACTGCGGTAGGACCTTGATCCTGGTGATTATCTGAATCTCTCTTTTGCACGTTTTTAAGTTGGGAAAAGAATGCCTGCTGTAATCTATTTGTAGGATTACAAGAAAGCAGGATCCACTCAAATGCCCAAAGTTTTTACTTTATATTTTATTTTTTCAGCTTTGTGTAGGCTCAATCACTAAGTTGTGTCTGACTCTTTGTGACCCCATGGACTGTAGCCTGCCAGGGTCCTCTGTTCATGGGACTTTATAGGCAAGAATACGGAAGTGGATTGCCATTTCCTTCTCCAGGGGATCTTCGCAACCTAGGGATTGAACTCATGTCTGTTGCATGTATCTGCATTGGCAGGTGAATTCTTTACCACTTGAGCCATTTATGAAGCCCTTTTTTTCAACTTTATCGAGTATAATTGACAAACAAAATTGTAAAATATTTAAAGTATACAATGCAATGATTTGATATATATATATGGATTCCTGTCCCCGTTGAATTCATTAACATTCATCACCTCACATATCTACTCCCCTTTTTTGTTGAGAACTTTTAAGTTCTACCCTCCTAGCAAATTTCAATTATACGAGACAGTATTAGCAGCTATAATCACCAGGTTTTTATCAAGATAATTATTTTTGCACAAAAAAGATGATCAAGTTTCAAACCAGAATAGAAAATCCTTCTGGTGGACTTTTTTTAAAAGAAAAAAAAAAGGCTCTAGTATAAGAAAAACAATGAGAAGGGGGCTCAGGTCGGTGAAGGGAATAAATTCTCAGGGGAGACGTGATGAGGGCAAAGAGGTGGCCGGATGGCCTATAAATGGTGGGACTCAAGTGAACCCTTGCCCCTCTCTGAACTTCCTCCTTTAGGGACTGCACAGGAAGGCAAGGTCCTGAAATACCGTAAGAATGGTGTTTCTCATTCCTGTCCAGTCCAAACAAGGAAGCCGGGAAATCTTGCAAGGGCACATTTTAGTTCAAAGGCCTCAAGTCCAAAGAGCAGAGTGAGTTCAGCTGGAGTCAGGAACTGAGGCCTCGAATGCTCAGACGGTTTAGCCCTATGCCCCCAAGTCTCCCCAGGCATCTTAGCCTCTGAGAAGGCTTTGATTGGATCTTGACTATTGAATCTGGATCACTGATGTTTTGGTTGCTGTGGGGTCAGTCAAATCAGAAAGTAGGAGTTGGCTGGCAAATAACTTCTTTCCACATAAAGTTATATGAAAAACTGAAAAGACCTCATTCATTCCTTTTTGATTCAACAACTATTAATGAATATCATGCATTATAGAATTCTAGAAGCTGAATGGAAATTAACATGACTGTTGGGTTCTTCTCAGAGTCTATGCTCATGTGGCCATCATGATATATTTTCTAAAATGTAAAACCATAAATTTAGAGGGACTGTTGGTCTACCTTAAATGTATTCCATTTCCAGGTTCCATATCAGAAAGGCAATAATATCTATAATTGAGCACCACAGTTTCTTCATGTACCTTCCCAGACCATCTCCATCACCACCAAAAGTTAACCTCTATCACCCAGAACTTATTTTTCCATTCTTGACCTTCATATAAGTGGAATCTTACATATAGTATGTATTCTTGTGTATCTGGCTTCTTTCACTCAAAAATATGCAGTGTGTTCTTCTTCCTTGTTATATAATATTCCACATGTGAATATACCACCTATTCTACTGCTGAAGGATATCTGAGTTATCTCCAGTTTGGAACTATTACAAATATAGTTGCTGTGAATATTCTTTTAAATGTCTTTTTGGTACCATAAACAATCATTTCTATCTGGTACTTATTCTCTTAATCTTAAGTTTAGCAAGTTGAAATGGGTCTTTGTGGCCACTTGATTCAAGCAATGTCTATATTCCTAACTGAAAGAAAGTGTCTTTGGATTCCACTAGTTTGCAGTAAGTTGTGGAGCAGTCATTCCACTCAAAGACTTTCCATATTGCCTTCTGTTCTATTCAACGTATTTGAAACTACAGCCAACTTTTGGAGAGAATGGTACCCAGCATACACTCAGGAAAGCTATTCATGATGTATAATACATCATGCAGTCATGTGCAGAATTCTGAATCTATGTGCTACATCAAACTCAGAGCAACTTAGAAATCAGAGTAAAAATTTTTTTTCTATCAAGATTCAACTGGCCTGGAAAAACTAATTTTAGACTGTGACCCCCAAAGTTCTAAGCAGACAAAAGGAGGTCATATCTGAACAAACCCTTACTAAGTTGATGGAGATGGAGAGCCATGGAGCAAAGATGGAAGTTTTGAAGACCTTCTATCCCCTTGGAAGCAAGACTCACTTCCTCTTGCAATTCTGTCTTTATCTTTTTTTAAAGTTTTTTTTAAAATGTGAACCATTTTTAAATCATTGAATTTAAATTTAAGTTCATTTATTTGTTGACTGTGTCACAATATTGTTTCTATTTTATGTTTTAGGTTTTTTTCTTTCTTTTTGGCCATAAGGCATGTGAGATCTTAGCTCCCTGACTAGGGATCAAACTCTCTGCATTGAAGGCAAATTCCCCATTTGGACCATGGTTTGAAAGACACGTAATAGTAGTAGTAGAAGCAGCCGTCACTTACCAAGCACTGGCCACCATGCTAAGCCCCTCACCTTGCTTAACTCCATTCTGTTAGCTCCATTTTACAGCTGTGGAAACTAAGGTTCAGAAAGTCTAAGTAAGTTACCCAGGATCAAGCTATCAATTTGCAATGCCAGCATTCATAACCAAGAGGGCCTGGCCACAAAACCTAAGCTCTCTCCTCTGCCTCATGTTGCAAACTTGTGTTTATTTGTCACTTTCCAATGCGCCAAGTGCCTCTTCATCCAGTTATGTCATTTAATTTTCATGACAAGCAGACTAGGCATGCCATTTCCACTTGCCGCTGTCAAACAGCTGGTAAGTGGCAGAACCAAGATTTGAACACAGATTGCCTGACATCAGTTCCCTTTTTACTGTGCCCACAGCTACCTTCCAACAGATGCCTTCTCCCGAAGTCCCCAGGACAAGTCTTGTTATCTACGCCTTGCATTTGATGGCAATTCAAGTTACCTAGAGAGTAAAGAGAGAAATTGCTTGCTTTGAGAATAGTGTTTGTAGAAAATTCTAGGCTCTCAGCTCTGTTGAGGTGGGTGGGCAGGCAGTTGTCCCCACTTTGGACCAAGTTGTACAGAGTGCAGCATAACTACAAAGATCAGGCCTGGGAATAAATGAGGTGATCAACAGAATAGATTTCCCTTCCTCAAGAGAAATGCAAAGCTGCTAAGAAAAAAGCCCAGAGTACTGCTACTGCTACTGCTCCCCACCCTCCCTACCCCAATCAAAAAGAGTTCCTCCAACATACTGTTCTGTTCTCATCCTTTGAAAGATATTATGTGTTGTTCATTGAAAGGTGTACCCTCCTTGAAAAGTACAATGTTCCATATAAATGCAGGGCGGTGGTGTCGTTATTGTTATCATGATTATTTCTGCAGGGGAAGGAGAGGAGGGGCCAGGGGGGGTGGAGGTTCCTTCCCCAGCTTTGTCCCTCCTGCCGTGTCTGCTAACTGATCGGCAGGATGCCTTTGCTAGGTGTCGATAGAAGAGTCAGACCAGAAGTATTGTGCGAGGACATCACGAATAACGCAGGCAGAATGATTCAAAAAGAAATCAATGGTCCTAAAAATAGCAAAGAGACGTTCCCAGAATAACATCCTAATGGGAAAAAAGGGACTGAATGATGAGTTGTATTGTAAAAAGTCAAGTGTTTTTAAAATATCTGTGTAGAAAGATGAGTGATCAGTTTATACAAGGGAAATGAAAGGGCTGGTGACATTCAGTCTGGAAGGCCCCTGGACTCCTGCCCTTGGCAGGGCCCACGGAGGGTGGACTCATCTCTCTCCTGTTAGCTGCCATGTCTTCCTTGTATATTGGAGGAAAGCGCTTCTGATGAGACAATCTTCTGGTAGTAAAAGTCACCCAGGAAGTAAAGAGCATGCAACCACGATAAACCATTCACATATGTTGTTGTTTAGTCCCTCAGTCATATCTGACTCTTTTGCAACCCCGTGGACTGTAGCCTGCCAAGCTTTTCTGCCCATGGGATTTCCTAGGCAAGCATACTGGAGTGGCTTGGCATTTCCTTCTTCAGGGGATCTTCCCGACCCAGGAATCAAACCTGCATCTCCTGCATTGACAGGCGGATTTGTTACCACTGAGCCACGAGGGAAGCCCATCCATGCATGATACACGTGTGTGCACACACGCTGGCTCTTGTTTTGTTTGTTGGGTTCCTTGTGTTATATCACATTGTCCTGTATTGATTTGCATGGATTTGGTCAAATTTGAGTGAATAGTGCTGAATTCATAGTTGTCCTCAGTGCGGATATAAAAAGCATGTAGATATTCCCAATTTCAACCAGAGGGGGTGAGTGAGTCTGCAGATAAGAATCCTGAAATTCAAAGAAGTACAAGGACTCTTCAGAACTCTCTAGCCTTGCTGTCTTGGATAATGAACCGTAGGGAAAATTCTGATGGTGGTCCCCAACAGGAGTGCTCTGGTGAGGCTCTTAGATTTGCGCTGCCCCTCCCCACCATCACCACCTCCACAGTGATGCTCTGTTGGTTCATTGCAGGATCTGGGGTCAAGCTGGTTAAGGAAGCTATATTTTTATTACTGATCATAGTGATAAAAGATAAAAGTTTATCTAGTGATTGGTCCAAGAGTTGGTTTATCACTTCAGTACAATCATCGGGGGACCAGGCTCTTTGCATTCTTTATTCTGCTATCTTAAGCTTCTTGGCTTTTGTTCTCAAGTTTATTCCCTCATGGTCACAAGATGGTTGCCACTGCTCCCTAACATAAGAACATGTAAGGAAAGGTGGAAAGGAGCAAAAGCGTTTCTCCTTGTGCTGCTATTTTGTCATGGAGGAAAAATTTCCCCAGAAACCACAGCAGAGTTTTCCATCATATCTCATAGAGAGACTGGAGAGGATAGAAGGTCTTGAGCTCTGGACTCACACACAGGCTCGTCCACTTACTACTTTTGTGAACCTGAGGAAGTACTGGGTCTCTAATTCAATAACTATAAAATCATCATGATAATAGGGCCTGTCTCCTGATAAGGTTGTTATCAGAGTTAAAGGAGTTAATACATACAGAGGTCTTAAAACAGTGACTAGTAGATAGCAAGTATTCAATACATGTTAGCAATTATTTATAGTAACCTTATCATCCTCATCATCATTTCCTTGGCCAAATTTGGTGGTATACACAAGTGTCTCAACTCAGAGGCTATGAAATTAGAGTTATCAGCAAGGATTTGAGTCTTTAATGAGTCTTATTAAGAACCAAATATCACAGGCAAAGAAACCCTTAAGCATTTGACTTCTAATACCTTAGTTCATGGAGGAGGGCCTGGTACTCCACTCAGCCGACTCCAGTATTCTTGCCTGGAGAATCCCATGGACAGAGGAGCCTGGCGGCTATAGTCCATAGGGTCGCAAAAGTCGGACACAACTGAAGTGACTGAGCATGCATGCACCTTAGTCCGTGAACCTGATGCTAAATAATGTTTGTATGTAGCAGCTCCCTGGTAACCAGGCTGGAAGGAAAGTGATGAGAGAGGCCTCTAGGAAGCATAGGCGCCTGAGGACAGGTATGCTCAGAAGCCTTGCAGTCACACCTGGCTAACTTTGCAGTTTTGTTCAGAGTAAAGGAGCATTCAAAGGACACATCATATACTATGTGACTATCTTTGGCAGAGCTACAGGACAGTACAATTCTCACTTTGACATTGATCCAGAAGATCATAAGAGGCCAGGGAGACCCAAAGACAAGATTCCCTGGATCCTTGTTAACATAAATTTTATTGCGCCAATCAGGTTGAGTTCCTTAAAAGCAAAGACCATTGGTTTCCCATTCTTCTGCCACCCCCACAGTACCTTAAATAGTACAGACACAGCAGGTTTCCATATTAACCTGTTTCTCAGTGTCCATATTCTCCCCAATAACAGCAGATTCCTGCATTTCTAATGGGGATACCTGGTGCATTCAAGGCAGCCAGAAAATGTTATCTGCCAGGTTGGTGCCCATCTTGATTCCTTGGGAATCAAGGAGGAAGAGGTGATTAAGAAATACTAATATGCCAGATAATGTTCCATGTCCTCCTGTGGCTGGATGCACAGTCATAGAGCTATGAGGCTTTTCTGTGGCAGGGCCCCAGCGTCCAGGTGTGGAGCTGAGAGGCAAATGGCTAGAGAATGCTCCCTAATTCCTGGCTCACCCATGGATGATGTTTTGTTGCACTGATTCCAGAACTGGCCTCCTGATCCTCTGCCTTCCTGATGGTGGCAGAAGCAGCAGTTCCCTGGAGGGTCAGCTCTGTGGTGTTATCCTAGGAGCCATTCCTGGAGCCAGGCTAAAACCAGTTCCTGTGGTTTTGGTTTCATAAGGACCCTGTGTTAAATACCTTTCTGCTTAAAAGCTAGAAAGGGGCTTTTGCCTCCTGCAGCTTAACTCTGATAAAACTGAATGTATTATTCCTACTGAGGACAATACATAGAAGGGCAGAAGCTTTCCTTGGAACCTGCATGGAATTCAGTGGAACAGAATAGCATTTTGAAGCCAGCTGGCAGATTTTCCTTCTGGGACCAAATCATTGAACTTGAGCTAACTAACTTACATCCTCCTACAGAAAATAATGGCATTATCTTATACATTTTACTGTTTGAGTGGCACTTCCTGCATACCCATATATAGTCATCACATCCTAGACCTCTGACAGGAGTAAGAAGTAAGCCTGGTATTAATCCCCACGTTCCCAATCAAGACACCAATGTTCAGAGAGTATGATGCCAGAAACCCAGGGTTCCTAAATGTCGAGATCTCTCAGTGCCTTCAATTCTATCACTAGAGACTCATTCCTCTTGGATTAAGCACTGACCTCTATGGGATCTTCTTTTAAAATCAAATTCTCTAAGATCGAAGGCCATACCCTGAGTTCCTATTCCGCCACTGTAAATGAGCTCATGATTTTGTTTCTGAGAAGGATGCAGCCTCACAGAAGCAGTCTTTGCCTACTGGACTGGGGAGTAGGAGACACCTTTCAGAAGACGTTTGCCAGAAAAGTATCACACTTTCCAGTGTTACACTTCTTGGGCATCATAACTTTTCTAACAGCTAACCCCGTCTCCACACTTCTCTCCCGGGTGGGAGAGAGTCACAGATCTGCTGTAGGGACAGTCATTGCAGCTGGGACAGGGGGTGGAGAGCAGGCGTAGAGGGGGATTTGAGAAGATGAAACTTGCAGAGGAGCCAGCCTCCTTTCCTTTGCCAGGAAGCTTGGCAGGCTCGGACCCCTAAAAAACCCTGTGTGGTCTGGGCCTTGCCAGGGCCCCTGGAGTTAATGTGGCAAAATTACCAGACTAGGTAAAGAGGTGACGGCCAGGGAGGATTTACTTTGTCAGCAGTCCACTGGCTGACTTCCCCACGCTCAGACAAAGATCTCAATAGAAGCAGCCTTGCCTGTCTCCAGCAGACCTCACCCTTCCTGCAAGCTGCAAACAAGCGGTATTCACTGTCGGACCAACATCCTGCCCCCTACCCTGGTGGCTGACAAAGAGAACTCACGGGAGACAACCCAGAACCAGCCAGGAGATGCTAAGCCGGGAAGATGGAACCGTCGAATGCATCACCAGGTTGAAGCCAGCCGAAACTTCATTTCCCTCCGTTATGAATGTTTCCCAAAGGAGGCGCCGGACTCAGGGGTGGCTCACAAAAGGATCTGATAGGAAGATGTGACACCTCATCTTAAATTCCTTCACCGCATTTCTGAAGTTGACGGCAGTGTCGGGAAGCGAGGCTGATAAAGTCCGCTGTCCCCTCCGAGCAGGCTAATCAGACGTGAAGTCTTGGCAAGAGATAACCAGGTTATAGAATAGCCGAAATGACATCACATCAACTCCATTTCAGATCCTGTACACACCAGTGCCTGTCACAGCTCCAGGTGGCTGGCATCCTCCACTCACAAGAGGTATTTTCAGGCCAGGACGCCCATCCCCCCTTCCCCCGTAGTTGTCACTCTGGGGTATGCCAGGGACACGTTTGTCACTGTGTGTAAAGTCTCACACGTTAAAGGCTGGCCACTCTGGAGGCAAAGTCCGCTTTGTCCTGCCCTCCTCTCCTGCCCCCCAGCATTTGTCACACAAAGACCGTACCCTCGCCCTGGGCATCCAAACTGGAGGCCAGGGGCAGGCCATGCTTTCCTGAACCCACCCCCAGAGAATCAGAAGGAGCTTTCCATTGGAAGAGTTGTTCGTATCAATAATGAATTCCAAATCATTTCTTCACTTTAGGAGTAAGAGGCTGGCGTATGATCCTTACCACTGGTTTGCAGAGATAATTGATTTCATATAGTTTAAAGATGAGAAGAATCAATGAGAGCCGATTTGGAGACAATTGTGAATGTGAAATCAGTTTAATTACAGCTCCATCCTTAGCTGACATGGGTTCTTTCCTCTTCGAATTAAAATATCCAAGCAACTTGAAACAGTGATGAGTTTTTCCTCTTCAGCTTTCTACCTTGTCTCCTGGCTCAGGGCACCGTTACAAGCACACTTCGAGCTTTTTTCAATAGATAGTTAACGCGACATGCAAGAGTCGCCTGTGTGACACAGATAACTCAGGGGAACAGCACAAAGTAAATGAGATGCATTAGTGTCTGGATGGGAACTGAAGATATAAGTTCTCAGAACTTCTTGTTTAATTTATAGCTGCGGATTTCCCTCCTGTGCTTAAGATTTCAAAATAGTAATCATATTCTGAAGAGGAGATGTTCCCTCTCCAGGTACTAATATCAATATGTAAAAGAAAATCATTAACTAGCTCTACCTCTCAGCAGCACCTATTATATGTCAACAAGCTAACCGAGGTGATAAAACAAACTGTTAGTGGAAATTTAATTACTAGCCATTGAGATTTGGGCAAGGGACTGGGGATTTTAGATTCATTTCCCTGGCACTGGAGGCTGCTGGAAGCAACCATCCACCTGGAACGAACATTTTTAATAGGTGTTTTCCTTCCCTCTAAAAAAATCAGAGCGCCAAAAGCCAATCGAAAACTTTCCAAATTTGGTTCTTTGTGGATGGTGAGGAGGATGTGGAGCAGAGGCCTGGGGGCGGGGGAAGAAAAACAAAACCAACAACAAGGAACGTGAAATGATCTGTTTCCATCCATTTGTCTGATCAATTTTGGGGATGATCGGGGCCTGTGAGGTCATTTTGCAAGTGATTTCTGGACATTTAATTTTTCAGATTCCTGGCCAATGGCTAACTTTTCAAGCTGGCATGATTCGTCTTTTATAACATTGTAAAACAGGGGCCTGTCTAGCTAAGCTGGTTTCCCTTCTCCAGACACCCCATCTGTGCCGGTCTAACTGTTCTCAGCCTCACCCCAAAGAACCACTTAACAGTACCTTTTCTGCAGTAACTCCATGCTCCCTCTTTGCCCACACGCACCACGTTCATTCACCCTGGGTGTGAGCCCAGCTATAGTGTCTGTGGAAAATGATGTCCAAAAAAGTTTCAGAGTGTGATGGATGCCAATATGACTCATGTCACCTGGGAGCCGCTTGCTCCAAGGTCTGAGTGAAAAGGGCTTCAGTACACACTGGTTCCCCAAGACCTAAGACCTCTCACAAAATTTGTGCAAATTCCTGGGAGGCTGTCTCACCTCAAGGCCACTTCAACTTCCCATAATTTCAACCCTGAAGTGGAACTTGGCCACCTTTACAGTTTTTACAAGGAAAGAAGTTACCTATATCAAGTATTTTTGAATTGGTGGACCCTCATGAAATTAGGGGATCATTGTACAGTCTTCTATCCACTTGCCTCTTCGCTCTCTTTTCTGATCCCCCTCAAACCCTCCCTTAAGTTTCTCTCCTTCCCTTCGATTCCCCTCCTTCCATTATGCAAAAGAACTGAGCAAGCCTGGGTAGGGGTGGAGTGACTGAGCTTCCCAGGTTGGCTGGAACTGATGGGTTTCCTGGAGAACAGGACTTTCAGTGCTAAACCTGGGACAACAAACTGGCTGGTCAGTCACCTTAGAGAAAAAGGCTGTCCCAGCACATTCCCAGATGGTGCAAGCTATTGAGGAAATGACACTTTCTCTTCCTTGTTGTATTAATGTCTTTCTTTCTTGTGCTTGGGAAGTGACCCCTTTCAGATCACTGGTCTCAATCTTAATTGCATCATAGAATCAATCTGCTGAGATTTAAAACATCTCAATGTCTAGGTACATCCCAGAATGTTTGAGTTAGTATCTCTAGAGGGAGGACCTAGGCAGCCAGGCTTTTTAAAGTTCTCCAAATGATTCCAATGTTCAACCAAGATTGACAGCTAGTGCAGAGGAGAAGGAATTTCAAGGAGCTTTGAGAATCAAGCACTCTTTGGTTGTATCCATTCAGTAGCCCAGGCTTCCCAGGTGGCAGTAAAGAATCCACCTGCCAATGCAGGAGACGTGGGTTCGATCCCTAGATCAGGAAGATCCCCTGGAGGAGGAAATGGCAACCTACTCCAGAATTCTTATCAAGAAAATCCTATGGACAGAGGAACCTGGTGGGCTACAGTCCGTGGGGTTGCAAAGAGTCAGATGTGACTAAAGTGACTGACCATGAGCATTCAGCAGCCTGAACTCTCTTAGATGTCTCAAAACGAGTCTGTGTTTGGATAAAATCAATGATGTCCAAATGTGTTATATTTCTATCTGAATCTACTGACTACAATTTTTCAACCTCATTGAAACAGCTTAACTGTTTTAATGGAGTGCCAAAGGGAGGGCTCTTATCACTCCCTTTCTTCTCCCTCCTTAAATAGTCTTAGGTTTGCAACTTTCTTGGCAAGAGGCTAGAACTGATTGACATATCAGGCAATCCAAATGCAAATGACATGAAACCCCAAGGCCCTGCCACAGGGGATCTTTGTAAAGGGAAGTGATCTGTCAGTCAGCTCAGTCGCTCAGTCGTGTCCGACTCTCTGCAACCCTATGGACTGTGCATGCCAGGCTTCCCTGTCCATCACCAACTCCTGGAGCTTACTCAAACTCATGTCCATAGAGTTGGTGATGCCATCCAACCATCTCATCCTCTGTCATCCCCTTCTCCTCACACCTTCAATCTTTCCCAGCATCAGGGTCTTTTCCAATGAGTCAGTTCTTTGCATCAGGTGGCCAAAGGATTGGAGTTTCAGCTTCAGCATCAGTCCTTCCAATGAATATTCAGGACTGATTTCCTTTAGGATTGACAGGTTGGATCTCCTTGCAGTCCAAAGGACTCTCAAGAGTCTTCTCCAACACCAAAGCTTAAACACTAAAGCAAGGCACTGAAAAGGCAGTTCAAAAGCATCAATTCTTCGGCACTCAGCTTTCTTTATAGTCCAACTCTCACATCCATACATGACTACTGGAAAAACCATAGTTTTGATGAAACAGACCTATGTTGACAAAGTAATGTCTCTGCTTTTTAATATGCTGTCTAGGTTGGTCATAGCTTTTCTTCCAAGGAGCAAGCGTCTTTTAATTTCATAGCTGAAGTTACCATCTGCAGTGATTTTGGAGCCAAAAAAAAAAAATAATGTCTGTCACTGTTTCCTTTGTTTCCCCATCTATTTGCCATGAAGTGATGGGATCAGATGCCATGATCTTAGTCTTCTGAATGTTGAGCTTTAAGCCAACTTTTCACTCTCCTCTTTCACTTTCATGGAAAGGTTCTTTAGTTCTTATTCACTTTCTGCCATAAGAATGTGTATCTGAGGTTATTCAGGTTATTGGTATCATCTATGTATCTGTGTATCTGAGGTTATGCTCCCAGCAATCTTGATTCCAGCTTGTGCTTCATCCAGCCCGGCATTTCACATGATATACTCTGCAAAGAAGTTAAATAAGCAGGGTGACAACATACAGCCTTGATGTATTCCTTTCCCAATTTGGAACCAGTCTATTGTTCCATGTCCAGTTCTAACTGTTGCTTCCTGACCTGCATACAAATTTCTCAAGAGGCAGGTCAGGTGGTCTGGTATTCCCATCTCTTTCAGAATTTTCCACAGTTTGTTGTGAGCCACACAGTCAAAGGCTTTGGCATAGTCAATCAAGCAGAAATAGATGTTTTTCTGAAACTCTCTTGCTTTTTCAGTGACCCATCGGATGTTGGCAATTTAATCTCTGGTTCCTCTGCCTTTTCTAAATCCAGTTTGAACATCAGGAAGTTCACATTCACATACTGTTGAAGCCTGACTTGGATAATTTTAAGCATTACTTTGCTAGCATGTGAGATGAGTGTAATTGTGCAGTAGTTCAAGCATTCTTTGGCATTCATTGCCTTTCTTTGAGATTGGAATGAAAACTGACCTTTTCCAGTCCTGTGGCCACTGCTGAGTTTTTCAGATTTGCTGGCATATTGAGTGCAGCACTTTCACAGCATCATCTTTTAGGATTTGAAATAGCTTAACTGGAATTCCATCACCTCCACTAGCTTTGTTCGTAGTGGTGCTTCCTAAGGCCCACTTGACTTCGAATTCCAGGATGTCTGGCTCTAGGTGAGTGATCACACCATTGTGGTTATCTATATCATAGCTGCACTAAAAATAAGTGTTCAGCTACCTAGGTGACCTTGACAAGCCCAAGTAACTCTCTGGCCTTGTTATCCAGCTGCAAACCAAGCCTAAATAATCTTATCAGTCTCTTCCTTTGCAGAACTTGAGCCCTCAGTTGGTAAGGTCTCTTTAGGCAAGTCCCCTTAGATCTGAAGATTTGAGATCCCTGACTTGGACTCTTTAGGCAAAAAGAAATCTCTCCCTTTGTGTCTGTCTCTGAAAACTTGACTGATGCTTCTGCTGCTACTGTAGATATAACTACCAAGAAAGTTTCCAATGAAGTCGGTGAGTTTGGGTAGAGACTGCTAGTCTTTCAAACTCTCTGAGCCTCAGTTTCCTTACCTAGTATATACATGGGTACATGCATGCTCAATCACTCAGTCGTGCTTGATTCTCTGTGACCCTATGGACTGTAGACCACAAGGCTTCTCTGTCTATGGAATTTTCCAGGCAAGAATACTGAATCAGGTTGCCATTTCTTCCTCCAGGGGATCTACCCAACCCAGGCATTGAACCCTTGTCTACCTGTCTCCTGCACACAGGTGGATTCTTTACCACTGAGGCACCGCAGAAGCCCCAGCTGGTACATTATCATGCTAATAATGACCATGTCCACATGAGGAGATATTGTGATGGGGATAAAGCTGTTTTTCACATATTAATTCCACAAACATTTATTGCACCCTTATAGTAAGTAACTGGTCCTTGTCTTCAAAGGGCTTATAGTCTAGTAGATATCTAGTAAGAGCTGCCAAAGGTTCTGTACAGTAGAGAGTCCTTTGTAAAGTCAAGAGACAGTGATGTCATTGACAGGAAGCCTTAGAAAGCTGACGTTGTCAAGTTTGTGTAGACCAGTTGAATTTAATTCAAGTGAGTAGACTAGAGAGGTTTACTTTTTAGCTATCTTTTGGTAACATTACTTAAAATAGCAGGGGCTTCCCTGGTGGTTCACTGGTGAAGAATCCACCTGCCAATGGAGAAGACATGTGTTCGATCCCTGATCCAGGAGGATCCCTCATGCTGCAGAGCAACTAAGCTCATGCACCACAACTACTGAACCTGTTCTCTAGAACCTGGGAACTGGAGCTACCAAAGCACATGCACCCTAGAGCCCATGCTCTGCAACAAGAGAAGCCACTGCAAAGAGAAGTCTGTACACAGCAACTAGAAAGGAGCCCCTGCTCACCACAACTAGAGGAAAGCTGGTGCAGCAGTGAAGACCCAGCACAACCAAATAAATAAAGAAAACAGGAAACAGTTAATATTCACCAAGTGTCTAAAAAATTTGAAACCTCTTACTGGTGTGGTTATGGGTCTAACACTTCACAACTCTTCACCCTGAGGTCTACAGTAATGACTACCACCACTGCATCCGTTTCACAGATGGGCAACTTGAGGCCAGGAGTAAAGAAAAGTTGGTAGCCTGAGAAGGGAGATCCAGAGGGAAGTTCAAATTTTCCAGGCCAGCCTCCCTGTGCTTCACAAGAGGACTTCCTTTTCCTCAGCCTCCTCTTCCAATCCTGAGAGACTGCAAGGTCCAAAGCATTATTAATTTGCTATTAATTTGCATTTGCTTTTTCTTCATTATTCTACCTCTTCTTGACATTCATGCAACTTCTTGATATTCAGGTTTCAGCTCAGAGATCACCTGCTCAGAGAGCTCTTTGCAGGATCAATTAGCCGTGCTGGTTCCTCTCTACTGAATTGTTACAGTTTATTGTCTTCATGGCACATACTACTATCTGAAATTATCATGTTCATTTGTCTGTGTGTTATCGTCTCCTACTAAATGGGAATCTCAATGAGAATAGGACTTTGTCTCATTTCCTGCTGAATCCATCATCCCTAGCACAGTGACTGGTACATAGTAGGTACTCAATAAAAATGTGTGGCATTAATGAACATGTTTGCATTCTCTCCAAGGTACTGATGATGGGATGGCTAGCACAAAAGAATGGAAATGTATGTCTCAGCTCTTAGAGCAAGGTTAATCAGCCCCTATGCCTATGCCTCAGCTTCCTTGCCTGTAAAACTGGCAAGCTACATTCACCAGAGGATCTGAGGAGAGAGAAGCTGTGGACCAAACGAGAAAATGGTGATGAAAGTGCTTCAACGAGTGAAAACACGAGTTAAGTGGGAGATGTTATTATCTTCCGCCATCTGCTTTACTTTAATCTTTTTTTCCCCTCGGTAAGCGGACCTATTGATTGCAGCTTGCTGGAGGAAGCTCTCACTGTCTAATTACTGCCCCAGCTCAGCCTGTCACCGTGTCCTCTGCAGTCAGCGCATCCTGACACTGACCCCTGATACCACAGCTCTTGGCATATCAGCCTGTTCTGGCACTCTGCGCCCGACCCGGAGGAGGCAAGTCCCCGCAGCTGGGCCTGGAGGGCTGCCCCTGTGAGGCAGGCAGCTGGGGAGAAGCAGGGACATGAGTGCTGCTGCAGCCAAAGGCAGAGGGAATGTAATTTTTCCCTGGAGCCAGCAGGGATGTGTCCCACCATGACACGCAGTTGTGAGCATTCCCAAATTCTGGCTTCCACAAGAATGTGCCCTGAAAAAAAATTTTTTTTCTGGCCTGGGATATTATTAGTGGGGGTTGGCAGTATGAGAAGAAATCATTTCTAATGCTAGGAAATAATAATTCCTTTCCCTTAAATTGTGGAAATCTTCAAAATATCCAGGGTATCTTCATATGCGTTACCCTCAGGTGACCCTCACAATGTGATAAGCATTCCTTTTTTTTATACGGAGGGGGTGTGGTCTTTAGAACCGAGGGCTGTGATTTTCCCAAGCTAAACAGCCAAGTAAGGGAGAAGGGAATTAGAATCCAGGTTTTCTCCGTCTAGACCAACAGCCTAGGCCTTCACAGGGCTGGCCCAGGCTGCAGACATAACTCAGGTTATTTAACCTGAGTTGAAAACAGTCCTTGAGAGAAATGCCCAGAAGAAATCAGAACGTTAAAAGTACTCTTAGAGAAACAAATATCTTTTTGACCTGCAGAGGAAATAAGGATGTGCTAGAATTGGTAAAGAATCCACCTGTGTGCCAGAGACCCAGTTCAATTCCTGTGTTGGGAAGTTCCCCTGGAGAAGGGATAGGCTACCTAGTCAAGTATTCTTGGGCTTCCCTGGTGGCTCATAGGGTAAAGAATCTGCCTGCAATGTGGGAGACCTGGGTTCAACCCCTGGGTTGGGAAGATCCCCTGGAGGAGGTCATGGCAACCCGCTCAAGTATTCTTGCCTAGAGAATTCCCATGGATAGAAGAGCCTGGCAGGCTACAGTCCATGGGGTCACAAAGAGTTGGACATGACTGAGTGACTAAGCACAGCCTAGAAAAGAAATATAGGTATTGTGTCTGTTGTTTAGAAGAAAGAAAAGGTTCATATAAGCAAACAGCAGAGGATTTTTTTTTTTAATTTCTAAATAAACTACATTTTTGTCCTGGGTTCAACACCTCAGGTAAATAATCTAATCAGGTAACCTCTAGGCTAGAAAAGTGCCATATAGAAGCTACTTGGCAAATGCTTGTTGAATGACTAGGTGAATATTGACCTGGATTATAAACAGCCTGTGCAAAGCTTTCTTCTCTCATTTTCATGAAAAAGAAATCATTTTTTTTATCAGATACAGAGTCACAAAATGCTCTAATATTGATAAACTGTTTTAAGTTTAAAAAATCTTTTTCATACAATATTTCAATTGATCCTCAAATAACTCTAGGAAATAGATGATTTTTTTAGGTGAGGAGACTGAGGTTTGATGAGATCAATTGTTTGCTCAGGATTGGAAGGATAGTAGGTAGCCATGCCCATTTCTTACAAGACAGTGGACTAAATGCCAATCAATCTCCCCAATAAAAACAACTATAAAATCTGGATAAAATTAAAAGAACACTTTTCAACGTACTGATGAATTGGAAAGAAACTAGGGAATAGTCCTAGATAAAAAATAGGTAAAGTGAAATTGCAGAGAAATAAATGGACCACTGAAGTTGGCTTTGGCCTTGAGGGCATGTGCTGAATCATGTAAATTTTGATTTAGTTTTCACAACCTTATAGGGCAAGAGGGGAAAGAAGAAAAAACCTAGTGCTTATCTAAATTGGGGGAATGTAGTAGAGATCACCTATGCATAAACCTGAAATTCCACATCACTGCCCCCTCATCATAAAGGTGATTTAGAAATAACCTAGACTCTGTTCCTACCAACGGGAGCACAAGAAAAATTATGTGTATCCAGCTCTGACTCTAAACAGATGGGAGAAGTTTTCTGAGAATTTATAAACAAGTGCCAGCTCTTCCATGAGTTTACACATCGAATGCTTACTCCCCAGTGGTCCAAGAAAGCCCCAGTTAAGAAGTCGAGGAAGTGAATGTAAATTAGTAGTAGTTCCAGAGACCTGGGGAATAAGATGCTACCTCTCTGAAGGAACTTTAATCCAAACCTCAAATATTTCCCATATAGATGAAGTTTCAAAGATATAAACTTATAGTCAACAATTATAAAGCACTCAAGGAAACAAAGTACCAAGAGCAAGAGCCAGCAAATAGCAGAATTGAACCCACAGAGACATCAGATATTGAAATGACCAGGTATAATTATGAAATAGTATGTTTAATAACTTTAAAAGTAAAGGCAAGGATTAAAAGTATCATTAGTAGTAAGAGGCTGTAGAAATGCCCAAACAGATTAGAAAAAAAATTCAAATAGATCTTTAAGCCATAAAAAGTATTAAATTGTTGAAATTAAAAACTCAGTTGATAGCTTCAACAGAGGATTAGATATTCTGCAAAGAATGATCCAGAATGCAGCTCAGAAAGACAGTGAGAAGGATAACATCAAGGAAATGTTAAGAGACATTCAGGATCTGGTGAATACGTTTAACATACATGAAGAAAACTACAGCAGAGAGGAGAGGAAGGATAGGGCAGAGGCAATATTTGAAAGGATAGGATTTTCCCACAGATTCTAAGCAAAAAAGTCAAGAAGGATAAATAAAAGATTTAACTATATGGCAGAGTAAGCAGGACTTATACAGATATTTGGGTTAGATATTTGTTCTAGGTTCCTATCACAGCTTTCCCAGGACCAACGTGGGAGTGGCTGAGGTGATTGTGTTCCTATTCCAGTACACTGTATTATACAGCACTGAATTGTGTGGGCATGCTACACATCGGATAACACCAAGATTGTACATGAGATTAAGCTTGGAAGAAGAAGATACTTTTTCAAAAAGTCTTATTGGATGCTCATTCACTTAGATATTGCAGTCTACAACAATGTATGTATTCCTTTATGAAAACGGGGGTCCTGAAGCTTATACCGCTGTCTCTCTCTGCTGTGTATTCTCATGGTGTAGACTTTCACCTGTATTTTTTAGATAAGCAAACTTCATCTGAATTATCCAGGTCCATGTGTGAAGTTCCTGTCAATCCAAACCTACAACTGATATTTATCAGTATGGTTCAATACATATACCCATGTATGTGGCAATGTGCATAACCATGCGAATCACACCGCAATCACAGAACACAAAAGACAAAGAAAAAAATCTTAAAAGCAGCCAGAGAGGAAAACCATGATTTTCAAAGGACTGATAATTAGAGTAGCAGCTGGCCTCCCAACACCAACAATGGAAGCCAGAAGATACTGGAAAAAGATCTTATCAATGTGTTGAAGGAAAGTACTTAGAAGAAATATACATTTCAAAACATTTTCAGACAAATTTATTTTTCTACCAGCAGACCTTCACTGAGGAAGGTTTGAAAATACTGAAAGATAAAATACAACATTTCAATACAATAAAACCCATAACAGTAAGAGGGGACATGGGCAAACCTATGGCTGGTTCATGTTGATGTTTGATAGAAACCAATGCAACACTGTAAAGCAATTACCCTTCAATTCAATTCAGTTCAGTTCAGTTGCTCAATCGTGTCTGACTCTTTGCAACCCCACGGATTGCAGCATGCTAGGCTTCACTGTCCATCACCAACTCCCGGAGCTTACTCAAACTCATGTCCATCAAGTCAGTGATGCCATCCAACCATCTCATCCTCTATTGTCCTCTTCTCCTCCTGCCTTCAATCTTTCCCAGCATCAGGGTCTTTTCCAATGAGTCAGTTCTTCGCATCAAGTAGCCAAAGTATTGGAGCTTCAGCTTCAGCATCAGTCCTTCCAATGAATATTCAGGACTGATTTCCTTTAGGATGGACTGGTTGGATCCCCTTGCAGTCCAAGGGACTCTCAAGAGTCTTCTCCAACACCACAGTTCAAAACCTCAATTCAGGGTGGTATTGCCATAGACACCCTTCAGTTAAAAATAAATACATAAAAAAAAATACTGAAAGATAAAATACAACATTTCAATACAATAAAACCCAGAGCTGTGGAAAGCATCTAACACAGTTCTTCGAGGGAAATGCTTAACCTTAAATGAGATTAGAAATGAGGATGTAGAAGCTAAGTACTAATCGGACTTAAGGTAGGCAAAGCTGAGGGATCCAACCTCAGCCTGATGCCATGCCACGATTTGAGATAATTATGTCAAAGATATGTCAAAGAGTGAATTGCATCTCAGAGCACTTAGAAAGGTCTGAACATATGTAGTGATGAAATCACTGAAGGCCACACATGTCAGAAATGACACTATATTTTCGTGTCTCTAGAATTTTGGTTCTGGGAATTGGGGTGGACAGAAGGGCAGCCTGGAGTTGGAGAATGAGGGTAGGAGCAGGACTAGCCCTCCTTACCCTTTCCTTCAAGTTGAGAAGCCCTTACATTCTGCCTGTGTCCTGGACTCTGAGTCCAGGTGTCTGACTCCAGAGGGAACAGAGGCCCATGAGAACAGAGGCAGGAAAATTCAGAAGAGCCTCCATTAAATGCGGGATACAAAAGTAAGGGGGTTTTGAGAGGGACTTCCCTGGTGGCCCAGTAGGTAAGGATCCACTGCTGGTGCAGGGGACGTGAGTTCAACTCCAGGTTAGGAAAGATTCCACATGCCCTGGGGGCAGCTACTGATGCCTGGGCGCCCTGGAGCCCATACTCTGCAACAGGAGAAGCCACTGCAACGAGAAGCCCTCTCACAGGATCTAGAGGGTAGCCCCCACTCACTGCAACTACAGAAAGACCATGTGCAGCAACAAAGACCCAGCCAAAAATAATTAAGTAATTAATTTTTAAAAAGTGTAAATGAGACACAGTCCCTGAAGGGTTAGATTCTATTTTTGAGTTAAGAGTCACACCGTAACTAAACGTTTTTCCACTTACTCAGGACATCTTAAATCTCTGGTCCTCTCTATGTAAGCGTGTAACTTTGCTGTCTGCCTTTCGGTAGAATCCAGTAAGGGCCAGGGAGCACCCTTGTGATTCACAAAGTCTGGCATCCAGAACTGATGTGGACTCTATTTCTCTAACACCCATCCCCTGGGTTTCTCAGTCTTGTGTCCAACACTGATTGGCTGTGTGATCTTGAAACAAATGGTGTAGCACTTCCCCGAGACTCCCAAGTCTCAAGCTGGCTGATGTTGTGACTATAATTGAGTTGGAAATGTGCTCAGGCGAGAAGGTGTTATGAAATACAAGATGTTGAGTGTCACCAAAGTCTAACCTTCTTTAAGTGCCTGGTAAAGAGCCCCAGGACTCTGTGGGCATTGTGCACACATTCTGCCTATCAGAGCCAACAGTGTGATCCAACAATTCAGGAAATTTTGATTCTGTGTGATCTTAGATAATTCACATCTCTCTGAGTTTCTGAGTTGTCGCTGTTTACTGCTTTGTTCATCTTTAAATATTCATTGCATATTTGCTAGGTTTTTATTTTTCCCCCACAAAATAAAGGGTCTGATTAGAGGAATGACCCTTAACCTTGACTTCATTTAGAATCACCTGGAGAGACATCAAAACACACTGACACCTGAGCCCCTCCAAGGTTGCTTGAGCTAGACTTTCTGGGAGTGGGGTCCTGGCTCCAGCCTTTTGTAGAAGCTCCCCGAGGGACCCTGAGGCACAGTGACCCCTAGACTGGGAGGTGTCTGCTGTCCCTGCCAGCTCTCTGATTCTGTGACCCATGCATCTATAGGGCTGCAAGCCTGGAGCCCCTGGGGAGAGAGCACAGATGAGCTGAGTCACACCGCAATACTCAACACAGTCCTTGACCTTGGTCGGTGCACTGAGGGTCATTTCCTCAGTCTCATCCAGTCTTTACAAAACTGGCCACTGGTGCCCTAAATTGAAACCAGAATCCTGATCTATAGAGCCATTCCGGTATGTCAAGGCCAAGGAAACCCAGAGCCACACTATGCATTATGCACCAGATATGTAGATGTGTGTGTGTGCTGAGCCACTCAATCGTGTCTGATTCCTCGAGACTCCATGGACTGTAGCCAGACTCCTCTGTCCGTGGAATTTTCCAGGCAAGAATGCTGGAACAGGTTGTCATTTCCTTCTCTGGGGGAATCTTCCTGACCCAGGGATCAAACCGAGCCTCTTGTATCTCCTATATTGGCAGGTGGATTCTTTACTACTAGTATCTGGGAAGCCCAGATACATATATACCTAATTGCTAATCTTCACAGCCACTGTTCAATACAGGATGCATCCTTTCCATTTTAAAAAGGAAATAAGAGGCTTAGAGAAGTGAAGTGACTTGAGCAAAGGGTTAACTGGTGAATTGGTGGGGCTGAGAGTCAAGCCTGAGTTTATCTAGATCCAAACCCCATGTTTCTACTATTGCACCCACCTGGCCAAAGTTGAGGCCATGCCCCAGGTCAGGAGAGGATGGCATTTCCTGAGGCAGAACCATTGGGATTCATCGGGGTCACTGGCTATCAGAGGTCCCGGAAGAAGACCCTCCATCAGCTGAAAGCTGAGTCTCATGTCTCCTTAGCTCTGGGCTCCCCATGTGGGGAGACAGTGCTCTTGACTCACACACACCAGGCTGCCAGCCTCAGTTTGTATTTTTACAGTCCACTAATTAGGCCATTTTAACTAATTTGTTTGCATTTTGTATGAGCAAGTTGGGCTTTTGGATTGACTAATGTAATTGCAGCTGGTTTCTGCCAAATACAAATTACTCAGTCTAGTGTGGGCTAGAGAGAAAAGCAAATATTTAATAGACATCAATACCCTTGTAGCTTTTTAGTGGAGCCTTTTTTTCCCCAATGAAAAGTTGAAATAATTTCTCCAGCATCTGATTGAACTTTCATGTTAGGAAATTACTTTTTAATCATTTTTTTAAAAAAATAATGAGGCAGATGCTTTAGTGGCTCTGTTAAGGTTTCTCTGATCCATTTACCCCTAAGCTCAGGAAACTTATGGGACTTTTCCATTTCCAACCTGACTTTGCACAATCCCTTTCTGATTAGGCCACTCCAGTGACCACCAAGCCAGTCACATCACTGAAGGGGTCTGAGAGGTCATCTAGTGTGGTCGTTCTCAAAGTGTGGTCCCTGGACTAGCAGCATCAGTCTCAACTGGGAACTTGTTAGAAATGCAAATTCTTAGATCTACTGGATCAGGAATTCTGGGAGTAAGGCCAAGCAAGCTGGGGTTTAACAAATCCTCCAGGTGATTTGAATGCATGCTAAGCTTTGAGAATTGTTGATCTAGGCCAACCACCTCACTTTAGAGAGGAGGAAATGGAGGCCCAGGAAGAGCTGTACTTCTGGTCACAGCAGAGATGGGACCTGTTTCGCTCATGGCATGTCCCTCACATTCACCCCAGTGCTGTGGTAAGCACTCTGAGTATCTGCTGAATGATGGAAGGAATGAACTAGAACTAGAAACAAAGTCTCTTCATTCTCTCTTACTCCATCAGTGTTTCCTCTTGCTCTGAGAAAGGATGGAGAACTAGGAGAAGGACTATTTCCTGGTTCTTGCTTTGTGAGGGGGCAATGACTGGGACTTGAAACATATCCTGTGGCCTGGCCCTCAGGGAGACAGCAGCCCTACCTCCGCAGCCTTGCTCCCAAGCCATGGAACCACTTGGCTTCCTCATCCCTCACCTGGTGGACTCAGCAGGCCCCAACCCCACTAGAAGTTGTTTCTATAGCTTTCAAAGACCCCAACACTGTGTGAGGCCCCCTCTTTAGGTGTTGATTCCCTGACCAATAATCTTACCTCAGCTAGTGAATGGAGAGAATGAAGCTGAGACTTAGGTCGTGGAAAAGGGGATTTCTAAGGAGGAGGTTTATCAGAGTAAATTAGTGTGCCCTGTGAAGCTGAAACAGAGAAGGCAATGGCACCCCACTCCAGTACTCTTGCCTGGAAAAGCCCATGGATGGAGGAGCCTGGTAGGCTGCAGTCCATGGGGTCACTAAGAGTTGGACACGACTGAGTGACTTCACTTTCACTTTTCACTTTCATGCATTGGAGAAGGAAATGGCAACCCACTCCAATGTAGAATCCCAGGGACAGGGGAGCCTGGTGGGCTGCCATCTTTGGGGTCACACAGAGTTGGACACGACTGAAGTGACTTAGCAGCAGCAGCAGTGAAGCTGAAAAGAGAGTCTTGCTCCTCAAAGCTTCTGATTGTAGATCTGTGGAGCCCCGACACCTTGATCTGAATGAGGTGCCCTCTGCTCCCTTGATCCCCTAGGCTTGGCCTGCTGACCTTCTAGGAAATGAGATGAAAGGGAAGGGGAATATTGTCTATAAGTTTCCAAACAGATGGTCAAGGTACTCTCCCAGGGCCATGAGGAACAGGCTTCCAGAAAGCACGCCTGGGTCCTCAATCCTATTACATTCTTCTATGAACTACCTAAGCAACTGAAAGTACCAGGCAATATGGATTCAGTCACTCAAGGAGCTCATGTGTTTCTAACCTTAAGTTCAAGTGACTCGCATGACATACAGCTGCCCTTACCTCAGATTGTCTACATGCCTCACAGAGCTCTCGGAAGAGCAGTGCAACCTTTTAAACCCTCATGACATCTTCCCTACCCTCTCTTGGGTACTCAGTGACTTCAGGGTTATTTCCAGACTTCTCTAAGACCTCTCCATCAGGAAAGAACTTGATAAATTCATTCACTAACAGGTGGCAGCAACTGAAAAAAAAAATGCCACTTCCACCCCATAGAAGATCTAATCAAAGATTCCATACCCCAGTGGTAGCTCGTCATTCCTAATATGTTGTAGACTGTCAAATCCACAACCTTCTGAGAACAAGCCTCCATTCATATAAGGGATCAGTCCTCTGGGTCAACTTCTGACCCATTAGGCCAAACTCTCTCCAGGCATTTTGGACTTGGCCAAAAGGGAAGAGAGTACTGTCTGCTGGTCACCTGAAGGGAGGAGATTGAAGTCCTAGAACTGAGGGGGCTTTGGCCTACCATGCATACAAAGATGCAGCACCATCAACCAGCAGTGGAGTGTGAACAAAGCAGAGGCAAGAGTGAGTAAGAGTGAGAATGGCCACCTCTCTCATGGTGCCTCTTCCACTTCTGGTCCCAGACCTTTCTTTTTTCATTTATAATTTTGAAAATTCATTCATTCATTCATCCATCTATTTGGCTGCTCTGGGTCTCCACTGCAGCTCAAGGGCTTGCTCTAGTTGCAGTGCTTGGGCTTCTCACTGCAGTGGCTTCTCTTGCTGCAGAGCACAGGCTCCAGGGCGTGTGTACTTCAGTGATTGTGGTGCGTGGGTTTAGTTGTCCTGTAGCATATGGGATCTTAGTTCCAGGACAGAGGGATCCGCTCTGTGTCCTCTGCATTGGCAGGCATATTCCTAACCACTGGACCACCAGGGAAGTTCCCCAAGACCTCTCTGAGGCAACCATTCCTGCTTGTTGGCTCTCTGAGATACTCTTGCATCCCTTAACTGAAAGCTCCCCATTATTTTAATGATGCTAGTTTGACTAGGTTTCTCTTACTTGTAACAGGATGTTCTTTGAGTCCCTCGCAGAGCTGGGTACCACAGAAGTTTTCAATGATTCTTTGTGGGGGAAAAAATGAATGAGGTTTCCAAATGTCCATTCCTCACACCCATACCTGCTGACTGCCGATGGCTTGCTTGGGGAGCTGATTCAGCATACAAAGTCCAGACCCACCCCTGGAGATTCTGATTTAGTCTCTGATGGGTCCTATGGATTTGTACTTTTATGATGATCCCTAGGCCATCCTGGCAGAGGGCTGAACGGGTTTTAATTATCTCTGTAGACAAATTGTGCATTCTTGAGTTCAAGAGTTCTCTTTTAAGGCTCTCTTTATAAGGCTAATTTTATTAACAAGTAATTATTGGACATCTAGGAAAAAGTTAATGTTTCCAATGCTAAAGATACAGCAGTGAAGAAGACATGAGGTCCTGGCTTCCATGGGCTTACATTCTAGATCAAGGAAGTGGGACATAAATAAATTAACCAAATAAATGAAGATCATTTCTGAGGGCATGACAAGTCGTGAAGACAATAAGACAGGGCGATGTGATGGAGTGACTTCAGAAGCTGGGTTAGAGGGCTCCACAGGGAAAGCCTCTCTCAGAGGGTGTATTAGAACTGATGTAACAGTAAGAAGCCACAACAGAAATGTGAGGGGAAAGCATTCTGGAAAGAGAAGAGGCTGTGCAAAGGCATTAAGGTGGACGGTTTGGGAATGGGGTTCAGGGGACTCTGCATGTTCAAGAGCAGACGGAAGGCCTCCATGGGTACCATGTGCCTGTCTTTGAGAAGAGGGATCTTAGCGAAGGGGTGGGGACAGGACACAGACCAGACAACATCCTCAGCTCTTTGGGGCTGTTTCATGTTGAAGAGAAGCAGGTAAATGGGGTGGGGGCTGGAGAGGTCAGCAGGTTCAAGGGAGGAATCTGACGGCTGTGACTTGGTTCGTTTATTTGTACTGGAGCGTGTTGATAACAATGATCAGCACAAGCTGAGGGCCTGCACCCCGCCAACCCCCGCCCGCCTCTTGACCTCCATGGAAGGGTCACAGCAACCCTAGTGATTACTGCTGTCACTGCCAGGGCTCCTCCCAACCCAGGCGCCCTCCCCCTCCATGTTGCCTAAGATGGTAGATCCTTGGGGAGCCTCTCACTACCCACCAGACTACACAACATCCTGAGCTACAGTAGATTTGGACACCATCTGGGGACCCCCTGTTCTTCCACCTCTCCCACCTCAGAGAGGCTTTCACAGCTGAATCCTGTTATGTCTACACATCCTTGCCAACTTGGTCCTCCCCAGAAGTTCAAGTCTTCCAGTTCGCCTCCCAGACCTTACCCAGTACAGCTCTGTCCACCCTAATCTAATTCAGGGTCCTCCCCAGCTCTCCCCCCACTCCCCAGCCCTGCCAATGAGGCACACTGGAAAACCAGCACAGCTCCTACCTCTTCAAAAACTTCCCTGAATGTTTTTCTCTTCTTACGTTCACTGAAGCTCATTCTCCCCGAGGCCTCACTTGGCAGTCCTCTGAGGTGGAAATTCTTTTATCTATCCCTCACTCTCCCTAAACCACTGAGTTTGGGGAGAGATGGGGTCCGTCTTGTTCCCACTGCTACTTCTAGACCAATCTCTGCTCTGCTTCAAGGGCCCCTGACACTTTGACAATTACACTGTGTCTCCTGTTTCTCGTCCCTTGTTGCTGTCATCTTAGTCACCCCCAACCCAATTGAAGATTCTGTCCCCCATCCATTCACTTCCTTTCCACATCACTTCCTGTCCCCAGTTTGGCTAACTGTAGGTGCCCTCCCTGGGGCTTCCCAAGTAGCTCAGTGGTAAAGAATCTGCCTGCCATTGCAGAAGATATAAGAGATGCAGTTTCGATCCCTGAGTTGGGAAGATCCTCTGGAAGAGGAAATGGTACCCCTCTCCAGTATTCTTGCCTGGTGAATCCCATGGACAGAGAAGTGTGGCGGCTACAGTTCCTCAGGTTGCAAAGTCAGACACGACTGAGTATCAGAGTGCATGCTCTTGGATGGCCTCTCAGTGTCTTGACCTCCCTGACTCACTTATCTCTCTCCCACTCCCATGGCTACACTCTATCTATATCCTACCATCACCAGGAACTGCTCTACCTCGGAAATCTGGACATCATGCTCCCCATTCTTTGACCTCTGATCCTTCCAGCTCTCATATTCTCCAAAGGAGCATTGACCTCGTCATGACTCCAGCCCATGGACTGACCCTCCCGCTTTCCCACTACCTCACCCCTTTCTCACTCCTCACCACTCTTCTCACCAGTTGAGCTTCCATGACCTGCTGTGATCCTTAGTCATTCCCATTGCACCGAAGGTCACTACTCCTTTCTCCCTTCACCCCTTTGACACACCTGGCAGAGCCCTGCCGCTGATGAAATTCAACCACCCCTGCTGGCACTGGAGCCTGTGGACACTGCTGGAGAATAGCACACCGCCGTGCTCACTGCCTTCATTTAGACGGTGGCCACAACACGGAACAGGCATCCTAGTTGATGTTCTCGTGTGCTCACTTCCCCACTGTCTACAATTTCTCCTCTGCCCGTACACCTCCCTTATCCCCTAAATTTCTAGCTTGTGACCTTGCCTCACACGTACAATGGAGCTAATAGAGGCAATTGACGGGGACGCCCTCATTGTCCTACCTGCCTGTGCCTGTACGCACGCTCCATCTTCCTGTCTGTTTTAGCAGATGATATGTCTTGACTCCCATCAAAATCCAGTTCTTCCCTTGGGCTCTGGAACCTGTTGTGTATTCCCTTCTCAGGGATTTTGCCCCAATGATCCCTCTACTCCCTAGCTCCAATATCATCAATTCCTCCTCTTTGCCAGATCATTCTTATGCACATATAAGCATCCTTTATAAACAGAGATCAGGGCACTTTCCATAAAGGGCCAAAGAGTAAATGCTAGGCTTTCTGAGCTGTATGACCTCAGTCACAACCACTCAGCATTGCTGTTTCAGTAGGAAAGCAGTCACAGACAATAGGTAAATGAACGGGTGTGAAGGCAGAAACAGGTGTGTGTGGATCTCACCTGTTGAAATTGTTTACCTGAAGAGGAGCGATATGTAGCCTCTTATGGAGTAAGCAACAGTCTGCTCTGTCAGTAAAACTGTGTTGTGACTTCAGATACAAGGCAGATGCTGGTAGGCAGGGGGCAGAAAAGAGAAAGTAAAATCTGAACCAAAGGGGATAGATTGTGACAGCGAAGAAGAGCCTAGAAGATGGTGCCAGAGGAGAGGGATTATAGCTGAAGAACATGTAAGAGACCATTTGACCTGGATCAGATGTGGGACCTACTTGCTCACTGAAAGCACTTGCCCTCCCCCCCAAAGGCAATACAGGGGAAACTGAAAAAAGGTTTCCTGGAGAGCTCTGGAGAAAAGGACCTGCCCAGACAGGGCCTGGAATTAGGACAGATGGATTCAGACTAAACTCCTGTCTTTGTATCGAACATACCTGGGCTCTGCCTGTGCTCCATGTCCCTGTCATTTCCAACGAATTCCTCTGCACCCTTACCTGTCCTTCTGCTCAGGAAGGGTGGCGGATTTGCTCAGCAAATGTGGACAAGTCTACTATACAACTGCAGCCGACATATGGCCCCTGGCTGCAAGGTTGGCACAGTGGTTGCAGAACATTGACTAATAGATTATAGAGGATGCTTGTATGTGGATGTGAAAGATCCAATAAACAAGAGGATTGATGGAGGGAGGTGTTGCAGGATGTAGGAGGAGGGGAGGATAGGGAATTCCTGGAGAAGACAATGCCTGAGGGAGTTTAAAGGACTAAAGTTCAGACAGGTAGGGTCGGGGGGAAAGGTATGGAGAGTTTCTGGCACAGAGAACAGCACAGCCAAAGCCCAGGAGGTGTGCAGATTCCAAAGAAGGTATTTGACAATCCATCTCTGCAATGGAGGCTAATAAAGAGGTCATGCATAAAGAATGTTGACCCCAGCCTTAGCTTAGGATGTACCTTGGGAAGTGACAAGAGGTGGCAAAGCAGGCTCCACACTGTGGACATGGTTTCACCCTCGGAGAATGTGCCCAACCAAAACGATGTCAACACAGTTCTTCCTAACCTGGGCTCTGAAATGGTTAAATAAAAGGAAGAATAGCTAGAATGTATGAGATTGTCTGAAAAAGAAACCTTGTATTAATTACTACATGCAGACTGTAATTATGGATTGTAACTAAGGTTGTTTTATTTGTCAGGTGAGAGAACTGGATGGCGGCATCCTTACAGTTTCCCAGGTTCTGAAAAGTGCCCCTCCTCACCTCTACTCCCCACCCTTCAAGAGCCTGCTCCCACACATGCACACACACTCACACACACACACTTATATACAGGGCACCCAGTAGTCACATATGTCATCTGAGGTTCAACATCCAACCCAGGTATTGTTTGATCATCAAATGAGAGACAATGGAATTGCCACTGATTTTAGAAAGAACTACTCAAGCATTTCCTTCTTTCTTCTTCTTCTTTTTTTAAAGCAATAATGGAACAATTGAATAGCCAACAGCCAACAAAGAAAATAGGATATTGCTGTCTCCTATCTTTTGACCTTTAGATCTAAAACAGCTTATACAAATGCACAAAATAGCCATGAAAATACAGATTTAATCATTGCTTCCAAAAATCAGCCCCAACCCTGTGTTGGTTTTTTAGCAGTTTCCAAAAATTATGACATATTTCCCCCTCAGCTGTCTGGTTTAATTGTCTGCCCTGATCAAATTACAGGGACAATTGACACACCAACTTTTCCCTGGGATATGTCCTAGCCTGCTAAGTCATGGGTTCGGGTATGGCTGGGCCCTTGTTGGTCTCATATCCGTGCCATCCCCAGGCAGTCACCTGGGATCCTCTGTCTCTGCCCTGCTGGGCAGGCATTTCAGTTCAGTTCAGTTAAGTTGCTCAGTCATCTCTGACTCTTTGCGACCCCATGGACTGCAGCACTCCAGGCCTCCCTGTCCATCACCAACTCCTGGAGCTTACTCAAACTCATGCTCATAGAGTCAGTGATGCCATCCAAGCATCTCATCCTCTGTCATCCCCTTCTCCTTCAATCTTTCCCAGCATCAGGGTCTTTTCCAATGAGTCAGTTCTTCGCATCAGGTGGCCAAAGGATTGGCGTTTCAGCTTCAGCATCAGTCCCTTCAATGAATACCCAGGACTGATTTCCTTTAGGATGGACTGGTTGGATCTCCTTGCAGTCCAAGGGACTCTCAAGAGTCTTCTCCAACACCACAGTTCAAAAGCATCAGTTCTTTGGCACTCAGCTTTCTTTATAGTCCAACTCTTACATTCATACATGACTACTGGAAAAACCATAGTTTTGACTAGAGGTACCTTTGTTGGCAAAGTAATGTCTCTGCTTTTTAATACCTAGCAGGTTATCTATACTCTTTGTGCCCTACCACGCCTGACCACTAGGGGCACAATTTATTTCCCTTTCTTATTCTAAGATATGAGAAACGACAAAATTCTTAGCCTAGTTTTGGCATAGCTCGAAGACTTTGAAAAGGTCTGAAAACCGAGACACAATAAACACAAAAGCATAGAAATGGAGGCATTTAAAGATTTTAGATTGTGAGACTATTAGATTGTTGAGCATCTATATGACCAAAGACCTGTCCTTATTGGAGGGGTCCCTGAGGTCTAGGAGCCAGAGGGGACAGCTAGTAAGGGAGGAAAAAGGCCAAGGACAATAGTAGAGAAAAAATAGGAGAGCCAGGGAGGTGCCCAACCAAGGGGTCTAGAAGCAAATACCAAGGTTAGAAACTGGGTGAGATTTAAGTGGTCAGAGGAAAACCAAAACATCCCAGTCTTCAGCATCTGGCCAAAGATGAACTTGCTGGCACAGTTTGGGGTGGCACTGCTTCTTTCCCTTGGCTTTAGGTTACCTTCTCCCAACTTCATTGACCTTCGAACATTGATTGTAAAATCAATATTAATTGATAATGGTTCTCTCATTGGAACACATCTCAAATAGAGGCAAATCAGCAAATTCCCCCAACCACAGTGGGCAAGGGCTGATTCCATGTTGGCCCACACTCCAGGGAATAGAGACCCCTTGCAAAGATAGCATCCGAGTGAGCAAGCCATGTTGAGGGGTGAATGAGTGCCTGAAGGCTGTTCCCCTGAGAGCAGTGTGGTGGTAATGAAAAAATAGGCAGACCTTTTTGGCAGTGAGGTAAAACTTTCAGCTCTCTGGAAGGATGGTCTGAAAAGGAAAAATTAGGGAGACAGGAGAAAGGGCCCTTCTAGCCAGACATCTTAGGTACCTCTGAATTATCTCATTGTCAACAGTTAGGGGCCAGGATTTATAATTTGGAATCAGGGATTTGGTGGAGGGATGGAAGAGGTCCTAGAGATTTTGAGTCTTGGAGGAGAAGAGTGAAGATATTCTGGAGAAGGCTGGTTGAACAACTGGATTACAAGCCCGCATGGGGCATGGGGTGGGGGCCGTCACCCACTTAATTAGAGTAACAGATTACTCATACCTGGCATGGTCTCTGAGTAGGAAGGGAAGTAGCAAAAATGGAATGAGAATAAGAATAAAGATGAATTAGCTGATATCAGATGTTTTCTTCTTGGTTTCTACTTGCCTAGGTCTGAATGGTATAGCTTATAATTAGTCTCTGCTTGCAGATGTGTGGTTCCAAAGACTTGTGGATTAGGGAGAAACTCTAGAATTTCTCAGTACCTGACAAGTTGTAATGTGAAGAGCTACACTTAGTCCATTAAAGATTTTTCACAGTGACATTTGAGTGCAGCTTGAGAAATATGCCACCTTGCCATTTATCATTTTCAGGGCACGGGTGTCGGAAAGGAGGTTGCTATGAAGAACAAAACAAAATGGATTGCATGTGTAGAGGTGAGCTGCCGAATACTGATAAATGTACTTCACTGAATGTCAGCAAATGTCACTTGAGAAGCCATTTGCAGCTACCATAACAGCCTCCCAAACCCAACAAAGAGTAGCAAAAACAGGCAAAATGAACTGGGCGTCCTGCTTCCGCATGAATAAGCAATCAACCCTCTCAGAAGTTACACCAGAAAGTTGTTAAACTTGATAGAAGAAGCTTTTTCACCCCAACTGATTCATACTATAGATTACTAGAGAGGGTTGGAGATCTTCTGGGGACATCAGTGCTGTGACTCAGGGGAGGACTTAATAACCCTCTCTGTCCCAGGTGGGTACCTTCCTTCAGTGGGTGGAGGGACTTGCCGTCTCCAAGGCAAGTTGATAGGTTCTTCCCGCCCCAATTCTGGCTGCTTTGGCTGATGCTGCAGACCCCTCCCCTGTCCCTGATCCACCCTCCCTCACAGCATGATCTGGCAGGAGCTGAAGATGTGACCTGGGTATCAGGACTGAAGGATACAGTCCTCACTTGCCGTATCAAGCGAAGTCCACCCTTGAGGCAGGCTTTCCATGTCTCACGCAAGAAGAGGGTTTTCAGTGTGTCCTCTGGTTAATGTGGACCTTTGAGTCATGGAAGCAGCTTCTGTTTTATCCTTGGTGACTCGGCCTTAACTTTGCCTCCATGTGACTTAGTATTTCTGGAAGCCAGGGCTAACTTTTTTTCATAATTCAGCTTAGGTCAAGATGGTCCACTCTTCCTCCTGGGCTTGGTGAGTCTCCACACTTGGCTGCAGACAAGTAAATAGAAAGAAGATCATATGCTCAGAAAAGCTCTCCAGGGAAATATGAGACTAATTAAAATAAAAATTCCAGCCCCTCTTCATTTTCTAATCTCTGGGGACCCCTCCTTCTCGACACATACACACAAGGTCATCCAGTACTTTTTTCCTCCTCAATACCAAGAAACTGAGTGGCCTGAATTCATCTGGCCTTGTAAATACACCACACACACACACACACACACAAAGCAGGTTGCCCACACAAATTGAGGTCAGTTCAACTTTCATTGGAGAATTATGGTGTAGGGCTCCCATACAAGAATTCCTTTACTGAACACACGTCCTGGCTCTGCCCTTGGAAGTGGTAATGGACACATGTTCTCTTCACACTGTTTGCCATATGTTTAGCCTGTGTATGTTAGGACGGAACACATTTTACAACCAGGAAAAGATGGGCTCTTGGGAAAGCAAGTTTCCCTCGGATGAGCTCGGAGGGACTGTACAGGGTGTGGGGGTGGGAGGCTGGTTCCACTTCAGCTGCACTCACAGCCAAATCCTTCATAATCCTTGGTGTTTCCTCCTTTTGAATAAGGTGCTTCCCGTGGAAGGGCCTTTACTTGGGTCTCGGGAACTCAAAAGACATCTGTTTATTATTGAAATGGAATTGCCCTCAACTTGTTGACTTTCATGCTTAGTTTAGGAAGAAACAATGGCTTGTTTAGGAAAAAAAGAAAAGAAGAACCAGAAGAAAGTCAGATTTCTGGAGCAGAGGTGGAGGTGAGGGCAGAGTAGAGAAGATTCGGCAGAAAGAACGGCCATGTGAGATATTCAGCTTGGTGCATGATAAAGTCTGGCACCACTGTGCTCAGCGAAGGTATTAATACTTTCTGAAGAGCAAATCTCTGCCGTATCCTAATGTGGATTGTATGTCCTAGGCATCCAGACTCTACTAAAGCATAAAAATACATTTGGAAGAAAAGACTCTATGGGTGTAGATTTCCCAGCTTGGCAGTATTGTTTATTTTTCTGGTTGTTGTCATTTTAAAATTTGTATCTTAAAGATTAAACTAATAAGCATCTGTTTCCAGAGGAGAAAAAAAAAAAAAAACACCTATCCGTAATTGATTAATATCACCCAAATCCTGTAACTGCTGGAAGCCAGAATTATGAAAAAAGACTACCTCACTATTGTTTCTTCTTTAAAGAACAAAAACAAAGTCTTACCACATAGACAAAGGTAGCCAGTAATGTCCCTATCTCTCAGGGAAAAAAAAAAGTGAAGCTGAATTGAGTGAACCACATTATGCATTCACTAATTAGTGGCACTAACTGGTTTCCTTGTTTCTAATCCAGAGGTCATTTTCAGTGGAATCTGCTCTGTGTATAAAAACCTAAAAAGTTCCCTTTCATCATTTTGCATTCCAGGATGTTTCAAACAAAACATTAAATTGGTACCCTAAGAGGAAGATTTGTGAAAAAACAAAACCCCAAACTCCTTATGATTGCAGGAATGCCCTCATTTTTGCAAGACTGGAGAAGTCTCCTCTGAATAAGAACCTTCACTCACTGCCTGGTGCCAATGGGTATTATTCAGTCCTAGACATCAGTAACCACAAACTGTGGTCTCTCAGCCCGAATGAGGGGAAAATACAACACTAAATGGGTGGAGAGAGCTTAACATGCTAACAGGTTAACATGGTAGATGGGCTGTCCAAAGGAGAAAAGTTTAGAGGAGTTTATTATTAGGCTTCTAAATAATTCCACTCATTTATTTAAATAAGCACTTTTGAATGCCTGTTTATGTAAGACCTGTCACTATATCTTAACTGTATAGTAATTCTGTTTATAAATCATCCTCCTCACCATCTCATGTCATACTCAACCTTCAAGGCTTCAACACAAAGCCCACCTCTTCCAGGAAGCCTTCTAAGATTTCTCCCATGCTTCCCTCCTGTGGGCTCCCAGACTGGACACCCATAAGAACAGCACTGTTCTGTGCCATCCTGACCTATCTAAGTTCCTCTCCCCAAGATGAGGATTAGCTCCCTGAGAAAAGGGTCTCCATCTTATCACTGAGATGGTCTCCCTGATACGCTCTTTGGAATGAGATTTAAGAGAACTGAAAGCAGGGTTATCTTTCACCCATGTTAAGATTTAAATGACCTTAGTTTAAATATGGGCTTCCCTGGTGGCTCAGATGGTAAAGAATCCGCCGACAATGAGGGAGACCTGGGTTCAGTCCCTGGGTTGGGAAGATCCCCTGGTACCCACTCCAGTAATCTGGCCTGGAGAATTCTATGTACAGAGGAGCCTGGCAGGCTACAGTCCATGGAGTCACAAAGAGTCGGACACAACTGAGGGGAAACAGCCTTCTCTTCCTTGGCTATTTGATGCTGGGGAAAGATACAGATAAGGGAGAGGCAAGTGGGAAGCCCATCTAGATAATATGTGCTTTCTTGAAGTGGAGGCAAAATCAGACTTGTTCATTTGGGATGAATAAGATGAGTCAAATTATCCAAATAATTCTGTAGATCTGGCCTTTGAGGCAAGCCTCATCCTTTTTGATACACTTAGCTATTTAAAACAATTTTCCCCACCTTTGGATCAAATATGCTTTAGAAATTTGGGGGCTGATACTTTGTCCAGACATAATGGGATAGAAATGGCGAGAGTTCACTTTTTTTTTTTTTTCTGAAACTGCCAGCATTAAGTCACCAAGCTTCCTGCTTAATACAGTGACTTTTGTTACTGCCCTCAGGGAAAGTTTGCAGTGTAGGAATCAGTACACTTTCCCCCCTTTATTGTTGCCCGAGTAATCACAAGAGAGATAACTTGCCCCCACCAACACAACACAGTGAACTTTACTATTGGAAAGCTAAACATTTTTTGTGGGGTTTGCAAATGTTGATGACTTTGGCAGAGAGATTTTCTTTTTTTAAATCAAGAATTCACGTATTCTCTTCCTTCCTTCTGATACTTGCTGTTTTCATATGGGTCTTTTGGGGAAGCACTTTTCTAACATTTTTTCAAGCTTTTAAATGCCAGAAGTCCACCAATGCCGGCAGAATCCAACATCAGGCCAGAAGAACCTATGCTTCAAGTTGCTTGGTTTAACAAGCTCATATAACTATTATTTTTTTCCTATTGGGCACTTAAAAATATCTCACCTAATTCAAAATAACCCTTCCTTATCATCCCAAACATTTCATTTCAGTTCCTGTAATATTTACTTCTTTCCATACCCAATTAGGGAAAAAAAAATCTGCCCCGATTTTAGGAAGAAAAAAGATCTTTAAATTTTCTGACTGTAAGAATGGTTGAAAAGTTTCTTTCCCTTCTCAAATCAGCATTCAAAAATATTTATACATCCATTTACTTCTGTTGTGAGAACAGGATTGCCGCTTTTGCTCAACGCAAAAGGTTTTTGAAATGACACAAACCTGTCTGTGTGTGTTTCTAGAATTAATACACTTGTATTCATTGAGGTGGTGGGCTTTCCAACTAGGGGGATCCGCCTTGGGAGAAGTACCCTGCCTGGGGAGCATTTAAGGAAATGTTAATATCCAAACAAAAGCAGTATTACCATTGCTATCCACTCCCTCCCCCAGAGGGAAAACAATTAATAATTTGCATATGCTCAAGACACAAATTAAAGACAAAGGGCCCCCTCACAGACTGTGGTAACTATGCAGCCCTCCACAAGCTGCACAGACCCAGCCCTGCACTGCTCTTGCTCCCAAAAGAATAGCATTAAGCTCGGTAACTAAAAATAGTGGTTCTGGCCCCTCTGGCCCATTCCCACTGTAGAACCGCATTTCCCCAATGAAAAACATCTTCCAATTTCACCAGAGCTTCTAGGCAAAAAAAAAAAAAAAAGTATAGTTTCCAAGGGGAAAAAATACGTATATACTTTGCCCTTTTTATTTTAATGGCCAAACATTGTAATGCTAGCTAAATAGAAATTCTTGTCTGTTAATAGGTTTCTTTAGTTTGTAATAAATAGGAATGCTAATGACTAAAATTTGGTATTTGGTATGCATTAGCTTTTGTGAGCTTTTCTTTACAGTCCTCATTGACATGCAATATGGCAAGCTTCCTTTGAAACATATTTATAAAATAACTACAGTATAATTAAACCAACAAAGCCATCTTTTAAGTAAGCTTAATAGCTCAGTTTTTTTTCACCTGGGTAAAATTTTATTTTAAAAAGAAAAATAGTTATGCTTCAATCCCACTGTATATTTTATTCTGTGCATCTAATATTTCCTTTGCATCTACAATCTATGCATATCTAATTCTTTTTGACAACTATGATTATTAATAAAGTGCTCATGAAAGATATGCTTCATAGCTTCTTCAACAAGAATAATGTTTTTTTGTTAATGGAAATTGTAACATATCTTGACAGATACAATATATAAGATCTGCTTTTTTCTTAATTGTTAATATTTCTGGGTTGAATACTCAAGGAGCGGATCAACAGATATGGCAGGTAATAATCAGAGTGGATGCTATTTTATACAATGTAACTAAAAATATTTTAATGATTTAAAAGCAAGAGATAAATAAAAGCAATTATGTTTAATTTTGCTTTCGGTGTGCGAACAATTTTTGGTTGTTGTTGCTGCAGTTGCGGGTGTGTTTAATAGAGGAGGAAGCTCCGAGCGCTGAGTGATCGGTACCGACGCGGCTCTGCCTTCTTGCAGCTGAAGGGTCCTGCAAGCCGCCCTTTCTCTGCTTTCTCTGCTCTCAGCGGTTTCAACGTCCCTCCAAGAGACGCAGGGCCCCGGCTGAATGCTAATTCATAAAACACAGTGGTTCAAGTTCACCAAGTTTTCCTCAATTTTGCAAACTGTTCCTCTTTCGCTATGCCTCAAGATTTAAGACCACGCGATTTCCCAAAAAGAAAAACTCAAAAAGACACCAGGCGCCGACGGGAGCAAGTGGAGCGGGGTCTGGTGCTCGCCCGCCCCTGGACTCCTGCCCACCCGGCTCTGCCCCACGCGCCTTGGTCCTTCTCTCCCCAGACTCCGTCCTCTCCGCCCCAGGCCTGCCAGGCCCCCAACTCCCCCCTGCGCCGAAAATAAACACAGTTGACATCAGTTTATAATCTTTATTTGAAACTGTTTCCAAGGCTACAAATTACCGTGCCTCCCATGCAACAGGTACCTCCGAAGCGGTATCATTACAGATTAACCGTAATGTGTGGGATTAGAATAAAAGCATAGGGATTAGGTAAAAGGGGGGACGCCCGAGAAATAACGCCCGAGCGCATCTCGACTCAGAGGCAGCGGGTGGAATCCTCGTAGACGCTCGCTGCCCTGGAGCCGCAGCTCCTCCGCTCTCCGGCCCCGGAGCGGTCAGGGCCGGCGGTGCCCGAAGGGCTGGCGGGGCCAAAGGCTGGACGCCGGGAACGAATGACGGGGTCGCCAGGTTCGGGAGGACGAAGAGTTGGGAGGCCGCAAAGGCGGGGGGGTGGGGGGCGCGGGCTGGCCTATAGCCCGGTTGGGGGCCGCGGGTAGCACAGGGCTCAGGGCACCCTTCGCCGCGATACGCGGCGCCTGGAACTCGGAGAAGAAAACATCACGCCCACAAGGGGTCACAGGTCTAGAATGTTGCCCACGCCGCGTTCAAGGTCCAAGTCTAGAGGGTCAGTCCTCGTGTAACTCCCGTGCCGCTGCCACTCTCTGCCTGGCTGGGGCAGGGGGACGGGGCCCGGCGGCAGTGGGGTGAGTGGCGGCGGCGCAGGCCGCCCGCTCCCTTCCGAGACCAGGACTTGGGCCTCTGCCTCCCGCCAAGGCCATGCGCCTCATTCGGCTACCTCCCCGGCCTGACCGACCCCTACCCCAGAATTTCAGAAAGACCGCGAGCTCCTTCTCCGCGCTTTGCGCGTTTGGAGCTCGCCTCGCTGAGCCCAGCGGGACTCGGGCCTGCCTTGGGCCACAGCCCGGAGCCGCTGACGCCGCCCCGAGAACTGTTGGCGCGCGCCGGTGGAGGGCGTGGGACTGGGAAAAACAAACGGGGCCGGCGCGCGGGTTTGGGGTGGGGACCGGCTGGGGGCTGGAAGGAAGTTCGCGGTGTGGCCGCGGCGCCAAACAAAGCCCCCTTGGGAGCCCCGTCACCCCACGTTGACTCCAGGCCCTCGCCTTAGAGCAGGTCGCCCCACTCAGGGGGCGCAAGCCAGGACCGGGCCTCCGCCGCCGCCGGAGCCCGCGCTCTCCTTGGGTCGGGCAAGTCAAGCCCGCTGCCAGTCCCGAAGGCACGAAGGCCAGGTCGGCCGGCAGGGCAGCCTCACCCCGCCACCAAAGCCAAAAGAGCGAGGCCGAGGGGTGACTCCACGTTGATGTCCTCCGCCAAGAAGCGAGTTTGTCCCCGGCGCGCGCTGGAACCACAGCTCTGCCAGCAGCCCCAGAGGGGCCCAGAGGGCTCCCAAGTGTTCGGAAGTGGGCAACCAACTTCATCGAGACTTCTGCTTTCAAGAGAAGGGCCCCGGCTGAGGAGGCGGCGGGAGGGGACTGTTGCAAACAGCTGTTCCTCATACATATTTCATTACACAATCAGATAATGCGTCCCACCACCTTCTCAATTATTCACAGATAAACATTTTCAAGACGTTTTGACATCTGTCTTAGTGCCTGCTATTAATTTAGTAATCACTGTAGTTAAAAATGTATGGGATTTTTGCCGTCGGAGCACCTCCTCTCGGGCGCGCGGGCCCAGTGTTGCCGGGCTGTGGCTGGAAGCCTGGGCCCTCCGGGGGTGAAGACGCCTTTGGAGGTGAGACGGTCTCTCTGGCGCAAGGGCACTGTTAACGGGAGCGATTAAAGGGGTATCTGGTTATTTTTATTGTGGAAAGTGATGGTTGCCCCTCCCCCACCCGCATAGACATCCCCCGCCCCCGACACACTTTCCCGCCTCAGCACTGGACTGGACAACGAAGTTCAGCCCTTTGCCCCGGGCAGCGGAAATGGTTTGCTTCTATCTGCGCGGCGGGTTTCTCGTAAGGAAGACGCGTGCAACTACAGTTGGCTCATTTGGGACCAAGGAGAGGGAGAAAGAGAGAGAGGCTGGGACGGGGGAGGGAGGGAGGGAGGGAGAGGAGCTCACGATCGCTAAGAACTCATCACAACAAAAAACTCTAACAACACAGTGCACCTCCATTCCAGAGGTCACAAACCTCCCTAGTTTTACCCTGAGCCCGGTGGCTGGGCAGCGGTGACAAGGGCGTTTAGGAAACACAGAGAAAAATAAATTCGCTCCAGTGAGTGTACATGGGGCATGTGGGGCTATGAGAAAACGAGCTGCTTTTCTGCTTGAGTGATAAATGCTGCAATGAGCTTAGCTATGTAACCGGAGTTTTCTAAATCAAACAAGCAGAGTTTGGAGAATCTTGTAGAATTCATTGGTAAGTAATAGCCAACATCTCCAACTCTAAAATGCTGATTGTTATTTATTATTGGGAGAGAGACCAATAATTATTCATTATTGGTCTAAATAAACTATCCAAAGAGGGGAGAAAGAAATGCCCCAAGGGAAAGGAGTTTGCTTCCACATGTCCTGAATCTCAGCTACAGGGAATGGAAGTTACACTTCGGGTGTGGGAGCAATGGTCCCTTTATTCACCCCCACCCCTTCTGTCACAGTCTCCTTCTGAGGTACAACAGCAGGTGGACCCTTATTAGGGAATAAGGAAAAACAGACCTGGAGAAAGAAAAAGGTCTTGGAAGAAACTGTCCTTCCAAGAAACATTAACAGACTTTAAAGTGATTCACTCTTTATTGTTCAAAACGACTCTTGCTAAAATTTCCAGGAATTAAGTATAGGGGGAGAAGGGGCAGAGTGTTTGACCCCAAAAGGGAAGACATTCTTTCCTACTCAGATCCCTACTCTACCCTCTACATTTCTAGGGCAACTACATCTGCTTCAACCTGTCCTTCCAGGTTTACAGGATGGCTCATCTCTTTTTCACAAGAGGAACCTTCCTCTACCCCTTGCAGGATGTTATCTACTTGCTAGCCCAGAAAACCCTCTTCCTCCCTCCCCATCCTATTTTAGTCTAAAAGAATTTTCCAAGCGAACCCTCTACTTTTAGAGAGAGATTTAGGGAGGGAAGTGAAGTGGATGTAAGGGCACCATTACACCCAGGGTGCTAGCCTCTTCTGCAGGAAAACCATGGTGGCTACTATCTGCAAGGTTTACTGGGACCGGGGCAGGCAAAAAGCTGAAACCACAATCAAGCCTGTGCACTTGTCTTTTGGGAGAGCTACTCTAGGAATCCCCCTTCCTGACTTCCAAGTTGACCAGGACAGTAGGTTCTGTTTGGAACTGAGCAATAGGGAGTGAGAAGTTGCCAATATCTCACCAAGAAAATCAGTCTAACAAACCAAATAATTCAGTTTGCTTTGGAGTGTTCTTTTGTGGATTTATTTGATATAAAGGGAATTGGGGTGGAGGTGAAGGCAGGAGAGTATGCAGCTAGCTAAGGCTCTTTTTAACGACTAAATTTGGCATAAAGGGAGACAAGGGGGCAAAATAAGGGCCTCCTGGCTTCTTGAATCCTGGTTGGGGCTGAACGTTCCTATTAGAAATCTCCCAGCTTTTGAGTGAAGGCGTCTATGCTTTCCACCCTATCCTTCAGAACCCAATCTCATAAACCAATAGTAATAACAAATAAATAATCCGGGTCAAAATGAATATTTTCTGGATTGCCCTCTTCTGGGGGTCTCCAGCCCAGCTTAGAAGAAGGTGAAAGGATCGGCTTTGGGGTGGATGCGGTGCTCTTTCTAGTCTCCAGCACTTGATCTGGAACATTTCACCCAGTCTGCTTAACAAAGTTTCTCCTTCGGGGAGCCAACGTCCGTCTCTCTAGCAGGAAGCCCTTGGCCTCGCGTTCCGCATCCTCATTCGAGCCACTCTCCCTGTATGTGGCTTCCTGCACACCTGCCTGTGGCTGGGTTCACTCCGAGCGCGGGCACTGCTGCTTTTGTCTGCATCTGCACAACTGGGTGTGCACCCGTTCATTCAAATAATACTGTCTGTGGACATTTCTTCCCCCCTCCCTCAAATCCTGCTGTTAGTATTCCTCTAATTCTCCTGTGCATTCGGGTACAACTGCATGTACGTTCCGTGTACAGTCAGGTGACTCAGCTTTAAGCCTGAGCTCCGACGTATGCGACCCCCTGAGTCTGCGTGAAGAGGAGGAAGTGTGCAAGTGTAAATTCGGGGCTTTAGGTGGGGCTCGAGGTTAATAAGGTTTTCCGGCCCCAGGGCCTTCTAGGCCTCTCTTACACCTTACATCTCCCCATCTTAACTTTTCAGGAAGAGGGCGATCCTCCGAGGATCCTGCGCCTTGTTCCTTGGGTGGGGGGAGGGGAGAAAAGGGTCGAAACAGCTTTTGGGATCTCTTTTGGTCGATTTTGGCCGGGCCAGGGCAAATGGGAGTGGTGGGGGAGTCCGCGAAGTCGCCTGGAGGCTCGCGACTGCACCCCTCCACTCAGGCCACCAACTGGATCAGGGCGCCCCGGGATCCTGGGGACCTTTTAGGAACCAACAGTGAAAGTCCAGGCGCCTCGAGGGTGAGTAATCTACGTCTTTGGGGGCGAAACTTTCTTCCTCGGCCTCCTCCGGGGACCGGCTGTATTTGTAACTGGGAGCTGGCCTGGGACCGCCCCCTCGGCCCCTCCTCCCGCCCCTACCTCGGCGCTCCAAGCTCAGCCGGATGCCGGACCCTGAGCCCCTGCCACCGCCACGCACCCTAAAGGGCCACGCCATCTCTTAGAGTCCCTGGAGAGGCCTAAGGGCCTGGAGCGGATAGGAAGGGTACCAAGAAGGGTGGTCAGGGTCGTGCCGCGACCGCCTTGCGATGTATCCCTCCGCCGGGCGCCGCCTTGCTGGCCCGCGCGTCTTCTAGTCCCCGAAGCCGGCGGGAGCGCTGGTCTCCAGCGTGCTGGGATGGGAATGCGGGTGGCTAGCACGCGACTGGAAGCTGTTCTCGCAGGGATGGTGCGGGGACTGGTGCGTTCCTGGAATCCTGTAGATGTGTTTTCTCGTGAGTGTGAGAAAGATGAGTATTCGCGGCTAACTTCAGGTCAGTTTGTTCGTGAAAGGCTGTTGTCAGTGCGTCGGCCTGTCTCCTGCGCATTCGCCCAAAGTGAGGCCACCTCTCTCCCACTTTCCATACAGCCTCCCAGGCTCGGCCAAAGGGCCAAGACCCGGGGCCCCTGAGGCCTGGAGAGGTGAGGGTCTTGCTATGCGCCCCCGGGGTTTTGATCATGAATTCCAAGCTGCCCAGGTGCCCAGACTGGGTCAACCTAGAAAACCTACGTGGGAAAGGGGGACTCGGAGAGCTATCCCCACGTCCAGTGCAGGGTGAAGTCCCAAGCTTGAGCACTGGACCTGCAGACCTGGAGCCTCACTGCCGACCCAGCCGGGGATCCGGATGGAGTAGTGCTGGTACAGGGTGGAGGTGGAGATGAAAAGAAGGGAAAAGAAAAAACTACACTGGGTGGAGATGGAGTTGGGCAGCTTCTGAAATCGCCGGCTTTTCGCCCTGCTTTGGGGAGGTGCATCGGGCTGCGCCGTTACCCCCCCCCCCCCCACCGGAAAATAAAGCTAATGATGTAGTAATTTAGGAGGGGGTAAGGGGCTGGGCGAAAGGAGGAAGGATGGGGAACACGCGCCCCAAGAGCGAAGGCAAACAGCTGTGCAGGCGCTGCCCGCAGCTCAGGCTTCCCAACAGGTTAGCTAGACAGGGATCCACCCGGCATTTCGCAGGAAAGGGTGGGGGTTGGGGGGAGACTGAGCGAGAGGGGGAGAGAGCCTCACAAGAGGACAGAGGGAGGGAGAGAGAGAGATAGGAGCCAGAGCGCGCGCCGCGAGGTTTAAAAGGAGACACACTTCCTAATGAATATTTATCCGCCGCTGCTTCCTGCTCCCGGCTTCCCTTACCTTTCCACAGGTAAGATCCTACCTGCTTCCCAGCCCTGGGAGGGGTGGGGGTGCTCCCAGCTCCCCCAGTCAGTCTCGGGGCAAAGTTGGAGGGGCGGAGGGGTTCTTGGCAGCCGAGGAAAGGGAGTAGGAGGGCGAGTCCCTCCCGGCTGGGCTGGGGCGCCGGCGCAGGAGACCCGGCACTGCCAAGGACGCGTGCGTGGGCTACCTGTGTGGAGTGGGTGCGAGTGCGTGTGTGTGAGAGGGAGAGGATGTGCACCCGCGGGCGCGAGCGCCTGTTTCCCGCGCGCTCTGAGGACATTTTTCTGACTTTTCACTCGGACGCTCCGGATTTCTTGCCTTTGCCTTTCTCTGCTTCCTTCTCCTCCTGCTTCTGCCCTCTCCACCTCCCCCACCCTGTCCCCAGCCCTGGCCCCTGAGACGCTCCTCTGCGGGCTACTGTATATAGCTGGCGAGTGCTCCCCCGGGGCTGGATCCCGGTCTCTTATAAGAGAGGGTGTATAGGTGGGTTTCTGTCCCCAGTCCCCCCCCCGCCCCACACACACACAAAGGCCGCGCGGCCACGGGGGCCCGGGTCCCCTTCCAGCCCGCTACACTCTGGAGGTGCTGCGGCGCGTTCCGCCACCCACACGCCTCGGGGCACCGAGGCCCACGACCGACCTAAGGGTGATCGGGCCCGCGGGTCCCAGGTGGAGCCGTCCTGGGCTGCAGCTGGGAGCCGGAGGGACCCCGGGAGAGAGCGCCACTCAGCCCCTCCCTCACCTCCTCCTCCCGCCTTCGCCCGCGGGAGGAGCAGCAGGAATTCGGGGCTGCCACGGAGGGGGGGGGGGGACTGGGAGGGGAAAAGGGAAGGGGGCCCGGGGAGGAGCTGGTGCTAGAACCAGAATTCTTAAATGGACTTACTTGGCCACCTGTTGAGAATCCATGTGGGGTCGGCCGGCTCCGGAGCTGCGCGTGGTGGACACACAAAACCAAACGCCCAAGTTGGAAAAAGAAAATTATTTCTCTGGCCATGCCTGGCGCAGCCAGCCTGTCAGGCTCGCAGCTCGGCAACAGGGTCCGGCGGCTGCAGAGCCAAAAGAAACTTTGCCAGGTCTCTAGCCACCCCAGTGTCCCCCTCATCCCACGCCTCCTCGGTTCCGAGGCCGGGAGCTGGGAGCCCCCGGACTCGGCGCTCAGGGCCCAGCACCCGCAGTTCGGCTTAAGCCGGGACAGGCTTTCTAAGCCCTGCTCAGAAGTCAAGAGCAGCAGCGCCGCCGCCTCCTCGCGGCCTTTCAAGACGCGGTCGCTCCTTATTCTTGTGCCTCGGCCTCTCTGGTTGCCCCGGGACAAAGCCCCTGGAGCCCGGCCGCTCCCTTCCCGCTAAATCCCCTTGGGGTCAAGGCGCTACCAGCACCCGGCCTCGCGCTTCTCCTGCCAGCGGTGTGGCTCTTAAAGACCGCAAACCTCCCCCCCAACCCCCCCCACCCCCCGCCACCTCGCCCTGCGCGCTCCCCCGACCCCCGCCTCCCCGCCCCTCTCCTATGGATCTAGCCCCCCACGCCGACGCCTCAGGTCCCTCCTGTCCCGACCGAGGCCCGCGGACTCCTAGCCCCCTCCTCTCGCCTCCTCCCCTGAGCAGTTGGTGGGCCTGGCCTTGGGGCCACAGAGCTGAGTTAGACCCTCCGCCTTAGGACCCCTTTTCTCTCCAACAGCTTCAACTCCTCTCCTCCCCGCTCCTACCTTTGGCCTTTTCATGGATCAAGGCCCCGGTCACTGCCTTGCCCAGGGCAGAGATGATTTCTAAAACTCATCAGTTTGGGCTTGAATTAGGAGGTCGTGGAATGGAAAAAGGGGCGGAGCATGCCAGTTGAGCTGGGGGAGAGAAGTGAAGAGGAGCAGACCAGATGGATTCAGAAGGCTGTGCTATCCCAAGGCCTACCTGGCCTTTTGGCAGAGGATGAGAGCTGGATGGAGCCACTCATTCCTAGAGATGGCCATTCTGGAATGGGTTCCAGAGGTTACCAATCTGGCCAGCCCATGTGTGTCTGAGAGATTGTGGGCATGGGGGTGGGGGGAGGGTAGGCACCTCCAGAACGCCCAGAGTGTGGACCTGAAAGCAACCTGCTTTCCAAGCTTTGTATATTAATCCCCCCAAAAGTAACCCTTAAAAGCCCAAGAGCTGGGTGAGCAAGGAGGGGCCTTGAGTAACAACTGTCCAGGGAAAGGGGCATCAGGGGAGAGAGCGGGTAGAGAGGGGAAGGAGTCTACTCTTTCAAAGCACTGAAGCCCAACTGCTAACAAGGTTCCTGACATTTGCTGGTCAACAATGTCACTTGCCCCACCAAGAAAAGAAGTAGATGGTGCTTTAGTCCTCCTTCTTTCCAGAGCTCTCCCTCTCTTTTTCTCCTTCAGGCCTATTTTATTCTTAGTCTCACCCTAGCAGCGAGTTGATCCTGTGCAGAGTGGCCTTTTGCCTAGAGTGCTTTTTTTCAGGCCTCCTGGAGACCCGATGTGTGATGAAAGAAAAAAATCCGAGACATCGTGACTAGGATTGGGGACAAGAACAGGGTGCACTGTGGTACCTTGCCTTTCCTAGTGTCAACTATCATAACATTTGACTGTGCTTGAGGTCTGTGGATGGTGGGAGCAATGATGGTGTGCCCACCCCTTCTTAACTCCAAGCCCTAGCACACCAGTTCTGGCTGTTACACCCGGGATCTCTGCAAAAAAAAAAAGTAGGCAGCCTCCTGGGCAGTGGAGACCAAAGGAATTTGGAGGAGGAAGGAGATGGAAAGCTGACCCTCCACGGGCATCTACTCTCTGCCACGCCAAGGTTAGTCCACTTGCAGTTCTTTAAGGAACTGGGGTGACTGATTTGAAATTGACCCTCTTGAGAAATGTTGGCAGTGCTTTCCTTAGGCTACAACCAAAGGCCACAAACCATCCCCTGGCCCCCCACCCAAATCTCCCACCTCTTCTCTTGTGGCTGGGTAACCACAGCCACCTAGGCCTTGTTTGTGCCCACTCTCCTAGGCCTGGCAGTGGGAGGTGCGGTGGCCCAAGACAGAGCCAAACTTTTCTTGTTTGAGGATGTGGGGGGCAGAGGGGCCTTCGGCGGGCGGTGGGGCTCATTAGGCAGAGCGGGGTGCCGAGAGGTGTGCGCCGCCAGCCGGGAGGCCGCCTTTGAGCGGTCGGGGCGGCTTCATTAAGCGGCGCTAACAAGGCATACAAATGCCGGGCCCAGCAGCTTTCTTGCAATGTCGGGGCCTTAGCAGGGCGCCAGGCTAATGAGGGTCACTCAAAGGGGCTGATCAAATATTCAAATTTCCCCGCACGCCGGGAACTTTTATGTATGGAGAAAGTTGAGGCAACTGAGCTGTGTTTACTGTCCTGGTCGACAATTACTCGGAGCGCGGGTGCCCGGAGGCTAAGGAGGGGCGGGGGCTCGGGAAGGGAGCAGTTGTTGTTGTTGTTGTTGTTTTTCATTCAAAGGAAAGTAATCGGGGTCCTTGAAGGGCTTCGCGGCCTCCCCGCCTGCGTGCTGCGCTCCCCTGCGCCTTCCTTGGCCGTCGGCGCCAAGCGCCTCAGTTTGCAGCTTGCGGGGAGGCCCAGACCACGGGCCAGCTTCCGCCTCCCTAAATCTTGGGGGCCGGACAAGCGTTGCCCCCCAAGACAAACTGGCCTATGGAGATGAGCGAGGTCAAGTGGGTGCCGCTGCCCCAGCCCTCGGATCTTCCTCTCTTGGAGGCTTCCAGACCCCTTGGCTTTGCCGGTAACAGAAACTAGGAGAGCGTGGGACTCTCTTAGACACCTCTTCTGGTGGAGTTGAGACTGCCTCGGTTGGGAATGACATTTGTAAGTAAATGCCCAGTAGGTCCTGGGAAGAGAAGGCTATCTTCCAGCCCAAAGGCCCTTTCTCCCCTCATCACCTGTGCTGCTGTCCTTCTCATCGCCTGGGTCAGGATTAAGGCAGAGACGATGGTGACAATTTTGTGACCTCGGCCTGTACTGGTGCCATATCCCAGATCCCGGAGTCTGAGCGGCCAGAGAGCAGAAGACACCTAGAGACTCCGCGGGCCGACCTAGCCATCCAGATCGCCCTTCTCTGAAAGACCCAGGGAGCCGGAGGCCCCTGCGCGCCACCTCCTCCAGGCGTCCCCCAGGCCCACCTCCCGGCTCTCGCGCTGCTCAGCACTTCGGATCCCCATAGCAGCAGGGCACACAGCCTGGGCCCCAGAACCCGAGGTCCTTCTCCTAACATCCCTCCCCAACGCCAGCGTCTAGGAATTTGGGAGGGGAAGCTCTGCCGCTCCACCTCCCCACCAACCTCCCATCAGCACCTTAGATCGACATCCTGCCGAGTCTGTCCTCCCAGCTCGGCCGGGAGCCAGTCCAGCCATCCGTGCCGCGGACAAGCCGCCCCGCCTCCCTCCCCAGCTCTCTGGACTCTCAACTTACGGGCTCCCGGCGGCAGGCGTGGTGCTTCGGGCCGGAGCGGAGAGCCGCTGGCAGCTGCGGGACCGCGGGGTGGGCTCGGTGGGCGGCGCGGAGCTCGGCTCTGCAGGGAGGCTCAGACAGCCCGGGGCTGCGCGCTCACCCCGCCGCTCCCGGCCCTGGCCGGGCGCACAAAGCTGCGCGCCTGGCTGTCGCCCTCCGCCCCGGTTTGCACCCAGCAAGCCGCCGGAGGGGTGCGGCGGCTCGGCAGGCTCCCCGGCTGAGGCTAGGGGCAGAGGTGCCGCCGAGCTGAACCTCAGCCCCACTTGCTTCAATTCTCCTGGAGTGGCGACGGTTTTCGATTTCAGCGCTTTCGGCAGAGCCCGCGGCACCTGCCCTGCCTCCCTCCGGGGTTGGCCCAGCAGCGGCGGGGAGAGGCCGGGTCGCCCCAACCCGGAGGCGGGGGTTGCGGGGACTGGGAGGGGACTGGCTGGATTCACCCGCCCGCCCGGCGCCTTGGGTCCTCGGTTCCAGGGATGCAGTTTCGGGGTCACGAGCTGTTTTCAAAAAGTTGAACACAATATTCGGAAACCCACCCGTAGGAATTCTCCCCCCACACGCGGCACAATACCCACTCCCCTCCCCTTTTTCATTCCTTCCTCCCCCGCTTCCTCCTCCTGCCCCTTCCCCCTCCCACCCCTCAGCCTATAATCCTTCCCCGACGAGAGAAAGGAGAGAAAGGGTCGGGAAGAAAAGATGAAGTGTCTGTTTTTGTGTCCCAACCTTAGGGCTCTTTCTGGGCCCGCAGTGAGCGACCGCCTAGAGCTTCTCAGCTGAGCAGAAAAGGACTCGAACGGGAGGAAGATTCACGGAGGGGAGAGATACATGGAGCCCCACAAAGTGGGGCTTGGCAGGTCTTCCCTTTGGGCGAATATTTAACTGCCTCAGTCAGCGGGTTTAAGACCAGCGACCCTAGCTGCCTGGGGGCTGAGTGGCCGGCGTCTACCCCTTCGCTCAGCCCACAGCCTCCCAGCTGCCGTGGAGCCTCCAAAGCAGCTTGCATGTCTCACCCGGGAAGCCTGGTGTTGGGGGAGTCAAGGCCTAAGGAGGCCAGAACTAGGGGTTTAGGGGCTGGGACACTTACAGCCCTAGTAGCGTTAGGTTTCCTATTTAAATTCTCTCACAGTCTGTCTTTCTCGCCTTCCTCTTTGAGATCTGCAAAGTGGTGTTGGTCTCAGTGCCTCACCCCCAGATCTGCATCGGAATGTAGAAAAGATCCTTTTTTTTTTTTTTAAAGAAAAAAAGTTTTGAATTCCTCAATGATTTTTCTTCTGGAAAGGCAGCTTAGGATAATTATTTCAGCTTTATTGAGGGCAGATTAGTTGAAGTCTGGACGCTGCGTTTTCAATACACGTTGTACACGGGCCGACAATGTGGGCATTGTTGGCTACTGTGTGTGAACTCATTCAAAATATACACTTTTTAACACCAAACCGAGTCCTGTCTAAATATACACAGTGCTTAGGGGAAAGACATCACTGACCCCGACAAATCTGCGTAAATCACACTTCCCTAGTTACAGAAGCCTCACAAAGGGAGGCCCGGCTCAAGATGCTGATTACATGTTCTTTAACGCAACATACCTTAGAATAAAACCCATGCCTGGCCTGGAGGTTGCAGTGGCCAGGGGGAGGGAGGGCTCTCTTCATGTCATGGGCCTTTTGGGGTTTGTTTTAGGCTTATGATGTTACATGGATTTTTTTTTTTCTTTACTATGTGAGCAAACAAGCAATTTTCAGGCCTGCTTGCTTCTTCAGGGCAGCCTCCAAAGTTTGAGTGCCTTCTGGGGTTGGTAGCCAGATCCACTAGCCCCTTGGGGGTTGTGGGGCTACCGGGCATCTTGGGAAGGGGGAAGAGGGCTTTCAGTTGTCTCAACCCAACCTTCTCCACCACTCCTAGGGAGGCAGCTGAAACCTGGGGGAAAACAAAGAGGTGGGCCGCCTTTTATGATGGAAAGGGTACTGTTGTTTCTACTGCTATTTAAAAATATAAGGCAATAGGGGAAATCAAGGCTCCTTGACTGGAAACAGAATTAAAGAGAAACCAGATTCAATGCAGAGGAAGTTGGGGGTAAATGTGGCTGAAGATTTCAGACTAGGGAGGCCAGAGTGGCCTCCTGAGCCCTGGGTCCTGAGATCCGGCTCCCAGGAGCCATATGCTCCCCAAAATTCGAGATCCTGGGGCGCCGAGCCCGCGGAACCAGGGTCGGCGCGCGGTGGGCCCCATGATCTCATCTCTCCTTTCTTTCTCGCCACTATTAGTGCTCACATAGGCAGAAAGAGGCGGCCCGACGTGCACACCGTGTGCAAACCGTGCTGGCTCCGCTGCCCCTCGGCCTCTCCTTGGGGGCTGGCCCCCGGCCTTCATGCAGTGTGGGGAGCCTCTCACCTCCCAACAAAATCCCCCCGTTTAATTGCTCATCCCTTTTAACGACTGTATGTCCATGGCTTGTAAATTTTCTGGACCAACTTCTTTGGGGAAGAGGGGAAAAGAGCTCAGAAACAGTGAGAAACAAGGAGAGAGAGGAAGAGAAGGGGAAGTAGTGAGATTAAGAGTTGCAAAGATTCAAAAAAAAAAAAAAATTCTTTCTCCCCCCTTCTCCCTTTTTCCCTCCTCTCCCCCTCCCCCCACCCCCCCACTCTGGCTAAGTGGTAAAACCGTCCTTACGTTCTCGGTATTGATTGGCAGGGCTGACAGTGATTGGCAGCGGTTGCCGTGGCAACGCTACAACGACACTCCGCAGACCAATAGAAAAGCGAAACAAAATGTTTCAATGCTGCACTCACTGTGGATTTAGGGGAGATATTATGAGGCTGTTGTCATTAGGGCGATTGCTGTGGAATCGCTGAATCTTGACTCGGCGGTGGTTGGCTCTCGCTCGCTCTCTCCCCCTCTCCCTCTCTCTGTCTCGGGCTCGCTCTCTGCGCGCGCGCACCGGGCCGCTCTCCTTCCTCCCTCTCTATGTGGCTGCGCGGGTGTGTGTGTGTGTGGATGTGTTCGGGGTGTGGGTGTCCCTTACGCCCTTCCTCCTCCCCCTCCTCCTGCTCCCCCCTCCTTCCCTCCTCCGCCTCCCCCCTCTCCTCTCCCTCCTCCTCGTCCCCATCGCCCCTCTCCTCCTCTTCCTCCCCTCTCTCTTCCTCTCCCTGAATTTTCTCCTCTCCTCTCAGGTCAGTCCATGGTATTCCGCTCCCCCCTAGACCTCTATTCCTCCCACTTCTTGTTGCCAAACTTCGCCGATTCTCACCACCGCTCCCTACTTCTGGCGAGTAGCGGCGGCGGGAACGGCTCGGGAGGCGGCGGCGGCGGCAGCGGCGGGAACGGTGTGGGAGGCGGCGGTGCTGGCGGAGCGGGAGGCGGCGGCGGCGGCGGCTCCAGGGCCCCCCCGGAAGAGTTGTCCATGTTCCAGCTGCCCACCCTCAACTTCTCGCCGGAGCAGGTGGCCAGCGTCTGCGAGACGCTGGAGGAGACGGGCGACATCGAGCGGCTGGGCCGCTTCCTCTGGTCGCTGCCCGTGGCCCCCGGGGCGTGCGAGGCCATCAACAAGCACGAGTCGATCCTGCGCGCGCGCGCCGTGGTCGCTTTCCACACGGGCAACTTCCGCGACCTTTACCACATCCTGGAGAACCACAAGTTCACCAAGGAGTCTCACGGCAAGCTGCAGGCCATGTGGCTCGAGGCGCACTACCAGGAGGCCGAGAAGCTGCGCGGCCGCCCGCTCGGCCCGGTGGACAAGTACCGCGTGCGCAAGAAGTTCCCGCTGCCGCGCACCATCTGGGACGGCGAGCAGAAGACGCATTGCTTCAAGGAGCGGACTCGGAGCCTGCTGCGGGAGTGGTACCTGCAGGACCCCTACCCCAACCCCAGCAAGAAACGCGAACTGGCGCAGGCCACCGGCCTCACTCCCACACAAGTAGGCAACTGGTTTAAGAACCGGAGACAGCGCGACCGCGCCGCGGCGGCCAAGAACAGGTCAGTGGCGGGGACCCCGCGGCCTGGCTACCATCTCCGGGGACGGGGAGGGGGAGATGGATGGAAAAGAGGCGTGAGCGGACAGGAGGCAGGAGGCGAGCGGCTGCCGAGCGCACGAGAAGCCTAGACCTCTTGGTCAGTTTGGAGAAAGTTTCCGCTTGCCTGGGAGCGCGGAAGAAGGGCGAGCGTGGACGTATGGGCTGTTTTTGCCCCGAAGGGGCTCTTGTCAGTGTGGAGAGTGTATGAGGTCCTGAGTGTCCATAACCTCTGGGTTGGGTCCTTGGGAGCCTTAGCCCCGCGCTGCACCCGCGCCAGCCTTATCAGCCCGGGATCCGGCTCTGGGCTCCGCTGGAGCCTGCAGACAGGGAAGGAAGGAAAGAGCTCCTTGCCACCTGGCTTTTACTTCCACGCACTGCAAAAACCCTGGGAGGAATCCACGAACGTCTGGGAGAGGAAATTGAACTGGGTCCCTGCCACAAAGGGGAAAGGCCGGGGTGGCCACCGTGCAGCAGGCCTGTTCCCAAGGCGTTGCAAGTTGTCTGACCAGCAACTGGAGAACCAGGCTGGGAGTGGAGGGGCCGTGGGTGTCGGTGCAGCCCTCCTGCCTTAGCCAAGGAACATGCCGTTGGTCCACTAAGTTAGGGAATAAGCAGAAACAGAAGTTGCCTTGCTGCCCCAGCAAGTTGGCCACAAAGTCACAAAGTTGCACTGGGCTTGACCTGTCAGCAGAGCTGGGCCTGGGGGAAGTAGGGAGAAAAATAAAGTGGAGAGACACTGGGGAAGGAGAGAGTTGGGTGAAACCCCGAGGGAAAGCCTGTATCCCGGGCCTGCCTGGGTGTGCCCTGGCCTAATGCACTGCAGGGAGCCAGGCCGCAGCTGCTGACAGCTGCCAGGGCTGCGGGTTGGGTGTGAATCCCTGGAGGGAGGGAGTGTTTTCCGGTTTAGGTGGCCCAGGCCTGAACCTTTGGCCCTCTCACCCATGCCTGTGGAGCCAATTTTTCGTCCGATGAGGGCAGCGCCCAGGACCAGGGGAAGGCCTCCTTGTGGGGAGAACTCCAGAGACACTAGGTACCGGCAGCCTGGAGGGGTGAAGGGGCAGCCAAAGACGGCTCTACAGTCTCCTCCTGCCTCCTCTGTCGCCCACTTTCTCTCTCGCTCCTCTTCCCCCGCTTTTCTGCTCCCAGCTTCACCATTTTCTCTTCCCCCCGATTTTGCGCTCTGCTCAGGGATCCAGAGAGCAAAGCCAAGCGGTCCTCCACGGGAAGATCTCCAGCGGGCGAGCATCCTGCAGCTCTGGACTTGTGCTTGGGGGAGCTGAGGCAGGAGTCAGGGAGGGGACCTGTCTGCTCCAGGGACAGCCAACTGAGTCTGAAGAGTCCCAGGGGCTGGGGAAGTAGAAACATCCTGCCTCTCCCTGACTTCTGCCCCTTTGGGGCTGGGCCTCTTTAACAGCAAGCGCCCAGGCCTCCCCAGGAGGCCGGCCTGGGGTTGTACCTCTTCCTCCGAGGCCCGCCATGATTTAGGAAGCTTTGGGAGACCCCAGAGAACCCCGGGGAAAGGGAGACGGGAGCCCAGACCGCGCTGGGGGACGCTTTGCTGCGCTCGGGATCAGCTAGGCGTAGCAGGAGGGGGATGAGCGTAGAGAGCGGAATCAGGGGGCGGTGGCGAAGGCCACTGGGTTGGGGAAGGCGGAGTAGCACGGGGGCGGCAGGCCCGGCTCCCGGCGGCGCGGGCTTGGGATGGAGGCTTGTCGGAACCGGGTCTTGGGGCCGCCGTGTCAGGGCGTGCGCCGTTTTCTGTCTCCCGCAGGCTCCAGCACCAGGCCATTGGACCGAGCGGCATGCGCTCGCTGGCCGAGCCCGGATGCCCCACGCACGGCTCAGCAGAGTCGCCGTCCACAGCGGCCAGCCCCACCACCAGCGTGTCGAGCCTGACGGAGCGCGCGGACACCGGCACCTCCATCCTCTCGGTAACCTCCAGCGACTCGGAATGTGATGTATGATACCCAAGGCCGCCCTCCTCCCCTCTCCCCGCTCCTTCCCCTCCTCCTCCTTGACTGCCTCCTCTTCCTCCTCCACCCCCAGAACAAACCGAAATCAGGATACACAATCATACACACACCTAAATACACACACACTTCCACTCCAGCCAAAAATATATAAAAACCAAGAAAAATAACAAGTTAAACGCAAACCATCAACAACTCCCAACCACCATCTACCACCACGGCCACCCCAAAGGACCGCGACAGCCAACAGACAGTCACAAGCGCTGATACGGCGGGCAGACAGCATAAAAGAGGTGACAATTGTATACTTTCTAGGACAAGCACCGCTTCTCCTTTCGGTTCCCACGGACCCGGCACCCCACCTGCATGACGATTTATTTGTATCTGGGAAAATACTCTCTCTAGTTAAAAACGATTAAAAAAGAGTCGACTATACAAAAACCGACCGCCACCACGACGACAAGACGACAAAAGCAAAACAGACAAAAAGAGAAGAAAAACAACCGCCATCTCCGTTCGGAATTTGTTTAAAAAAAAAAGAAAAAAGAACCCCTCGAGAGGGAAATAGCAAATGTTTCTCGCCTTTTGTTGCGCTCTCTCTTTTTTCCTCTCTTGCTCTCTTTCTTTCTCTGTTTTTAAGTCCAAGTATTGGTCAAACAAAATGCAATCTTCTGTTTTTTGTTCAGCAGACAATCATTTTCTTGTTAAGCACCTTTTTCTCTCCACTCTGTCACTGCCTGTGTGGGTACTGGTTATAAATGTGGAAAAAGAATAGTTATGACTGTAACAGATTTTTATTTTTATTTCAAAATTTTATATGAATTATGTATATCTTAATGATCGGTCATTTTCCCAGTTTGTAATATATGTGTAGAAATTGCCTGTATATGATATTGCTTTTTCTCCTCTCCCTTTCTCTTTCTTTCTCTCCCACCTTTTTCCTCCCTCCCCACTCACCTGTCTCTTTCCTTTTTGGGGTTCCCCTCCCACTCGATGTTCCTGGCGTCGACTTGGCAGTCAAGGCGTGGCGTGGTGGGCTGGGTGAGGAAGAGGGACCCTGTCGCTTGCAAAGCGGAGAGTGAGACTGTAGTATTCTTATGCAAAAGCTATTTCAAGTATTTCTTAGCTGCTTTGGAGGTATCTCTCACTCCCCGTAGGGCGCTTTTACTGTTATCTTAACTGCGTGTTTATCTATATGTAAAAACTTTCTAAAGCAAATACAGTATTCTCCATTTTCTTATCACTCCCGGGAGACTGGTGTTTTTGTCCACCACTGTGCCGCAGCCCTGGGGTGCAGCGGCCTGGCCTTTGCTTCCACTCCCACTACGCAGCCACTGAAGCTGGGGTGGAATTTTAAGGCTGCATCTGAATTTTTTCCTGGAGAAGGGGAGTGGGTGGAAAGATGGGAACAGGCCCTTTGGAAAGGACCCAAAGCCAAATCCTGAGAGAAAAGGCAGAGACGGCGCAGGGAGAGGGGTCTACGGCCAGTTTCTTTAGCACCAGATGCCAGGCCTAGATCCCCAGGAACTGTAGCCTTGTCTTGGCCCTGGTGGGTCTTTGGGAGCGAGTTGGCGTCTTTTGGTTGTTACTGCTTTTTTTTGTTTTTTAATTTAAAGGGGAAATATACAAGGTCGCCAAATGCAAGCATAAATCTAGAGTGGAGCTGATAGGTTTTGTCTTCTTTACGGGGGGTGGAAGTGGGGGGGCTACTGTAGGCTGGGTGAGGATGTAGTTTGAGGAATTGAGGGCCTAGAATCAGGATGGAACCCCTCCTTACCACCTGTGTGTGCATCTATGTGACTGTATGACTTGGCCTTATGGCTGTCTGTCTCTTTGAAATTTCTGTCTTTTGGGATCAACTGGAGTCTCTTGAACATTTCAGAGTTAGGTTATACTTTAAATGGAATCCGCCCTCTGCCCCCCAAATCTCTGCATTTTGCCAACCAGGTTCCTTCTGACCCCTAGCCTCCCTGCCCTGCACAGGGTGGAGGGGTGAGGGTGGGGGCCCACGGCTCCCTGTGATAGCCTGGCTGGGTGCCTCTGCCACTCTGGTGCTCTGGGCCAGGTTGATCTGTGCCTGAGGAGGAGCCAAAGAGGTAATTTCTGAAAACTTGCCTTCACTTGAAAGTCCAATTTCCAGAGCAAGGAGGATTAAGAAGAAACGTGCCTGGAATTTTGCGCCAGTTTCCAGACTAATTTTGATTTCTGATTTCCTTTTGTCCCCATCCTCGGCAGTACCATGGCGTTGATGTGGGGTGGGCTTTGCAGAAAGGCGGCCAGGACAAGTGGGGCCTTGTGCACCTAGGGCTCTGGCTTGTGTGGAGAAGGTTCCCCACCTGCATCCTTACTTAGAATCAGGACACTATGACCACAACCACCTTGAGAGCTTCCAAGTTCGGAGGCCTGGCATGCCAGTATCAGCATCTCTACTTGTGTTCACTGCCGGGGGGAGGGGGGGGGAGGGAATGTGCCTCATGAAGTTATATTTCTGGCAGTAGTGGCCCAAGTGGTAGGCATCTGGGGAAAGGGCTGCCTGGATTCTATTCTGCTTGGGCCTCGGATGAGAGACACAGAATAATGTCTGGGGTGAGGGGCTCTGTCTCCTACTATCATTTTCAAATGGCCTGTCACATACCTGACCCAGACCTTGGGCCTGGAAACCCAAGGCGTGGCTGCTTCAGACAGTGTCTGGATGTGTCTGGATGGACCCTACCCAACAGACCAATTAGAAGTGATGGGTGGACAGAAAGACTGGGTGCTGCTGGAGGATGACCCCTTGAAAGGCCTTGACAGGTGGCACTAGGGAGCAGATGCCTTTTTAGATGGGGACAGGGGGCAAACCAGTGGAATTAAAATGCTTCCTTCTCTCAACATAACTGGCAGAGAAAGCATTTGGGCATTCAGCGCCCACTCCTCCTTTTCCACTTTATCCTCGGGGTCCCAGGCCCCACATGGTGTCACCAGCCAGCTATCTGTCTTACTATCTCTCATCTGCCACTCTCCTCTCCTCATCTCTGCTAGGTCTGTACAGATACCAGTACTCCACTCTGCACTGTCTGATCTGACCTTACCTATGGGTTCCCTGCAGGCCAGGCATGAATGCTGGCTGTGAGTGGTGTGGATGTGTGTAATTCTGAAAGCTGATTTCCACCATTCAGTCAAGTTCTCTATATAAAGGTGTGCATGTGTTGTGATGTTTGATGTAAAAGTGTGTACACTGAGTCAGTGCGTGCCCTGTGTTTTCATGCCTATTGCCTATAGTGTAGGTATTTTGGGGTGGCTTGGGCAGTTTCTGTGTCCCTAGTTCTGCAAGGAGTGGGTTAAATACACCTACAGGATGCTGTGTGTACAGGAGTCTCTGTGCAGTGGACAGGTATCTTGTGAGTCTTGAATCTGGTGTGGACATGTGTGGGTTCCCTTGTTCTAGTCAGTCCATCAGGCAGCTGCCCACCCCTAATCCACCTTCCTGTCTCATTAAGGAATGGGAGTCCTGGTGGGTTGTCTTTGACCAGAGGGTGGAGGGAGCCAGGCTCTTCTACTCCCGAAGTCCACCCTGTACCCTGACACGTTTGGATGTTACACTGAATTTGGCCCCTGCCCCTTTAAATATTAGAGAGAGAGGGAAAGAGACCCCTTTCTGGCCGGATCTCTCCTTTAATCGGCTGCTTGCCCCTTCTCTATCTGGGTCCCTCAAAGCCACAGCCAAGGCAGTCAATGTCCCAGGGGTCGCAGAGGCAGAGCTCAAGGGCAAGGCCTGGCTGAAGCCCTGCTGGGGAAAAGCCATCACAGCACGAAGTCTCTACCACCTGGGAGTGTTGCAGATTGTGCCCTGGCAAGGGGAGTGTGTGTACTTGCTCGGCAGACTGGGTAAGCAGGACCCAATGTCCATCCGCCCTCCGCTGTCTGGACCCGTGGCAGCCCAGGGGCCAGCTGCACTCTGGGTGTGCCGTGGCACACGCTGCCCTGGGTGCATCCTGCCCGAACTCAGTGCACTTCCCCTCTGGCGCCCCAGCCAGCACACTCAGGCTGGAAAGCTTCCCTGTGTGCATAGGCCTGTGGGGGTACCTGTAGCTAGGGTGTGATGGGCTTAAAGAAGAACTGCCAATTTGGGAAGATTTTCTTTATTCCTGCCCTCCTCAAAGAAAACACAATGGCAATCTGGGATGCACTGGAAACCTGAACTTGCAGGGTGGGATGCAAAACCAGGAAAATCTGTATCAAAGTCATTGACCTCTAGAAGCTGCCTGCCTGAGGAAAGATAGGTCATTCCACCTCCTTTCCAGCCTGCTCACCTCTCCCTCCCAGCCCTGCCCCCAGCTCTGTCCTGAGCCCCGACCAGGCCCCTCTTTTGGCCCTCCTGGATCCTGCGGAATCGACTGCCCAGCGCCAGTGCAGTTGATTATCCCTGGCGAGATGTACAGCTGATTAAAATGAAATGACCTGGAAGCTGCCACGGTGCAGAGTGGGAATGCTGATCAATAGTGGGATTGGAGACACAAGAGCCTGGCTGGCCTGGGATTGGGGCTGGAGGCCGTGGGACTAGCCAAGGATGGCTGGACTTGCATGCACAGAGGGCTCCAGTGATCACTGGGAGGGCCAGGCCCAGGCCTAGGTGAACCAACTGGGGTAGAACTCAAACCCTAGTGTGGGCTGTGGTGGTAGAGTGGCTCCTTCAGCTTCTTCTGAAAAGAGAATGGGTTAGCCTGGAATATGGACCCAGCTCATCGCTCAGGTCGCTAGAGATCACAAGTCTGTGGTGCCTTGGGACTTGGCTTTTCCAAGCAGGGGCTGTCTCTGTCTCTTCTCCCTCTCCCTCTCTTTTTCTGTCTCCTTCCCTGCCTAGGTCTTTGTGCGGCTGTTACCTGAGGCACCCACTGCCACCTTGGGGAATTTCCCTGGAGCTCCCCTAACCCCTTTACCCCCAAGAACTGCGCTGAGATGTCCAGCCCCCTGGGATGCTTGCCCCAAGTTCTTGGGCTCAGGCCTACTCAACTTCCCACCACCTGGGCCCCTTCCGGCCCCAGCTGAGCTGAGCCTCCACTGTCCCAGTGCCCTGGCCAGGCGGGCGTCTGGCCTATGGGAGGGCAGGAGGGAGTCGGGAGGAGGGGAGCAGTGCTAGCCGGCTCTGATTTCTCCGGTCAGCTGAGCACAACTTTCCATTCGGGTGTATTCATGCAGGGGCTGATTGAGCTGGCTGTGTTGGGCGGGGCTCTACAGGAGCAGGCAGGCACAGCCAGCCTGACAGAGGCTACACCACACACACACACACAATTATCTACACAAATATACCACCCCCCATGTTAGGCACACAGCTCAACTCCAAGCCATGTCATCACAAATCCAGTAGAGCCCTCTCCCTTAGGCATCCGCGTGCCCTGAGAGCAGTTTCCCAACATGCATAAACCTTCCCAACACAACACAGGGCCTGCCTGCCTTTCTGATTTCCTCTTTAGAGATTCCATATCGGTTCTCAGACACAAACACAAGAACCCCTCATTCTCCTCCCCTGCAGGCACACTCTCCAGGGTGTGCTCACTCCAAACTGCACAGATGCACACAAACATGGTCAGTTTCATAACCGCATCCTCCTATGGAGCGGTCCAGAGCAATTCACACCGCAAAAGAAACACATCTGCATACAATAGTCTTTACATCAAGAACATTTGGCATGGAGCCTGGGATGCACAGTGGACTAGGGCTCACCCAAAGTTCACATCAGAGAAGAAGAACAGGTGAGCGATCCATACAGTCAGAGAACACAGCCACCACACATCCACCAGAAAACACATGGAGGGTACACAGAGGAACCCTTCAGACATACAACATACATGCGGCAACCCAAAGACACAATAGAAATGCCACCGGGAGACACTGCAACCTCCAAACTTCAGTCTGACTCCAGGTACTTGAACACCACCCATTTGCCCAACCTCACCCACTCTCGCCGCACACGCGTGCACGCGCGCGCACACACACACACTCAGCCTTCCCACTCTCCTCCTCAGAACAGAAGCAGGGTCTCCACTCCCTGCAACATCTCCCCACTTTTCACAGAGAAGCCCATGACGCTCACGGATTTATACACACACTTTTTTTCGGAAAAGGGAAGGGCCTTAACCTGCAGGAGTCTAACCCTTCAGACACTGAGGATGTTACAGAATGTGCTGGCAAGGAAGGAAGGCACACGGAAAGTTACAGATACTTGTATGCATAGCCTCCGGCTCTCACTGCCGGACTCGGGAGAGCCTCTCCGCGGGGCTGGAGTCGCTCTACAGACCTCCAGAGCGCAGGTGTTCTCCCCTAGGAAAAGATGGGCTTGGGGCCAAGGATAAGTTCTTGGACCTCTAGAGGTGAAGCGGGGGGAGTGCACTCAGCCCAGAAATCTCAACGGGTCTGAGGGGACCGAGGCAAGGCCCAGCGGGGAGGGGAGCCCGGCGGTGTCCGGGGGTAACGCGGTCCTTGGAGTCTGGGAGGCTGCCGCCTGGCTCTGCGGGATGCTCTCCGCTCCTCTCCGGCCCGCTCCCCCTCCCAGCCTTCTTGGCGCTCTCTGGCTTCGGGCCTTTGTCCCGGCTTCTCTGGCTCGGACTCCGGCTTTCTTCTTTCAGGCCGCTGGGAGGCGCTGTGGCCGAAGCCCCAGCCTCTCCGGGCCAGACGCCCCAGCTCCACAGCCTCGCCCCAACCTTCCCCCGGGGGATCCCCGCGGTGCTGGGCCGTCCCGGGAGAGGGCCCGGCTGTACTTGGGGAGGCAGCCTGGAGCCCTTCCAGGCCGGCAATAGCTTTAGTTTGTTGGGTTTTGAGATGACTATTTACCATCATAACTAATTTGCGACCTTTATTAAACAAATTCCTAGCAGGGCCCCTTGATGACTGAACGCGCTGCTAATTAAGGGCGTGCGCGCCTCTGGCTCGGTAGCGCCGCGCCGCCGCCTGCCGCCTGCCGCCTGCCCCCGCCAGGTCCGGGTCCCACTGGCACCGCAGGGTCAGGTTGGACTGGGGGGCAAGGAGGGACCGAGGTACACCTGCGGATTTTTGGAATCCAGGCCCTGGCACCAGGGCCTTTGAGATGGAAGAGGCTCTGATTCCACGGAAAGGAAAAATTGAAGCTCAGAGAGGGCCGTGGCTACTGTCACACAGCCGGCCTGTCCCTTAACCCCGTCACCCTGTGTCTCTAATGCCCAGCCCCCACCCCCCACCCCCCCAGGCTTCCTAGCCCGTGCACTCCGGGTAGCTGAGGAAATACTTTCCTAAGAACCTTAGGTGGGCGCAAAAGATGAGGAAAAATGGGAGAGAAAGGAGTTGGGAAGGCCCAGGGGCAGTGGCCCTAGGCTCTGCCCTTTTGGAGGCACCTTCTCTCAAGCTCCTGAACTTGGACCTTGCAAGGTAGATCCAAGTTCCTTACTTGGACCAACGCTCCTGCTTCAGGGCCCAGTTGGGAGAGAAGCACCCAGCAAAGGGCAACAGGCTGGATTCCCATGAAGCCCAGAGGATGAGTGGGATTTCAGCGGGCTCCTCCTCCAGACTGGACAGGGCTCCGCAAGAACCACCAGCTCTTCCAAGTGGCATAGGACTCCATGATGTGTTTTTGGAAATGAAGTGTGTGTCCATGTGAACCTTGAAAAGTGTACAGTGAGACCCTCCACATTCCCCCAAGATGCAGGAGAAATACTGACCTCGTGCCCTTGTGATATCTCTACCTGTATATGTACCAGAGGGGGAGGGACATTGTTGAAAGTGATGTATGCTTTGGATACCACTGCATCCAACTTATTCCAAAATAAGAACTGAGTTGGGAGGGAGGGCCAAAGCACAGTCAAGCCTTGCCCTAAAGTAGCTAACCACGGAGTAACTCACAGTTGAAATATCACTGAAAAACCAACAGACGCACATAGGAATTGCATACCGAGCATTTTGGGAGGCAACTTGGAGATTAATTACAACTTTGGAGTGTTCCAGGAGAAGAGATGGTTTTGACCAGAAAGATGAATTGTACTCCCTGGAGGAGATTCCAGGCAGGAACAGTAGGAGCAAAGGCCTGGAGGAGGTTGGATTCCAGCGCTGAACAAAGTCACGCGGCAGGCGCCCACATGCATAGGAAGCTGGTAATGGAATCTGAGAGAAGCGGGTGGGGGCGGGGTGGGTCTGGATCCAGCTCAAGGTCAGGTAAGTTGTGTTGCCTTGATCCCATAGGTACTGGGGAGCCAAATAAGGCTTTATGGAGAGCTTTAGAGATCACACTCAGAGCTCTGCTTCAAGACTTTGAGGGAGTGAGGCTGTAGGCTGGAAGGCAGGTCAAGAAGCTATTCCCATAGGTAGGCAGGAGGTGAAGGGGACTGAGATCAGGCTGTCTGGCTGGTTGAACACCGTGCCAAGGAGGAATGAGGGCCAGTGGGAGACCTCTGGGCTCCCTTGATGTGATTTCAGCGTTGGTCCCAATTTCATAGGTCTGTGATGAGGTCCCTGTTCTCACCTTCTAACTCTGGAAGCATCATGACCTTCAACTCCTTAAAAGGCTCACAGGTTCTCCTTAGAGGGGTTCTGTGGGTGGATCCTGAGGGCCAATCAGAGCCCTGTACCTTTCTCGGAAACCCTTCCCCTACCCAGGATGTTAGTGGCCAGGTCTCCTCCCTTGCCCACCACCCGTCTGCTTTAGTCTCACCCCACAGCAACATTCACTCCGAGTGAGAGCGGGTGCTAGGGTGAGAGAGTAGCTGGTGTGACCCGAGGAGACCAACACACTAGGTGAATGGGAGTGTGGCCTGGGTGCAGGGTCCCAGAGAGTCAGACATGGAGAGGGGGACCCAGGACTCACGAGCCTGGAGAATTCCTCTTGCCGCGACAAGCTCCGCGTAACTTCGTGCGCCCTGGGGGTTTGCCTTTTGCAAACTGTTTCTGCGCGTTGTTCGGGTCTTGGACTCCGGGGATCCAGACGGCCCAGCGCAGAAATCTGCTATTTGAGAGACAACTAAAGAAAGCTTTCTAGGCTGCAGCAAGCTCTTCGACGCGGAGACGGCGTCGGCTTTGGAGCCGCCAGGAGGCTTTAAGATCTCGATATTGGAGGAATGGGGTTTTAAGGGACCCCGAGAAAACAAGTGAGTCAAAGTCAAACGCAAGTCTCTTGGCATCGAGTCCAGCGATCCTCGCGGCCTCTCACACCTGCCCCTCACGAGCCCGGGGCGAGCCTCCTTCGTGTGACTCTCGCCAGCAAGTGTTTACTGCGTGTGCGCGAAGGTGTGACAGGTCTCAGGGAGCAGAACAGGACCGGGGAGTCTCAGCTTCCAGAATCGCTCTCGGGCCCTAACCCGAGCTGTGAGTGGGAACGCGACAGGATGAAGGCGGACCACAGTTCTGTTCCCAGAAGAATTCAGGACGTGAGCCCGCCTTCGGAGAGACGCGGGGAGGAAGGAGAAGGGATCAGTTTCCTTGGTGGGGGTGAGGGGTGGAGAGGAGGGGAGCGGGGCAGCGCATCTAGATTCCACGAGTCCCTCGAGAAGCTTCCAGATAGCAGATTAGGAGCTTTTCTGAGCTGGGCACTCGAGGAAGACTCGTCTTCCGCCGCCGGGGATCCGAAAAACCTGGCCGGGGTGCTCAGCCTCCACCCGGCGGCAAAGCGAAGGGATGCCCTTCTGCTTCGGATGTGCGCGCCCAGGCCAAAAGCAGAACTTGGTCGGAGGTGGGAAGGCAGCGTGCGCTCTGGGCAATTGGCGGGTTTTTGGTGCCACCTCGCGGCTGCGGTGCAGCGTCTCCGTCCCGGGCTCTGAGGGCTTTGACTGTGCAGATGGGCTGCCGGGCCTTTCCTTTTCCTCTTGGTTTTTCCGAGCATCGCTTACCCTAGGATCGCCTCTTTTTATTAAAATGTCCCTGTCTTATACCAAAATCCACAGTTTTGCGTCTGTAGGACCGTCCGTCTTGGCTGTGGATTTGGGTTTACCTCTCCTGTCCCATCACTTCATGGCAAATAGATGGGGAAACAATGGAAACAGTGACAGACATTATTTTTGGGGCTCCAAAATCACTGCAGATGGTGACTGCAGCCATGAACTTAAAAGACGCTTGCTCCTTGGAAGAAAAGCTATGACCAACCTAGACAGCATATTAAAAAGCAGAGACATTACTTTGTCAACATAGGTCTGTTTCATCAAAACTATGGTTTTTCCAGTAGTCATGTATGGATGTGAGAATTGGACTATAAAGAAAGCTGAGTGCCGAAGAATTGATGCTTTGAACTGTGGTGTTGGAGAAGCCTCTTGAGAGTCCCTTGGACTGCAAGGAGATCCAACCAGTCCATCCTAAAGGAAATCAGTCCTGAATATTTATTGGAAGGACTTATGCTGAAGCTGAAACGCCAATCCTTTGGCCACCTGATGCGAAGAGTTGACTCATTGGAAAAGACCCTGATGCTGGGAAAGATTGAAGGCAGGAGGAGAAGGGGACGACAGAGGATGAGATGGTTGGATGGCATCACCGACTCAATGGACATGAGTTTGAGTAAGCTCCAGGAGTTGGTGATGGACAGAGAAGCCTGGCGTGCTGCAGTGCATGGGGTCACAGAGTCAGACACGACTGAGCGACTGAACTGAACTCCTGCTCCATCTTCTTGCCTTACTATGTGGTCCCAGAGTTGTCCACCTGGACTGATAATGTGTATCTCCTTCCTCCTTCACTGTTCACTTCCTCTCCCTCAGATGCCTCCGGGCCTCATCCAGATGGCACAGGGGCCCTGCTTCCACCAGGATAACTTACCTGGCGGGAAGTCACATGGACCTAGCACCCACTCATCCTCTCCACAATGTCTTGCTGAGTGCCTATTGTGTGCCAGGCGCTGCTGTACCCTCTGGGACAGTGGGTGGCAACGTAGACTCCAGCTACCCAGTTACGGTTCACCGGAAGCAGAGAAATGCCCACATGGAGCATGAATAAAGAAGGATCCCAGAGGAGGGCCTTTGAAGTGGTTCTCCGGTACACGTTTTCCAGGCTGGTGAGGAGGAGAGGACCATCCAGGGGGCTGGGAAGACACTGTGTGTCCAAAGACACTCATGGGTGCTGAAAGAGACAGATGCTTTCTTGGGGTGCTCCTTGTTCTGATGGTGAAGACACTGCCTCCTGTGAACAGTGTGGCAAGCGCTGGCTAATGTTTTTAGTAGGACCATAAAAAGTCAGAGGTCAAAGGAGCCTGTGGAATCACTTCCTTCTCAGTTAAAAGAGATCAGGAAACAGACCCAGGATGGCTCAGGCTCTGACCTTAAGCACCCCTAACACTATAGAGTCCCAAACAGTGCCTGAGGAGCCTGGGCACCAGAGCCAGGATCTCAGAGGGCAGGCAGGTGGTGGGAGGGGGCCGGTGGTGGGAGGGGGCAGTCTCCATTGCAGGCTCTTTTCCTTTCACAGGGATAGTTTTGCCTGGTTCTCTCTTAAGCAGCATAAATACTGATCTTCAATCTCTTCTCAACAAATCCCAAACTTGGAAAGCTCTATTTTTGCTTGTTTGTTTGGTATTTTTGCTGCCAAAGCTATTTGGAAACAAAATCTGACCTAAGCTGAAGTGAAGCTATTTATAGTCTATATTTGTCCCATTTGGCACAGATCTCAGATGTTTCACTGTGGAAATATTAGCGTATTTGATTACAGGTATGGCTCTGTACCCCCAGGGTGGTACTGTAGAACATATAATACAAGCCCCATTATATGCACCTTCCTGAAATCCCACAGATCCTGAATTCCCAAAGGCATCTTACCCTAAACGTTTGGGGCAGGGGATTGCAGTCTATTGGATTGAGCCTGTACTGTCTAAGGATACAGAGGGCCATAGTGGGACAGGAAGTTGGGGGAATTAGAATTTAAATAATGTACGTGGATAAACCACAAAGGCTAAGGTCCACAGGAAGAGTAGGTCAGGTTGGCTGTGGGACAAGGTCAGAGAGGCTACCCAGCTGGTGGCAACCTGGAGGACCCAAGGGGCTAGCGTCTTGATTTCTGCCCAAGCTGGAGGAAGGAGGTTAATCTTGGTTCTTGGCATTGAGGGTGGAAAGAAGAAGCCACAGGGCCTTCTGGGAACACTGATCTTTCTGGATGCCTTCCTGCCATCCAGTTGGATGACTGGCCCAGGCCCTTGTCTCCAAGCATCTTCTTCCTTCTTGACGCATCTAAGCCCAGTGTAGGTGTCTACTGGGCATGTCGTGGCGAGTTGAGCTGACTGACTCCCAGGTCAGATTTGGTCCACAACCAACTGAGTGGCATCTTGTGAAGTTCCGTGTTATCACTGAGGAGGGAGGAGGTCCAGGCTTCCTGTGGTCATCTGGGCCTAGCCATAGCAGTAGGAATGGTCAGCATGGGGGCAGGGACCAGGCTGTGTTCAGACCTGGTGAGTTGCGAGGCCTCATGTGTGGTCTTACAGGTGACAAACACTCCTTGGACCTCATGAGCACCGGCTCCATCCTGCCTGCTCCCCTATTACAGGAGCCAGAGGACCTGGAGGAAGATGGACACAGTGGATTAGCCTCCTCTGCTCCTGGCTGGGGACCATCTGGGAAGCTCCGTGCTGGTGAGAAAGAGAGTGGGCTGGGCAGGGAGATGTGTTAGGATAAAAGCCTGGAATGGGCACAAGGGTGCGTCTTTCTTCTTAGTTCTGGGACTAGGTCTGAGAGTAACACTCTCTCAGTCAAGTCCCTGTGGCGTTGTCCTTGGTGAACTTTTTTTAAAAATTGAAGTATAGTCGATTTACAATGTGTTAGTTTCAGGTGTACAACAAAGTGATTCAGTATGTGTGTGTGTATATATACATATATATATATATATATATATACTGCTGCTGCTAAGTCCCTTCAGTCGTGTCCGACTCTGTGCGACCCCATAGACGGCAGCCCACCAGGCTACCCTGTCCCTGGGATTCTCCAGGCAAGAACACTGGAGTGGGTTGCCATTTCCTTCTCCAATGCGCGAAAGTGAAAAGTGAAAGTGAAGTCACTCAGTTGTGTCTGACTTTAGTGACCCCATGGACTGCAGCCTACCAGGCTCCTCCTTCCATAGGATTTTCCAGGCAAAAGTACTGGAGTGGGGTGCCATTGCCTTCTCCTCAAGTGAGCTCTAGAACACTCTTTTTCCCAAATGGAGGTGGAGTTAGAAAGATGGAAGTGGAAAAGGAAATACTCAAAGCCTGAAAAGCTTTTTAATTGTGGTAAAATACACAATAAGAGTCCTCACTTTGTTTTTAAGCATACAATTCAATGGCATTTAGTACCCTCACAGTATTGTGCAGCCATCACCACCATCTAGTTTTAGAACATTTTCATCATCCTACAAAATGAACCCCATAGCCATTAAGTAGTCACTCCCTGGGGTCCCCTCTTTCTCTGCCCCCAACCTCTGGCTACCACCAGTCTACTCTCTGTTTTTCTGGATGCACCTATTCTGGACATTTTGTATAAATATAATCGTACTTTTTGTGTCTTACCGTTTTACTTAAATCATACCTTTTTGTATTATACTATTTTACTTAAAATGTTTGCAATCTTCATTCATTTCTAACCTGTACCCTTTGCTGTGCTTAGTCTCTCAGTCATGTCTGACTCTTTGTGACCCCATGGACTGTAGCCTGCCAGGCTCCTCTATCCATGGGGATTCTCCAGACAAGAATACTGGAGTGGGTTGCCATGGCCTCCTCCAAGGGACCTTCCCAATCCAGAGGTCGAACCCAGGTCTCCCGCATTGCAGGCAGATTCTTTACCAGCTGAGCTACCAGGGGAGCCCAGCCTGTACCCTACTTCATTCCTTTTTATGGCTGCAAGATTCTCTATTATATGGATATGCCACATTTTGCTTATCTATTTATCAGTTGATGAAAGGGGATTTTAGCCCCTTGCCAAGGGAGGATTGCGGTAAAGGGGGAGGACCCGCCAGCGACTATGTTTTAGCCACAGAAGGAAGAGTCATCCAAGCTGAGTGCACTGGGCTGTAGTAGTTTTCCAGGGCCTCCTCCTCCAACACATACCCTGCACAGCCTGTTACTATTCAGTATATCTGTTGAGAACAATTCTATCCTCACCCTGGATGAAGAGAGGAAATGGGGCTCTCTGGTGCCCAGGACTGGAGGTGAGGGTGTCTGCGGGTATTTGGGGCCAGAGGGGTGGTGGTGACAGCAGACTCCCACCTGGGTATGAAGAAGGCTTGTGGGGGGCAGCCTGGAAGGAGAGAGCGGGCAGCTGGGTGGTGTCCTTCATCCCTGTGGATTTCCCTGCCCCTGCTCCCCGTGCCTGCTCCCTCTTCTTTTTACTGTACAGTCAAGGGGAAGATGCAATCTTCACCTTCACTGGAAAGAAGGGACTTGATTCAAGAAGCTTCACAGTTGAAAAAGCAAAAAGGTCCCTTTCAAGGAAGTATGCAGTTCTGCAGAGATTAGATCTCTGAATCAACAGCTAGGCTGACCCCTTGCCCAGGGCCAGCTCTCATTTAAAAAAACAAAAAACTATTTTTGACTGCGCTAGGGTCTTTGTTGCAGTGTGTGGACTTTCTCTAGTTGCAGCTAGCAGGGACTACTCTCTAGCTGTGATGCCTGGGCTTCTCGCGGGCAGTAGCTTCTTTTGTTGCGCAGCATGGGCTCTAGAGCGTGGGACAGGCTTCAGTAGTTGTAGCGCATGGGTTGGGTTGCTCTGTAGCATACGGAATCTTCCTGGACTAGGAGGAGACAGAACCTGTGTCCCCTGCACCGGCAGGCAGATTCTTAATCAGTGGACCACCAGGGAAGTTCATAGCTCTCATTTTTCATGGCCATTCTCTCCTCGAGTTGGACTTTCCCCTTGATGCCAGCCTTCACCCTTTCCCAGACCCGAGGACACCCTGGACTCCACCTCCCAGGTCAAGTTGGGGACAGCCAGGGACTCATTAATCTCACCCCTGGGTGCCTCTGGGAAAAGTCCATCTCTACCATCAAGCCACGGATCAGTGCCTCAAGCTTTAAACTTTTACACGAGGGACAGCACCCCCAGAGGAAGGAGGAAAAGGAACATTGATTGAAGGCTTCCTGGGCATCAGGTAGTGTCCTGGGTTTTCTTACCATCTTATTTCTTTTAACCCTCCCAGCATAGTGGGTGGCTAGTATCTTTATCCTCATTTTACAGTTGAGGAAGTTGAAGGCTGAGGGAATTGTAGGATGCTTGCTAGTTTTCTCCATTGCCCGAAGTCACTTTGCAGGCAGGTAAGGAGTTTCATCATCAGCTTTCATCTCTTCCTTCTTCTGGGTCTAATGGGGAGGTAGCATCGCTTGTGAGGATATGGCAAGAATCCTGCATTCTGGAGAGGGTTGTCTTCAGGAAGGCCTGGCTTGAAGATAACCCCTTGGAGCTCCTTTCCCTGACAGTCCATAGGCAACAGTGTCAGCATGATGACACTTCCCCTCCCTGCCCCCCAGCTGCAACTGTGTTGTTTGTGATGTTTATGTAAATTATTATAACACCAAACGCTTGGAGTGATAGGAGCCTGGAAGTACACTCTTCTGGACCATCTGGGTACCTGAGTCATGGGAGAACCGCTTAGAGACAGGTGGGGAATGGTCACCTGAGCTGAGAAGACTGACTCAGGGAGACCTGAGTCATCCTGGCCTGCCCAGAAGCAGAGGCAACAGGAACTCTGCAGGCCATCCAGAGGGGAGCTGGGGTTTTCAGAGCAGGAGGAGGGACTCACTGAGGCTGTGGGGGAAGTTTATGGTGCAGTGCATATCAGACAGACACAGTGCCTTTACTGAGATACCCTGGTCACCAGAGAGCCCAAGACACACTCTACCTGGACTGACAGTGCCTTGGGTGTATGGCTCAGTGTCTGACTAGAGTGGGACAGGGCTGTATTGAACACACCTTTGTATTGCCCACAGCATCTAACCCAAAGTCTGGTACATATTTGTTGAACTGATGAGTGAGTGAGTGATAAATACTAGCTCATGGTCATAGACAACGAAACCAGGTATTCCAGGCTGCCATGGAATATGCTTCTAGAATCAACAGGTGATCCAGGAAGGACATGCTGAGTCGGTGAGTGCATACATGCATGCTAGGTCCCTTCAGTCATGTCTGACTCTTTGTGACCCTATGGACTGTAGCCCGCCAGTATCCCCCATCCATGGGATTCCATAGGTAAGAACACTCGTAGGTTGCCATGCCCCCGGGATTGAACCTCCGAATCTGCCTCCTGAATTGGCAGGTGGGTTCTATACCATTAGTGCCACCTGGGAAGCCCTATGCTGAGTCAGAGAGATCCCTAAAAAGGGAGTGGAGGTGAGGACAGCCTGAGCAGGTGGGATAACCTGGACCAACAGGAGGATTCTCTATGGTCAGAGGTAAGGGAAGCAACCAGGGAGCTTGAAGGAGGAGGTGCTAACAGAACAGAGCAAGAGAAAGGGGGGGGTACCCCGAAAGTGTTGGAAACAAAGCTATGTTGGGGGTGGGGTAAGGGGAGGGGGAGGAGGGGCCTTGGAGATGACCTCACACTCAAGTACCTGGAACTGAGACTTAGAATATCCTTGTCTGAGCGTATCTGGTTAGTTTGGACAGTGGTACTCAGCTCTTATCTGCTTCTAAATCTACCCATCTTATTTTGACCAATTTTAGAATCTTCTTGTCTTTTCCTGTCTAGTTTCTTCATTGAATTTCAAAGTCATCCATTTAAACTCAAATCTTCATGCCTATTTGCCTTATTGTAAAAATAGGAAAAACATATGTGCTCAAATTGACATCCCCATTTTTTCCACATGGATGTGTGGGGTGGGGAGGCTTTGCATGGTAAATGCTGGTTAGTGAGTGGGCCCAGAATACCTGGTGAAGTCATGGATTTCATGAAGGGAAACAAGAAAATGAACTCTCTGTGTTTGGTGTGTATTAGGGTAAAAACCCGGAAAAGGCAATGGCAACTCACTCTAGTACTCTTGCCTGGAAAATCCCATGGACGGAGGAGCCTAGTAGGCTGCAGTCCATGGGGTCGCTAGGAGTCAGACACGACTGAGCAACTTCACTTTCACTTTTCACTTTCCTGCATCGGAGAAGGAAATGGCAACCCACTCCAGTGTTCTTGCCTGGAGAATCCCAGGGACAGGGAACCCTGGTGGGCTGCCATCTCTGGGGTAGCACAGAGTCGGACACAACTGAAGCGACTTAGCAGCAGCAGGGTAAAAACCACCATGTGCCTACATACTTAGCAAGCCCATTCCCAGCAAATGAACCTAGAATTGGAACCAGTAGTTTCTGTGGGTCAATATCTCTCCGTGAAAGGTTCCCACACATGTGCCACAAGCCCAAATCACCACTCTAATATGCATTTAATTTGATTTGAGGGAAAGGATAAATATATCCCTGGTTCCCTTGGGTTTGGAGCCCCTATGCAAACACCCTTTTCAGAAAGATGCTGAAGTGTAGAAGTCAGAAGTGTTCGAGTAGGAGGCCTGGGTTTGAATGTCAGTGCTTTCGTGTAGTAACTCTGTAAACTTGAGCATTGGGTCTGCTTTCCTCATCTGTATAATGGGTACAAGAACACATGTGTTACCAGAGTAGACAGAACATCAAGGATATAATGGACATTTCCAGCACGTGTTATACAGTGGGTGCTCAGTACCTGTCTATGGAGAGGACCCAGGTGGGGTGGTGGCAACTGGGACTGGGTTCAAGCCAGTGAGTGGGAAGCTGGGAGGGTCTGTGTCCAGCCCCCTGGCTTCTCCTGGTTCTGGGCCACTCTGCCCTCTTCTTCACTCCAGTTAGAGCCCCTGGCCACCCCACCCCAAACCCCCTTAGCACTTCTTCTCTGTTCCTGTGAAATGGAGGAAAAAATGATGGCTTTGCATACTTGTTCATGGTGGAAATGGTCCAGGTCTCTAGAATCCTCTCCATTCCTGCTTTTGAGACCAAAGTCTCTTTGGTCCTTTGGCTCCATGTTTTCTAATGCCAGGGTGTGTGTGTGTGTTAGTTGCTCAGTCCTGTCTGACTCTTTGCCACCCTGTGGACTATAGCCTGCCAGGCTCCTCTGTCCATGGAATTCTTTAGGCAAGAATACTGGAGTGGGTAGCCATTCCCTTCTCCAGGGGATCTTCTTGACCCAGGAACTGAACCTGGATCTTCTACATTGCAGGTAGATTCTTTTACCATCTAAGCCACCAGGGAAGCCAGTGCAAGGGTGTGGGGGCAGGATATGGTGCCCCCCCTCCACCCCACTCCACCACCTTTGCTCCTTAGCAGGCAGCACAATTGTGGCTTCCCCATCATCCATCTCTTTTCCACTTGCTGGATGGACACTGGCTGTTTCTCCCTCACTTCCTTCTCTAGGTGCCTCCCTCTATCGTATCCTCTGCATGCGCTACCATTCAGCTACCACTTCGCATGTTACAGAGGAGAGTGTGGAGGCAGAGAGATGGGAAGAAGTTTGCTCAAGACTGAACACCAGAGCAACATCAGGGTCAAGGCAGGCATTCTCCTGTCAGAGGAAAGGGTGTCTGGTAAACCCAGGAGAACATCGAAGGGGACGGGACCCAGCTTCTGGTTCCCTGATGAAACTTCCCAGCTGGGACCTCATGTTTCCCACACTTGAAGGGCATTTCCCAAGCTTATCTGAGGGTGCTTGAGGCTCTTGTCAGACAGTCAGCATCTTGAGTCTTATTGAGACTTAGTCTTATTGAGATCAGTCCTTATTGAGTCAGAATCCAGGAGATGCTTGTGAACAAGGAGATGCAAAAACACAGCTGCAGGACCTTGCCACTCACAGTTTGCATGCATGCATGCGTGTGTGTGTGTGTGCACGCGTATGTGTTGGGGGAGATTCCAGCAGCATTTGGGATCACCTGGGGACTTCTTAGGACTGAAGAGCCTTAGGTCCCTCCAACACTGATTTAATAAGAACCCTGGGAGATTTCCACAAAAAGTGCCTCGCTGGGTTTCTAGTTCCTCGAGGAGGTGACATTGTGTAGGGAAAATCAGGCCTGTAAGCTTAGTCATGTGATTTCACTGATCTGAGTTCCTGGCTTTCTTCTTTATAAATTGGCACTAATAACACCTGCCGGGGTTGTAATGATCAGAGGAGATTTGTCAAAATTTAGAAAGGGTGACTACTACTGTTGTCTGGCTCCTGCCCTTGCTATCGTTCCTTTCACTCTGGCCACCTGGGACTTTCCATCCTGTTTGTCTTCTCACAGATGCTGGCCTTCCTCCTCCACAGTGACCAGGCTGAGTGCCTGCAGGCAGGGCTCCTCAGCTTCTGCAGATAAGCTCCTGGAGAGGGTGGTCAGCATCAGGCAGGTCTTCACTTTGGCCACACCCATACTCCGCCCCATGAGTGGACAGGCCTCTGGCCATGGAAGCCAGATGCCCCATCATTCAGTGGACAGACTCTGCAACTGGAAAACTGGGAGAACAATGACAGAGAGAGCCACAGTGCCAGAGGGACAGACCCATGGCCAGGGCCTCAGCCCAGAGCTACAGAGCTGGTCTCAGCAACAGTCCTTGTAGATGTTGATCTGTGTGACGGGCTCACCTTTTGAGGATGCTTGTGGTTGGAGGATGGCTGGACTGGGGCCAGCAGCTGAAACAACACAGGAGTGGGAAGATACCTGTAGCAGAAGATGTGGGTGGAGGGAGGTACCATAGTGTCACCAGGGGAGATGTTCCTCAATCAGCTAGATGGCTTCGGGATGGAGAACAAGATAGGACTGCTGCCAGCCTCTCCGGAGTGCATGGTATGTCTTGGGTCCAGACAATTCCTCCTCTATTAAGTTTTTTCCAACACAGCTTCCCTGGTGGGTCCTGGAGCCCCTCAATCTGCCTCCAGTATTCGTGATAGATGTCTGTCTTAGACTTTATTGTCCCTTCCCTTTCAGTGTTATGCTCCATCTGGTTTGTCCCCATAAATGTCCTCTTGTGTGTCAGATCACATCCCCCTTGAATTTTTATCTCAGAAAATAGAATAGTTATAGTTACATGACTTCACTGAGTTTGATTTCCTCGAAGGCAGAGGAAAAGCATAATCATTAGACCCTGTTTCCCAACTCATCGTAGGTCTCTTATTCTGTCTCCCCAATTGCAGATGTTATTCAATCAACAATAATAATTTCTGCGAGTCTTCCATCAGGGGCATCAAGTTACACTGCTTTAAGTCCTATTAAACCATCAGCCCAGAATTTCTTCTTGGGGGTGCCCCCCAGCTTGCTGGGACACAGCCTTGCATTCTCCCATGTGGGTGGCACTTTAATCGGGTCACTCCTGAAAAACGCAGATATTTTCTCCCCAGATCAGATTCAAGTAGGCTCCTTGGAGAACATTCTTCTGAACAATCTCACAAAGATCCCAAAGGAGGTTTTTATTTATTTATTTATTTAAATCAAGACTCTGAAACCCTAAAACTTAAAATATTGAGGACCTCTAATATTGAGGGATCTCCACAATTAGACCCTCCCATCTCCACGTGGGGACAGAGATGACGGAGATCCGAACCTCAGCAACCAGCACTGTTCTGAGTCTTGGGTGACATCCCAGGTGCTCTTGTAGGTTTCTTTTACACCCTCAATCCAGGGGGGCCTTAGTCATGAATGGAATCTGAAAATGAGCGTCTTAGGACAGGGATGCCACTCATCAGGCTGTCTTGGAGGCAGTGTTGGATTCTCCTTTCAGGGCCTGGCGAGCTGGTCCTAGGAGATTTGCTGATCCTGGCAAAACCCTTCTTCCCAGCCCTTCTTCCTCTTTCTTTTCCCAAGTCCCCACCCTCTTCCTCTCCCTCTTCCCTTTTCTGGCCCTCCCCTCACCTGTCTTTCTCGAGAGCCCTGTCCAGAGCCCCCTCTTTCTGGGTGCCCCGTGCCGGGCCCTTGCAGGCGGGAGACGCATCACGCCTCGCCCTCGGCGCCCCTGAGCGGCCCTGCCTCCCCGCGCGGCTCCGCGGCAGATGCAGGCACCTCCGCTTTGTTTCCCGTCCTGGAGACGAGCAGCTGCCGCACTAATTGCCACCAGCAGGGGGTCCCGGCCGGGCTCACACCCCTCCTGCCGCTTAGGAGGCGGCCCAGTGGGGGCGGTTTTCAGGAGCCCAGTGAGCTAAGCCAGCTTTGAGCATTATTCCAGGAATTTTAAACACTCGTTAAAGGCTTTGCCGTGTCTCACTTCAGTACACATCATGCTCCAGTTACTGCTCGGAACCGCAGGGGCATCTGCCTGGGCAGCACTTATCAATATTTTAGCACGAGAAAGGCAAATGATGTTGAAACATTGAACTATATTTCCATCTGCTCAAGCTGAAATGGGACAAGCACAGCTCAGGAAATGGAATACCTCCTCCCTAGCTGCCTCGGAAGCAGTGATACCCACCAGTCCAGCTTCTGCTCCTGCCTCAGTTTCTTCTTCACCTCCCTTCTCCCTTGGCCCTCAGTGTTCATAGCTTGTGGGCAAAGTTTGAGGAGCTAGATACCGGCTAGATGTTAGGTTTGTTGGTAGAGTAAAAAGAATCCGAGAGTGTGCCCCGCTCTTGTTACAATGTGCCTTATTGATGGATTCAGAGGGAAAAGCAGGGTCCAGTGTCCCCTGCTCCCCTGCGGTGTCAGGGGATGATATCTCCGTCCCTCGTGTTGGCTTGGCTCGGTGCCTGCCGAATGCCCTCCTGCAGTCAGACGCACATATGGGTGGTTAGACCTGAAAAAGGAATGCACAGCATAAACAGGTGGACACAAAGCCTTTTTAGTATACTCCCCTTTCCCCTGGAATAAAACAGAACTTACTGACAGGAAAGAATCTTGAGAGATACTGATGTTCTGTTGTCTCAAAGGATTTGAGAGGTTTCTAGGGTGTGGAGGCCAAGGATAGCTGTCGTGGTCCCTGAGATTGCACATCTCAGATGATTTAGTGGTCCCCTCAAGACAAGGCGCGTGGGGTAGACCCACTAGCAGGACCCCTGAGAGAGTCACAGGATTCAGGGAATACGGAACCCCCCACTCTTTTTGTCCCAAGCCCTAAAGCAGAATGAGGGACTGCTTCCTCCCAGCTTTCCTCAGACTATCTTTTTGCAGTTTCTTCTCTTTGAGGCCGTTCTGTTTAATTGGACTCATCTACAGGGTTTCCCTGTGTGCTCAGATGGTAAAGAGTCTGCCCACTATGTGGGAGTCCCAGGTTCGATCCCTGAGTTGGGAAGGTCCCCTGGAGAAGGGAATGTCTATCCACTCCGGTATTCTTGCCTGAAGAATTCCATGGACAGAGGAGCCTGGCAGGCTATAGTCCATGGGATCGCAGAGAGTCAGACACGACTGAGCGATGAAGACTTAACTTACACACACAGAGATGTAGGGATGGTGGGGTGGTGAAGGACATGTGGCAAGAGGTGGGGTCAGAGCCTGAAGCCCCCAGGACTCACTCTGCTGTGAAGGGCATTGTGGGGTGGTCTCCTACCTTAGGGCTTTCGGTATATACTTTTGTCCTGGGGTTTAATTCCCCCTGGCTCCCATGCTGATGGTCAGGCTGGTGGTAACTTGGGAAAAGAGGCTTCCACTGTGGCAGCAGCAGCTGAGAATGAAGGCCCATGGCTATCATGGGTGATTATGGGCTGTGGGAGCCAAAGACCCACTGATTTCATTCATCCCTCTGCTGGCAGACAAGACCACTCACATCCCCAGCCAGATGGAGGAAAAGTGGTTTTCAAAGTCTTCAGAAATGGGTCCTCTTCCTTGGTCAGGGCAGGGGACAGAGGAGGAAAAATAGCTAGGGGCATTTGAACCAAATGTGCAAGTGCTAAATGACATCATAAACAGTCATCTCTGAGGTCCGATATCCTGGAGAAGATTGCTGACATCCTGGAGAAGAAAATTCTTTGCAAGCATTTGTGTCTGGGTGACGCTGGTGGGGCAGTGACAAATGCCAGTCCTGCAGGAATTTGGAGAGGCTGCCCAAGCGATGTAAACATGGGGACCTATTTGTACATTTTAAAATGTACTGTGTTTACTTCTATCAGGAAAGAGTGCTCTTTATCCTCACCATCTCTTAAGACTCATGATTAATGTTAAAATGTTGAAAAGACCTAGCCTCTTACCCTCCCTTGATCATAGGAGACGGGGCTGGTAAGGGGGCAAGAAAAGAGGGCCTTTTGGAAGATGTGTGAAGCAAGCCCATAACAGGGTCATGGTGGGCCTTGGTCTATGAGGGGTCCACCCAGCATGCCCCACTAAGGCACCAGGCAGAACTCTAAGAAGGACTGGTAAAAGAAGGCAGAGGGAATCAGTCAGTGCATTGGCTGTAGACAACCTATGTGAACCTGAGTTGGAATATAGCATGAGTTAAGATCGGAGTTATTCAGAGATCAGAAGGTTACTCAGGGTTGCAGGCATCTTGAGAATCAAGTTATATGGCTGCCGCCTTGGCAGGTGGCATCCATCACTAACATCCTCAGACCATTTCTTCTATAGGCACCAGGGTCACACAGTCTAGCATCTGTGACAATGTTTAAGCTCTTAGTAGATCTAATCAGCTCTGAGAAAAGGGCCCAAGGTTTAGGAATAGGAGCACTTCGATCCACTCCAACTCCCTATCATTCCCCACTGCGGGAATATACAGTCAGGACACAATCCTTATTGCACTGGGGCTCTCAAAATGAACTCCCTTTGACCTTCACCTCTGACCTAGGGGTCAGTCCGTTCCTCTTTCCAAAGATTGGAAGCTGCTGGAAGCAAACACTGCCACAGAAGTATGAATGAGTCACACCTGTCCACCCCCAGATGTCTGCCTGTCACTGGGAGAAAACAGCTCCTGCTGGGTTTTCTGAACACTCATCAGCTGGCAAAATGATCCAACCCCAGATGCCCAGGCCAGTGCAGGCTTGGAGGAATTGGTGCCCAAAGGTTCTGGGTGAGGCTCTGGAGAGTCACTAATCCCCCACTGAGGCTGTCCCTGGAGCCTGGCTGATGTGTGGTTGTATGCTGGGCCCTGGAGTGGTGGCTCATGGGGTGACTGGGATCCAGAGAATTGGAGAAGTCGTCAGTTTGCTGGCTGTGTGCTCTGCCTCTCCCATATTCCTGTCCTCAGGAGCTAGCACAGAGCAGTAAATGGCTCCATGGGATGCCTGCGAACCTGGGCACACACAGGTCCTCCTGGTGCCCCCTGCAGGGCAAAAATTCCACAGCGATGGTGGTTCTGGTTCCAGGGTCTCCCCACATGCTGAGCTCAGTCACTCAGTCGTGTCCGTCTGTGACCCCATGCGCTGTAGCCTGCCAGACTCCTCTGTCCATGGAATGTTTCCAGGCAAGAATACTGGAATGGGGTACCATTTCCTACTCCAGGGGATCTTCCCAACCCAAGGATTGAACTCACATGTCTCATGTCTCCTGCATTGGCAGGCGGATTCTTTACCACTAGCGCCACGTGGAAAGCCCTTTGCTATGGGAACCTATATTTTTAATAGAGATGAGCCTCAGAGGCAAGGAATCTTGACAGGTAAGTGTTAGCATTCTATCCATCTTGGAGGTGATTTTGATGCGGGTTTCCAGTAGGGACCCTTATGTCCCTAATACATACACTTTTCTGCCTGGGAAGTGCTGACTGGAAGTTCAAGGTTTGTTCTGAAGGCCAGATGGACTCTCAGGTAGGACAGGCAGAGGGATGAGGTGGAAAAGTGCTAGAAAATTCCCTCTGCCTCCAAAGACCTAACCTGCCATACCCTCCTTAAATCCCACCATGCAGCATCACCTGTCTTTGGGCAAGTGTCGTCCTCCAGAAACTCCTAACAAGACAGCTCTCTCTGTAGAGTCCATCTCTCTTTCCAAAGGTTGGAAGCCGCTGGAAGCAAAAACTCATTTCATTCCACTCAGGACCCACCTGCCTGTGAAATGGGCTGCACCCTCATACCTGCCCACTCCCAGGAGCCCAGTCCTCTGCCTTCCCCCACAGGCCAGCCCAGGGCCACCAACTCCTAGGTTCTGAAGTAGTCCTTTGGGAGAGTGAGGGTGACATTTCCTCTTTCTCTCTCTCTCTCTCTCTCTGCCATCCTGCTGCCAGTCTCCTCCCAGCCCAGCATTTAGGGCAAAGGCATGGGGAGCCAGACTGTCTGCCCCCGCCCAGCACTGTTGCCAGGAAGTGTCGGGAACAGCTCTGCCGCCCTGCCCCTCGCGCCAGTCACTAGGATGAAAGAAACCCCAGAATGGCAGTTTGGGATTATCTAGCGCCCTGGGCCAGAAAGGCTCCCTGTGAGGATTAGTGGCTTCCTCTTGAAAAAGCCGCAGCCACTCTCTCAGACAATACCTCCTCTCTTGCGGATCTCCTGCCCCCTCTTCTAACCAAGCAGCCCAGGGTCCTCTGCTGTGAATCTGTAGAGGACAGCTTATCTTAGGAGAGGTGATGGGGAACTCACCACCTCTGAAGGTAGCCCACTCCATCTCCAGTTCTGGACAGCTCTATTATTTTTGTGCTGACTGAAGCAGAAACTCTGCTGTTTTTCCCATGGGTCATGGTTCCAAGCCTGCAGCTCCATCCAGGGCAGTGAAGCACTAAATAATCCTTTGCTCAAGGCACAGAGAAAGAGTGCTTGCTCCAAGCTCCCCTCTCCATGGAATTCTGGAGTGCCCACTGGCCACAGGATATCACTCTTCCTAGTGAGGGGAGACTTTCAGGATTGTTGTCCTCAGTAAACTTCCCACCGCTCCCCCAGTGGCCCCTGCTGTCCCTTCAGACACCTATCAACTTTCTGTTCCATTCAGCCATCACTCCAGCCAGGTTCATATCATCCCAGGCACCTGTGCACATGCTGAGTGGGGCTTCTGTGAGTTTCCTCATACCCCCTGGTACTCTGAACCCCCTCACCCACAAGTGCTTGTCCTGGAACCCCTCACTAGGTTCTGCTAAGCCCCTCTACCTCTTTCCCCATCAACATAAAGCCTGGGTCCCAACCACCAGCCCAGCCACTGGGGGGGCAGTAGACTGGAGCCCATAGCAAAGGGCCGACACGCTATGTCTTTGGAAGCAGAACCCACAGCCTTTCTCACTGAGCCTGTCTGAACCCCAAACTTCAGAGTGTGTATTTTTTAATTGTGGTAAAATATATGTAACATAAGCTTCTCCATTGGAATCATTTTTCAGTCCACAGTTCAGTGACATTGAGTACATTCACAATGCTGTGCCCCCATCACCACCATCCATCTCCAGAGCTTTGTCATCACCCTCAACTGAACCTCTATATCCATGAAGCACTGACTCCCCATTCCTCTCTTTGTCCATTCCTTGGCAACCACGATTCCACTTTGTAGCTCTGTGAATTTGAATCCTATAGGCACCTCTGCGTAAGTGGAATCACATGGTATTTGGCCTTTTGTGATGGGCTTATTTCACATGTTTTCAAGGTCATCCATGTTGTAACATGTATCAGAATTTCATTCGTTGTTAAGGCTGAATTCCAGTATCCATTCTGTGCATTGTATTCATTGTATGCAGGTATCACATTCTATTGATACACTCATCCGCTGATGGACACTTGGGTTATTTGCACCTCTCTGTTATTGTGAGTAATACTGCTATGAACTTGTAGACAAGTATCTGTGTGAGTCCAGAGTGTGTATTTTACATGCTTCCCAAAGGGCTCCTCCCTCTGCCTCTGTAATGGGCCCTACGTTCCTGTCAAATGGGGACTTCTCCCGTGGCAGGGCAGGAACCTCTCAACAATGGTAACACCTTGAGCTGCTTTGCATCTTGTCAAGGGCTCCTCAGGTGGTGCAGTGGTAAAGAATCCACCTGCCAATGCAAGAGATGTGGGTTCAATCCCTGGGTCAGAAGGATCCCCTGGAGTAGGAAATGACAACCCACTTTGGTATTGTTGCCTGGAAAATTCCATGGAAAAGAGGAGCCTGGTGGGCTACAGTCCATGGGGTCGCAAAGAGTCAGACATGACTGAGAATACACAAACACACACATATAACACTTTTTAGGGAATTAAAAAAACCTACTGTGTATTTAAAGACTATCAAGTGTAAGCCCAGTATTGGAGTAGATATACAAGCTGCCTGTTTTCATGTGAGGCCCTTTTATGTATTGTTGGGATTTTTTTTTCTAGATTGGACTGGTAAATACTACATTTGAGGTTGGGCTGTCATCTTTATAACTGCCTTGGTATTTTATCATCATATTTATCATTTTGGATATATAAAATCAGATACATGTATTTATAGAACAGTAAGAAGACATATTTAATATGTCTTATTTTAACTAGATAAGAATAAATCAATAAAAATGATTAAGATAAAAAAACCCAAGCATGCAATGTATTTATCATTCCAGTACTGAGCTTATACTTGGCTTTCTTTAAAAACACAGCAGGCCTTTTTGACTCCCCAAAATGTGCTGATGCAATGCCAATGTCCCTCATCCTCATCTTCCTACTCCTGCCTTCAGAACCTTCATAAGGGCTTTGATTAATCAGTGTGTGATACCAGCTAGGGAGTCTGGCATTTTCCAAGGGACATCTTAACCCAAAGCAATGGATCTGCAGTGAAGGAATTTCAGACATTAACTCTGGGCAGAAGAGAGGTTTGCAGTGAAGAGTTCTTCTCAAATTGTGCCTCTTATTTTGACAGATCCAGAAACTCCAGACTAGGGGAGGAATAAGTTTACTTATTCCATCCCCTCTTTTACGCCCCCAGTCCTCTTGATCTCACCTTCCTCTGCCTGAACATCAGATATACCGTCACTACTGAAGCCAGCCCACAGCATCTCTGGACTCCCCTCTGAAGAGCTCTTCCTTCCCAAGTCAATGACTCTCTCCCTGTTGCTTCCATTATGGGTCCATTGTCTAGCCCTTGGAGCTCTTTGGTACCATCAGCCCCTTTTTTCCAAGCACGGCACCCCACTGCATATTACAGACCAGTACCCAGTCGCCCTGAGGGTGACCGTGAAAGTGTTAGTTGCTCAGTCGTGTCCGACTCTCTGCGACGCTGACTGTAGCCCGCCAGGCTCCTCTGTCCATGGAATTCTCCAGGTAAGAATACCGGAGTGGGTTGCCATGCCCTCCTCCAGGGGATCCTCTCAAACCAGAGTCTCCTGCGTTGCAGGCACAGAACATCCTGGTTTTTTATGTTAGTTCTAGAACTCCGTGCCCAGACCTGACTTAGGACTTCAGGCCAGCAACAGCCACAGGGACCTGGTTGGTCCCGCTCCACTCTTAGTCTTGAGAGTAAGAGCAGTGCTGATAGCAGGGCGTGGGGAAGGGAGGGAAAGGCGCCAGCGGCTGTTGGCTGCCAACGGTTGTCGACTTTGTACATGTATTATCCTATTTAGTCTTAGTCCCACTTCATCAATGGGGAAACTGAGACTGTGTGAAGTTAAAATTCTAAGACTCCTGACAAGAGTTTGGGGTAAGCACAAGCCACTGCGATCTCACTTTTTGAATAAAAGTAGCAGCAGCTCCTCTATTTCCCTAAAGCAGGAAGTGAAGGGGGAGAAAGAAGGTGGTCCTTATATCCTCAGGAAATCTGCGGGACTCTCTGAGATGGGAGTGTGGGAAGGGGGACCTGCACTGCTTCGGGGAGAAGCTGCTGGCTGTTGATAGGACCCTACCTGGTGTGGACTGGAGCAGCCCCCCAGGGCTGGTCTAGCCTGTCTCCCAGACCCCGTGGGAATCCAGCCTCTCAGCCTGGCCCTCAGGGATTGTGGAGTCAGCTGCCTAGGCTGTTGCCTGGCTTTCAGCTCCGTTTTCAGCATATCTGGCTCTTGTCTCTCTGAGCTGAAGCCAGAGGAGTTCAGGAAATGTCAGAGGTAATACACACACACACACACACACACACACACACCACTGGAAGATTCCTTACTGGGTGTGGAGTTGGGCGTGATGTCCACATTTGGTTGTGGCTTGGCTATTGTACCCATCAAGTTAACAGGAGAAAGAGCAGAAAGTGGGGGATATTGAGGCTCCTGTCTGCTTCTTATCTCTTCAGCTCCTCTGTACCCCACTCAGTAATGGGTCAGGGTCCTAGCAAGGATATATAATTTCCCAATCAAGTAAGAAGAGGGTCTGGGGACTTCCCTGGTGGTCTAGTGGCTAAGACTCTGAACTCTTAATGCAAGGGGCTGGGGTTCAAACCCTGGTTGGATGACTAGATCCCACATGCTGCAACCAAGACCAGACACAGTTCAGTTCAGTTCAGTCGCTCAGTTGTGTCCGACTCTTTGCGACCCCATGAATCGCAGCACGCCAGGCCTCCCTGTCCATCACCAACCCCCGGAGTTCACTCAGACTCATGTCCATCGAGTCAGTGATGCCATCCAGCCATCTCATCCTCTGTTGTCCCCTTCTCCTCCTGCCCCCAATCCCTCCCAGCATCAGAGTCTTTTCCAATGAGTCAGCAGACACAGTTAAATAAATATAAAATTTTTTAAAGAAGAGGGTCTGAATAAGCTGAACCGGAATCAGAGTTACCAGGCTATCTCCAGGGGGAGAGATGCCCCTTCTGACTTTTTATGGCTGCCTCTTTCTTGCCCCTTTGTGGGCGACTCACCCACAGTGTGGGTGACCCACTGGAGTGGATGTGAACCTATAGCTTGGACCCAATGGGCTGACTGCCTTGTTTCCCAAGTTGGGACTTTCTCTCTGTTGCTCATGATTCTGCTTTTTCTTGTTCTTACAGATGGAGCTACTGAAGCTAGGAGCCAATTTAGGAGGGGACAGCAGAGGGGCCATTCAGACCATGGTGGCTGGTGGTCCCTCCACCAGTAGCTGGAGTTAAAGGAATCTTCCATGGGATCCTGCATGGGTGCTCACTGGGTCCCGAAGTAGGGCTTGGGTACGGGTTCATGGTCCATCTGCTTGGAGATGCAATTTCTTCTTTGTAAATGAGAGCGGTGATACCCACCTTGTGGGTTTGTTACTAAGAGTAAATGGAGCAAAACACCAAGCAAGTTCTTAGCACTTAATAGGTGCTCAATAAATAATGGTTATTATGATTCTTGTAACTATTATTTTTGCTTTGTCTATTATTATCCTCTGGCACATTCTGCCTGTGGGAATTTCCGGGGAGGCCCTGGGTTCAGGAGCCCTTGTGTCACAATCTCCTAGCTCTAACTCCTTCTGATACCTGGCATCAGATACCTACATCCTCATGGATTATGGTTTTTTTTTGGTCTTTGGGCAGTGTAATTACTCACAATTTTTATTTTCACAAGTTTTCTGACATAGATTAATTTCATAATCATAAAAAAGGTTATCACAACTTATTGCTTAACAAAAACAATTATAAAACAGTAATATAGAACATTTGCTGTTTAAAAATATATATGTACATAAAGATACTAAGATAATAAAATGCAAAATAACTTCATTTGAGTAGTGAAATTGTAAACTTTTATTGTTTTCCAAATTTCTTATAATAAAAACATTACCTTTGTAGAATGGAATTATGTTAAAAGGGGGGAAGTTCTTGCCTGCTTTACCAGGAAAGGTGTTGTCCTTTGTGGCAAGCCTGCTTCTTCTTCTAAGTGCCCCAGTTTGGCTAGTGGTCCATCATCCCCCAATATGTGGAATCACCCCAGATCCTCCCTTTCCCTCTGCCCAGTGTGAGACCCACCTCCCAGTCCAGCTGCTCAACTCCAGGAAGGGTCAGTCAGTGGCTTACCTGCACCTGGAGTGTTTTACAAGAGTCCTGAACAGGTAAGCATTTAGCACAAAATTTTTGTTTATAGACTTCCCTGATGGCTCAGATGGTAAAGAATCTGCCTGCAATACAGGCGACCTGGGTTTGATCCCTGGGTTGGGAAGATCCCCTGAAGAAGGGAATGGCTTCCCATTCCAGTATTCTTGCCTGGAGAATTCCATGGACAGAGGAGCCTGGAAGGCTACAGTCCATGGGGTCGCAAAGAGTCGGACACGACTGAGCAAATAATACTTTCACTTGGGACTTCCTTGGTGGCTCAGATGGTAAAGAATCAGCCTGCAATGCAGGAGACCCAGTATTGAAATCTCTCTCTCCTATATGGAGGGCCTAAGGGTCACATTCTCTGCTTCTTTTAAGGGAGGTGTCAGTGATGGATGGATAGGCAAGAAAGAGGCCATGGAAAAGCACTGTGAATCTCTGGTCTAGCAACAGAGCCCTCATCCTCTCTAAACTTTAATTGAACCTTCCATCACCCCTCTGGAGCACTCAGGAAAATGGAGTAACCGTGTCTTCCTTCTGTAGGATGTGTCGATCCCAGGCCCAGAAAGGACAGGGGACTTGCCTAAAGACACGGAGCACATAAAAGGATTAAAACATTGGAATGCAGGACATTGAGGAAATTGACATTGCCAGGGCCTCCCAGTTCTCAGACAAAGCTTCAGTGTGTTTCTCTGGAGCCAGAAAGAGTGGGTGAGTTGACAAGGGGATGACACAGAGCTTTGGGGGCTGCTCTCAAAGCCACAGGTTTGGGAAACCTGTCTCAACACCTACACAGGAGAAGGGAAGAAACACAATCAAAGCAAGTCCCAGACAATCTTTGGCTAAGAAACATGTTGGAACAAATATCGTCTATTAATGCATATATATGGAATCTAGAAAAATGGTACAGATGATCCTATTTGCAGAGCAGGAATAGAGATGTGGACGTAGAGAAAAGGACTTGTAGACACAAGTGGGGAAGGAGAGGATGGGACGAATCGAGGAGTCGCACTGGCATATGTAAATTACCGAGTGTAAAACAGCTAGCTAGTGGGAAGCTGATGTACAGCACAGGGAACTCAGCTTGGCGCTCTGTGATGACCTAGAAGGGTGGGATGGGGAAGCAGTGGGAGGGGGCTTACAAGGGAGGGGCTATACTATACTGTGGCTGATTCATGCAGGAGTCAACATTGTAAAGCAATTATACCCCAATTAAAATAAAACAAAAGAAAAATATGATGGAAAGAACTATTCTAGGGAAGATTTCTGTATGACACTGTCTCTTCCTCTGATGAGGCACTGAGTTCTCTGTTCAGGCAGGAAGCCTGGCCCCTCAAACGAGGCATAATCAGGCCCTCTTCGGCAAAGCTGAAGATACCCAGTGAGCTGTTCATAAATGCACAGAATTGGGCATTGCAAGGAAGGAGATTTAGGAGGAGCGAGCAGGCTCGGGCAAGGGGACAGAAGATGGAGGAGGTGTGGCCAGGCAGAAATAATGAAGATTGACAGGGAGGGAGAGGGTGATGGTATGTGGCCACAGGAACAAGTGTAGGTGAAAACACCATGACGGCTGGTGTTTACCAAGCACCCAGTGGGTGCCAACAGCCATGCAAAGTCGATACTGTAGTCATTTTACAGATGAAGAGTCAGGTTCAGAGAAATCAAATAAATCACCCAAATTCACAGTGGCAGAATCAGTGTGGAGCTCAAGTCTAAGTGACCCCACACTCCAGGTTCTTCCCTTAATGCCACATGGAGAAAAACATTGGGTTTGGATGTGGGAACCACAGTGACAAGATCTGTGAGCCTAGATGGGGAATAAAGAAGGATTTTACTATATGGGCAAATGTCTCAACTGCCACCTCCATAGCACACACGCTTGGTCCCATCCCTTCAAATGGCTGGAAAGTGCAGGATTTGGGAGTAGAGAAATCAGCTTAATCTTCCCAATTATTGAGTGGACAGCCTCCCTGTCTCAGCACGTCATAAAATTATGACCTCCATCAAGTCTCCCAAATAGAGTGTATCACACACGTTAGACCTTAATAAACCATCTGGTGCCTGATAGAAGTCAATCATGTTTTTGATGATACATCAGCATTACTGTTGATATTGCCACTGCTTATTCCAAACTGAGCTGGTGAGGTTTTAAGAGGCCTAATCTAACAGCATAGATGGCCATCTTGTCTGAACCCTGCCTCTAGGTCACCACCCCCTCCACACCTCTCCTTGCCCATCCAAGTGGTGACATCACTTCTCTCAAATTTTCCCCTGGAAGGAAACTCTGAATTCTTCTTGAGAATGAATTGCACACCCTAAGAACAAGGTTTGAACTGCGGTGTTTTTTGTTTTTTTTTTTGCTATAGTTCCTGCTTCCTATCCCTCTTCCTTCCTCTGCAGCCTGAAGAACATTTTCAATGCATTAAAAAAAAAAATGCAGAGATTCTCAAAGGAAACCAATCATGTTGAAATACAGTGATCAAAATGTTTTTTAAAGTAGTGATATAGTAATATTTGTACTTCTGCATTAATGGATTACATTATAAGATCTTCCAGCAGGACTAACAACCACTGGAGTTTTGAAGCAGTGATATGTACAGAAGATACTTGTTAGACTGTGATGGGATTTGAAAGTATCTGTTATCATGGCTAGTACTGCTGTGGTTGTCTGCTTATGTTTGTAACTTAAGAAAAGATGGAAATTTCGATGAGAAATTAGTGAAGATAAAGATGTCATTTTTTCCCACCAAAGTCAAAGACTCCTTGGAAGCTTATCCATTAATCTCTTGTCAGGGAGGGAAGGAGGGTATCTGTGTTTTCCAAGTTTGAAAGCTTGTTTTACAGTGGTCTTTTCACCTGGGAGCCTATTAAAAATGTAAATCTCCCCTCAACTCTGCCCCTCCATGAAAATTTAGTGAGTCAAAAACTCTGGGGTGAGGGGATTTCCCAATGCAGGGAGTCTGGGTTTGATCCTTTGTCAGGGAACTAGATCTCACATGCTGCAGCCGAGACCTTGTGCAGTAAATAAGTAAAAATGTAATAAATAAATTTCTTAAAAAAAAAACCAAACCAGCATGGGACCCATCAGTATGAGTTTGAACAAGCATTTGGGTGGGTCCGATATGTGCTCAAGTTTGAGAACCCCTGTCATAAAGTGGGAGTGGGAGTGAAAGTATTAGTTGCTCAGTCGTGTCTTTGCAACTCCAGGGACTGTGGCCCACCAGGCTTCTCTGTCCTTGGAATTCTCCAGGCAATAATACTGGAGCGGGTAGCCATTCCCTTCTCCAGGGGATCTTCCTGACCCAAGGATCAAACCCAGGTCTCCTGTATTACAGGCAGATTCTTTATCATTTGAGCCACCGGGGAAGCCTCGTCATGGAGCAGCTCCGTGTGACCCCAGAGATGGCAGCCCACCAGGCTCCCCTGTCCCTGGGATTCTCCAGGCAAGAACACTGGAGTGGGTTGCCATTTCCTTCTCCAATGCATAAAAGTGAAAAGTGAAAGTGAAGTCTCTCAGTCATGTCCGACTCTTAGCGACCATATGGACTGCAGCCTACCAGGCTCTTCCATCCACATGGGATTTGCCAGGCAAGAGTACTGGAGTCGGGTGCCATTGCCTTCTCTGTCGTGTAGCAGGGAAGGACGCAATTTCTGAAGTGGGCTGCATGGCCAAGGTGGCCCCTTCCCCACGATCAATCCTCCTCTGTTTTCTCTCTCTGCTTCCTCCAGACCAACTCTTAACCTGAGGTGAGCTGGTGGTGTGGAGTTTAAAAATCCAAGCTTCTTGTTAATGCATAACGAAGGGCTACAATGCAGCTTCTGTAACAGTGCAGAATAAAATACAGCTACAGGAACAGCAGCTAAGATTTTGCTCCTTTATGTACATAAAAAATAATTGGTCTTCTAGTTATCTCCATAAAAGTGAGAAAACTTGGTTGGCTTATTAGCACCTTTATTAGCACTAGGGAATCATTAGATACCCTTAATAGCTTTCTAATGATCCTTAGAGGAGGGAACCATTTTCAAGGCATCTGCTGGCCATTACTGGGTCATTATGGAGCCTTTTAGACCTGGTCCACACAGAATGGGGCACTGGCAAATTGATGAGCGTGGGTACGGGTTTTGGATCCCGTGCTGGTGAAGGCATTCCGTGGCTCACCGGTCCATGTCTCTTCCTTCAGAACCACAGATGTGTCCTTCCTGAAAACTCAGGGAAGAGGACGCTGATCATGGTAGGCTCACAGGGAAGGCTGTCTATTTGAGTTGAGGGCAACCTCAGAGGAGCTAACCCTCCTCTGGCCCTAGCTTGTTTTTTAAAAAAAAAATTTTTTTTAATGTGGGCCAATTTTAAAGTCTTTATTGAACTTGTTACAATATTGCTTCTGTTGTTCCTGTTCTGGTTTTTTAGTGAAGCACGTGGGATCTTAGCTTCCCTACCAGGGATCGAACCCGTACCCTCTGCATTGGGACCTGACATCTTAACCTCTGGACAGCCAGGGAAGTCTCTGGTCCTATCTTTTTAAGGGAGGTGGGCATGTTCATCCTATCTCCATCTCCTTTGAGAAGGTCTGCTAGATCTATAACATATTAATTCTCCAGCCCCAAGAGCCCAGGTTTTGAAAGGCTGAAGGCATATTAATAAGCCCGACTGTGGTTTCCCACCTGTCTGGGATGTGGCTCCCCTCCAGGTCTTGGGTCTCTGGGGGACTGAATTTTAGGGCAAGTGTAGGCAGGAACAGAGGAGAAGGCAATGGCACCCCACTCCAGTACTCTTGCCTGGAAAATCCCACGGACAGAGAAGCCTGGCAGGCTGCAGCCCATGGGGTCGCTGAGGGTCGGACACGACTGAGCGACTTTACTTTCACTTTTCACTTTCATGCATTGGAGATGGAAATGGCAACCCACTCCAGTGTTCTTGCTTGGAGAATCCCAGGGACAGGGGAGCCTGGTGGGTTGCTGTCTCTGGGGTCGCACAGAGTCGGACACGACTGCAGCAGCAGCAGCAGGAAGGAACAGAACCAGCAAGCAAAGAGAAGCAAGCCTATGTTTTTCCAGCAGGTGGCACCATAACTTAACCTTCCGGTGCCTCCATGGACAGGGAAGTTGGCTCTGAGTTTCCAAACCAGGAATGTAAGTCGCCACCTGGGACTCCCCTTCTCAGTATTTGGGGCTTTGATAACCCTTAGGACAGCAAACTAATTCCAACCAGCCTTCTTCATATCACTCTCCTCGCCATACCCGCAATATTTCTGATTCTTTATCTCAGCTTCATAAACAAACTTGTCAGAAATATTTATTGTCTTAAACCTCCTGAAGTCCTGAGGAGGAATTGGGGCAAGTCCTAACTATGCTCTCCATCATCCTAAAATTCTGGAGTTTTCTCCTGAACACCCCCAGTCTCCCTGTAGAAAGATCTGCTCTCCAGATGTAGTTTCAATCTAATTTTCAACTTAATAATGAGACCGCTTGCTAGACTGACACTCTCACATCTCAGGGGCTGGGGAGGCAGTGAGGAGAACACGCCCTGGGTTGAACTCTGCCTTTGGGAAGATGAAACCCTGACCAATCAATCATCCCCAGCAGCATACATTTATGCCATGTTACATGAAGTACAACTCCATCTCCTTTTATAGAATCTCAGAATTAATTCACCTAACTCAGCTGTTCAACCAACGCATGGTTGTAGTGTGACAAGGCAAGGGAAGTCAAGTCCCTTTCCAGTTTGCAGATGATGTCATATCTCTTTAAAAACTTTTCAAACCATGGGAGATACATGCGTGAAGAGATTTGCCCAAGGATTCCTGGCTCCTCCGTGGCAGGATGTACGCAGGACACCCAACTTCCAGCTGAGCCCTCTCCCATGACCAGCTCCTCCCAATCCCCCTTGGCAATGTCTGTCCAGTTCTTACCTCTTACTGAATGCTGCCCACAATCGTTCCCTTCAGTGTGGTCTGTTCCACTGTTTGGTAGCTATGATTTTTGAGAAACACTTTCCTTATTGTCTGGTTATTCTCTGCTGTATAACAACTACCTCCAAATTTAGTGACTTAAAAAAGTAACCACGTTGAACCCTTCTACACTGTTGGTGAGAATGTAAATTGGTGCAGCCACTAGGGAGAACAGTGTGGAGATTCTTTAAAAATTAAAAATAGAGCTACCATATGCTCCAGCAATCCCACTCTTGGGCATATATCTAGTGCAAAACATAATTCGAAAAGATACATGTACCCCAATGTTCACTGCAGCACCATTTACAATAGTTAAGACATGGAAGCAACATAAATGTCCATCAACAGATAAATGGATAAAGAAAGATGTGACATACACACACACACACACACACACACACACACACACACATATATATATACACACACACACACGCACACATATATATACACACACACACAATGGAATATTATGCAGTCATAAAAAGGAATGAAATAATGCCATTTGCCGCAACGTAGATGAACCTAGAGATCATCATAGTAAGTAAAGTCAGAGCTGCTGCTGCTAAGTGACTTCAGTCGTGTCCGACTCTGTATGACCCCATAGACAGCAGCCCACCAGGCTCCCCTGTCCCTGGGATTCTCCAGGCAAGAACACTGGAGTGGGTTGCCATTCCCTTCTCCAATGCATGAAAGTGAAAAGTGAAAGTGAAATCGCTCAGTTGTGTCCGACCCTCAGCGACCCCATGGACTGCAGCCTTCCAGGCTCCTCCTTCCATGGGATTTTCCAGGCAAGAGTACTGGAGTGGGGTGCCATTGCTTTCTCTGAAAGTCAGAGAGAGAAAGATAAATATCGTATGATATTTCCTTAAATGTGGAGTCTTAAAAAAATGATACAAATGAACTTATTCACAAAACAGAAACAGACTCACAGGGACTTCCCTGGTGGCTCAGAGGCTAAGACTCCAAGCTCCCAAATGCAGGGGGGCCAGGTTTGATCTTTGGTTGGGGAATTAGATCCCACATGCTACAACTAAGAGTTGGCAGGCCAGAACTAAAGATTCTGCATGCTGCAATGAAGACCAAAGATCCTGCATGCTGCAACTGAGACCCAGCCCAGACAAGATTGAAAAAAAAGAAACAGACCCACAGCCTTAGGAAACGAATTTAGGATTACCAAAGGGGAAAGCTGGGGAAGGGATAAATTAGGAATTTAGAGGTAACATATATACTACTATATAGAAAATAATCAACAAGGATTCTACTGTATAGCACAGAGAACCCCACTCAATATTCTGTAATAACCTATATGGGAAAAGAATCTGAAAAAGAATAGATGTGTATACCTGAATCACTTTGCTGTATACCTGAAACTAACGCATTATAAATCAGCCATGCGTGCGTGTGCACTCAGTTGCTCAGCTGTGCCACCTCTTTGCGACCCCATGGACTGTAGCTCACCCATCAGGTTCCTCTGTCCATGGAATTCTCCAGGCAAGATACTGGAGTGGGTTGCCATTTTCTACTCCAGGGAATCTTTCTGACCCAGGGGTCAAACCTAAGTCTCCTGTGTCTCCTATATTGGCAAGTGGGTTCTTTACCACTGTGCCACCTGGGAAGCCTTGATCAACAGGATCATAATATAAAATAAAAATTTAAAAAACCTCAGCCATGTTCTTATATCTCATGACCTCATGTGTCAGGAAGTCAGAGATCACTTGCCTGATTCATCTGTTCCCTGTGGCATCGACAGAGGTCCTACAGGGGCACTTAATTGACCTGTGGGCTGGTCTGCAGGGTGCAGGGCAGCTTTTCTTGTATGTCTGGCTCCTTGGCCTGGGTTGGACCTGTCAGGGCCCCTTTTGGTGCTCCGGCACGTAGCCTCAGGGAAGTAGGGCGTTTTACACGAAAGCTTAGAGCTCTACAAGTGAGGGTTCCAGTGATGAAGGTGGAAGTTTTACGGCCTTTTACAACCATAAAAGTCACATAATGCCTCTTCCACTGCATCCTACTGGTTGAAGTAGTCGGAGGCCCCACCCAGTTTCTAGGGGAAAGGAGATAAATTCCGCCTCTTGCTGAAAGAGGTGTAAAAAGATTTGCCACCATGTTCTGATTCACTTAGTGAATCAAAATTAGCTTTTCTAAATCTGCCTTTAGCTCTACACTCCTTCTTCTCTATTCAAATTATTCTGTTTTCAATTCACAAAATAATCCATTAGGGGTGAGACAAGAAAATAACAGAACTTACCTTCATATTTTAATTTTACCTATAAAATTTTAAATGGAGCTTTACTAATATTTCACATATAGATTGAGGGGCTTCCCTGTGACCCAGTGGTAAAGAATCCACCTGTCAATGCAGGAGACACGAGTTCCATCCCTGATCCTGGAAGATCCCACATGCCGCAGAGTACCTAAGCCCATGCACCTCAACTATTGATCCTGTGCTCTAGAGCCTTCGAGCCACAGCTACTGAGCCCATGTGCCCCAACTACTGAAGCTCCCTGGAGCCCATGCTCCACAGCAAGAGGAGCCGTTGTAATGAGGAGCCAGTGTACCTCAACTAGAGAGTGTCCCCTGCTCACCACAACTAGAGAAAAGCCCACACAGCAATGAAGACCCAGCACAGCCAAAAAGAAATAAATCAGTAAAAAGTGAAAAGATATTATATAGGTTGAGGTTGGTACCCACCTTCAGATCTTGTTTCAGGTGGAGATATGCTACCTGCTGTCTACAAGATCCTCTGAAGGAAGAGGTGATGTTCCCCAAAACGATTGTCAGCAAGGCCCTTTATCGTTCGTCTTCCTTGTGTTAGAGAAACGCTTGAGTGCCAGGATGCTCATTGCAAGATTTAAGGAAGTTACTCATGCCCAGTGGTTGAAGAAGAGAATTTTGCAAATAATCTTTAGGTTGAAAAACTAAACAATAATGCAAGCAGAACAATGGGGGGAAAAGGAAGCAACAACGAGAGAACACTACACACCTATTAGAATGGCCAAAGTTCAGAACATAGACAACATTCCAGGTAGCTCAGTGGTAAAGAATCTGCCTGCCAGTGCAGGAGACACTGGTTTGATCCCTGGGTTGGGAAGTTCCCATGGAGTAGGAAATGGCAACTCACTCCAATATTCTTGCCTGAAAAATCACATGGACAGAGGAGCCTGGCAGGCTGTAGTCCATGCAGTCGCAAAGAGTCAGACATGACTGAGCACTCATGCACACACAGATAGATATTGGTAAGGATGTGGAGCAACAGGAACCCTCATTTGTTACTGATGGGAACGAAAAATAGTACAGCCACTTTGGAAGACAGTTTGGTGGTTTCTTACAAAGTTAAACATATTCTTACCATTTGACTCAACAGTCAGTCTCCTTGCTATTTACCCAAAGGAACTGAAAAATATGTTCATGTAGAAACCTGTACACAGATGTTTATAGCTACTTAATTCATAATTGCCATAACTCGGAAGCAACTGAGGTGTCCTTCAATGGATGAGTGGGTAAATAAACTGTGGTACATCCAGACAATGCAATATTATGCAGCATTAAAAAGATATGCTATCAAGCCATGGAAAGCCATGCGTAAACTTAAGCGCATATGGCTACGTGAAAGAAGTCAATCTGAAAAGGCTATACACTGTATGATTCCAGCTATGTGATATTCCCAAAAAAGGAAAACCGTAACAATAGTGAAAAGATGAGGGATTGGAGGAGGTGGGCAAGATGAATAGAGGGAGTGCAGAGGATTTTCAGGGCGGTGAAACTATTCTGCATAATACTATAATGGTGGACACACACCCACATACACTTGTGCAAACTCACGCAAAGTGCAGCATTGCAAGTGAACTCTGCACGACGGGCTCTGGGTGATAATGGTGCATCTGTGAGGGGGCTATGCTTGTGCTGGGGAAGACAGTGTGCGGGAAATTTCTGTATCTTCTGGTCCATTGTGAACCTAAAACTGCTCTGAAATTAGTTTATTAAAAATATATATTCTAAAAAAAATAAAAATAAAAATAAATATTCTAGGGACTTCTGTGGTGGTCCAGTGGCTAAGACGCTGCACTTCCAATACACGAGACGCAGGTTCAATCCCTGTTTGGGGAACTAAGATCTCACATACCGAGGAGCCTGCCTGCCTTGGCAAAGACCCAGCACAGCCAAAAAAAAAAAAAAAAAAGAATAAAAAATTTAAATATATATATATTCTAATGGCAAATCAGGCACCTGTTCAGTGACATTTTATCTGATGACACTTCATCTGCTATGTTATTGGGTAAAAACAATGATATTCTAATCAGGACAGACCCAGTCAGATGAAAAAAAAAAAAAACTGAACTTATCAAGGGCTATTTGAAATATAAATTTGTATCCATTATTGTTATTGACGTCTTGTTAAAAAATAAGATTTTTAGAACATTATATTCAATTTCATACCTCATTCAGTTCACATTATTTTTGTTTTCTAATGTATAGAAAAAGTATACAATATACTTAAACAAATGGAACATGATCAAATGTTTTTTATCTGATATAGCATATGAACAATATATTTTAGAGACCAATGAAATATATTTATGGAGCATGTACTATATGAACATACTATACTAAATACTAAGGATGCAAAACCTTGTAAGGTCTTTGCTTTCAGGTATTTTGGAAGGAAAGATAAGAAATATTAAAAAAAAAAAAGTAGTTGGAGTGAAGTTACATGACAGAATTGTTTACAAACTAAAGTAAGTGTAGGTCATTTCTACCTGGGGGAGACAGTCAGGTAGGTCTTCACAGAGGAGGTGACGTATAATCTGGGGTCAGAGTGGAACCCTCACCTCTGCAACCAATGCTTGATGGCAGATGCCTGCCCTCTGGTTCCACCTCTTCATTGAACCTTCCCAAGCTCTGTTTTGGATTCTGGGCACAGTGATCAATTTTGCACACAATGTCCCAGAGAGCAGGAAGGAGAATATTCCAACTCCCTCCATGGTGACATTTGGAGCTAGAGCACACACCCCATGAGGGTAGGGCCTACCTCTGACACGTGTTTATAAACTGGCACTTGGTATGATGCCTGGCACATCAGAGACTCTCGATCAATGTTGTGCAGCTGAACTGCATTGACCTTCTCAGCTAGACAAGCTCATTGGGTAATGTCTTTGGAGAGGAGTTAATAATAATCCCTGTGCCTTCACCTCCAGCTCCCCAACCCACAGATTTAGATTATTATGTACCTCCAGTCGCTTATTTGCTTGCCTCAGTTTACCTGTCACTGGTCTGCCTACTCAGGTGCCTTTATGAGATCTTCCTGAATTTGTTCTCAGCCTCTGAGTCCTTCACTCACTACTAGAGCACAGTGTCATTTTCAAAACTAGCGGTTTCACCATGGTCCTCCAGATCATTTATAAAAATGAAATAGTTTTGGTACTGATTTTACCAAACCTGGGGAATACCAAGGTTTTACCAAGTCTGGGAAGGGGATAAAGTCAATATTTTATGCCTTCCAAAAGCTCATCACAGCCCCCACCCCCACCATTGCTATCAAGGAACATCTGTGGATTTTTAAATCTCTTTTAGGGGTATGCCAGCCTGAGAAGGACCCAAAATAAAAGTGGGAACATATCTGGTAGCCTCTTGGGTCCAGACAAATTAATCTAGGCATAGGAGTAGCTGGAAACTTTCTTCATTTGGTTGCCCGGACTATGCTGAACTTATGTTTTCACAAGTGCATGCGTGGGGACAGCATGCACTGGAGAACTAGGAGTTACAACTTCTCAGTTAAGCCATTTCTTTGCCTTAGGCAATACTTTGAATGCAAGTTTTCTGTACTTTTGTGAACTAGGCATGGTCAGAGAATACTACACCTCAGAGAAACAGTGAAAGAAGAAAAGCAAATTACACAAGTAAAAGAGCCATAGGGTTCCAGATAGGAATATTATACTCTTTGAATTTGGAAAAGTAGTTTTCAGTTAGAATTAGATATACCTACACATGTGAGAAACCTATGGGATTAGTAGCTTAAATAAAATAGGGGTTTATTTCTCTTTTATATTAAGGAAATCTGGAGTAGGAGGTTGAGGGCTAGAATACCTACTCCAAAGTTATATTAGAATCAGGCTCCTTCTGTTTGACTGCTCCACCAATTTCAGCATGTTGCCTCATGGTCCAAGAAGGCTGTGCTAGCTCCGGCCATCGCATCTATATTCCTATCAGCAAAAAGGAGGAAGGGAGAAGAAAGGGATCCTCTTCCTTGAAAAACACTTCCAAAAGTTTACATACAACATTTCAATAATATTCATTAGCCAAAACTTAGTTGTGTGGTATGTTTAGCTGCAAGGGAGGTCAGAAAATGTAGTCTTTATTCTGCGCAGCATTTGGTCAGCTACAGATTGCAAGTTCTATCATTAACAAAGGTGTGGAGACTAAATTACAAGGGTCAATAGCAGATGGTGGTGAGGTGGGAAGATATAGGTATAGTATATCATTTACCAGAAAATAAATGATATTAATAGCCTACTGGGCACACATACAAAGTACTAAAGAGTGTGAAAAATAATTCTTTATATTTTTCCGCTTGGGTCACCTGGTTGGTCTATCTTGGAAAAGCTGCTTCCCTGGTGGCTCATATGGTAAAGAATCTGCCTGCAATGCAGGAGACCTGGGTTTGATCCCTGGGTCAGGAAGATCCCCTGGAGAAGGGAATGGCTACCCACTGCAGTATTCTTGCCTGGAGCATTCTATGGACAGAGAAGCCTGGAGGGCTACAGTCCATGGGGCCACAAAAAATCAGACTCAACTGAGCGACTGTCACTGTCATTGTCCAGAGAAGCAGAATCAAGGGAGGCCATATCATATACATAGATTTAGTTCCCTCTGGTAACCATTACTCTGTTCTCTGTATCTATATGTTGGTTTTCACTTGTTTTGTTCATTTATTTCATTTTTGCTTGTTCTTTATATTCCACATATAAGTGAAATCATATCCTAGTTGTCTTTTTCCATCTGACTTCTTTTACTTACCATATACCCTGAAGGTCCATGTTGTTGCAAATGGCAATATTTTATTTTTTTAATGACTGAATAATATTGTATTGTATATATATATATATACAATATATATTATATACAATATATACAGTATATATATTGTATGTATATATATTGTGTGTGTGTATATATATATATATACACACCACATCTTCTTTATTCATTCACCTATTGATGTGCACCTAGGCTGCTTCCATATCTTGGTATTGTAAATAATGCTGGGATAAACATAGGGGTGCATATACCTTTCCAAATGAGTGTTTTTGGGTTTCTTTGAATACATATTCAGAAGTGGGATAGCTGTATTATGTGATAGTTCTATTCTTATTTTTTCAGGATCTCCATGCTGTCTTCCACAGTGGCTGCACCAATTTACATTCCCACCAACAGTGTACAAGGATTCCCTTTTCTCCACCTCCTTGCCAATGCTTACTATTTCTTGCCTTTTTGATAATACTCATTCGAACAAGTGTGACATGATAACATATGGCCATTTCGATTTTCATCAGAAATAATGTTCAATCAGATATCTATCTTGTGGCCCAGCCAAGCTTCACATGAAATTAAAACCTTCAGATGCCTACCCTTTGTCAACTTGACATATATAGCTCCTTAAACCAAACTTAATGTGCAAATTAAGACAATAACTAGGTCATAATTCCAAGAATGATTCAACTATCCTGAGTACGATTGAAAATGCACCAACCCCATCCCCAGAAGAGGAGGGAAAATCCTTGAACTATGTTCACTCCTCTCCTTGATATCCCATAACTTAAATACTATGATGTAAAATTAACAAAATGTATGTGCTATAATATACGTCAATGCATCTTATGCTACATGATAAGGAAATAGAGGAAAAAACCCAATGATATTTGCTTAATATATATGCATGTGTATGTGCTCAGTTGCTCAGTTGTGTCCAACTCTTTGAGACACCAAGGACTGAACCCCACCAGGCTCCTCTGTCCATGGAATTTTCCAGGCAAGAATACTGGAGTGGATTGCCATTTCCTACTCGAGGGGATCTTCCCTACCCGGGGATCGATCCTGTGTCTCTTGCATCTGCTGCATTTGACAGGCAGATATATATGCATGCATTTGCATGCTCAATCGCTTCAGTTGTGTCTAGCTCTTTGCAATCTATGGACTATAGCCTTCTCGGCTCTTCTGTATGAGATTCTCTAGGCAAGAATACTGGAGTGGGTTGCTATGCCCTTCTCCAGGGGATCTTCCTGACCCAGGGACAGAACCCACGTCTCCTGCGTCTCCTGCACTGCAGGTGGATTCTTTACCACTGAGCCACTGTGGCAGCCCAATATATATGCTTATATTATACACAAAAATATAAATAGAAAAATAAGGATGAAATACTCTTGACAACTGCAGTCCTCATTTCTCTAACTGGTCACATAGTTGGAGCTGGTATTCATAATTACCTTCTTCCATTACCCATTCTAAACCTTTGCCTTCAGCTAGGACTTCAGCTGGTCATAGTTCTTCAACTGGTGGGTTGATTCCTCAAGGCTCTGGGCCCTTAGTAGTCCTGCCTGGTCTGGGTTGTTGTAGTTTTCCATTGACCTTAATTACAAGGCATGGTACTACTAAGAGATAAGCTAAGGGATCTCCTGTATCCCAGGACATCCTTTTCCTTACCTCCGGAGTGCAGGAGCAGTCCAACTTCCGTTTGGCAATCAGGACCAATTACCACAGCCAGCACAGTAACTCCCTTCTTTGCTTGTTGATTCAGAGGCATGAGGAACCCAAAGTGGGCAGGTGGCTGTCTTAACTTCCAGTTCAGTGGAATCATTGTTTTGTTTCCTGGTGGAAGCATTTCTCCTTCTGGAACTAAGACTTCTAGTAGAGCATCATGTTGTGGGAACAGAAAGCAGAAACTTTCCTTGTGAGTCACTAGGAGGAATAGTGAGTGGTGGCATTGCCATTTCTACCCCTTGATTCCCAGACCTGTGAGGTCTGGCTATGGGAAAAACAGCACCATAAATGGATGTAGATTCAGAGCATATACAGCTTTCTCAGGAACCTCACCCTAGTCATTGCCATCCAGCTGATGCTGTAACTAAATCTTCAAAAGATCATTCTACCTTTCTATCAAGTCAGCTTCCTCAGGATGGTGGGGGACATGGTAAGGTCAGTCAATCTTAGGAGCATGGCTCTACTGCTGCGCTTCTTTTGTGTGGGTGTATTCCTTGATCAGAAGCAATGCTGTATGAAATACCATGATGGTGACTAAGGCAATCTACAAGCCCATGGATGGTTGTTTTGGTAGGGAAAGTAAATCCATATCCTGAGTAGGTGTCTATTCCAGTAGAAGACTGTTGGTGAGAATGTTAACTGGTGCAGCCACTGTGGAAAACAGTATGCAGTTTTCTCAAAGACTAAAAATAGAACTACCATATGACACTGCAATTCCATTCCTGGGTATATATCTGGAAAAGCCAAAAACACAGATTCAAAAAGATACATGCACTCCAATGCTCATAGCAGCACTATTTACAGTAGTCAATATATGGAAGCAACCCAAGTGTCCATCAAAAGACAAATGGATGAAGATGTGATATATATATATATGTGAAAGTCACTCAGTCATGTCTGACTCTTTGAGACCCATGGACTATATAGTCCATGGAATTCTCCAGGCCAGAATACTGGAGTGGGTAGCCGTTCCCTTCTTCAGGGGATCTTTCCAACCCAGGGATCAAACCGAGGTCTCCCACATTGCAGGCAGATTCTTTACTAGCTTACCCACTAGGAAAGTCCATATATAGTTGTTGATATTTAGGCTCTCAGTCATGTCCAGCTCTTTGCGACCATAGACTATAGCCCACCAGGTTCCTCTGCCCATGGGATTTCTCAGGCAAGAATCCTGGAGTGGGTTGCCATTTCTTTCTCCAGGACATCTTCCTGACCCAGGGATCAAACCCACATCTCCTGAATTAGCAGGTGGGTTCTTTACTCCTGAGCCCCCAGGGAAGCCTGGTATATATATGTAACGGAATACTGCTGCTACTGCTGCTAAGTCACTTCAGTCATGTCCGACTCTGTGCGACCCCATAGATGGCAGCCCACCAGGCTCCCCCGTCCCTGGGATTCTCCAGGCAAGAACACTGGAGTGGGTTGCCATTTCCTTCTCCAATGGAATACTACTCAGCCATAAAAACAGAATGAAATCTTGCCATTTCAGCAACATAGATGGACTTGTAGTATGCTAGATGAAATGTCAGACAGAGGAAGACAAATACTATATGATATCATTTATATGTGGAATCTGAACGATAGGAGAAACTAGTGAATAGAACAACAACAACAAAACCAGTCTCACAGATATAGAGAACAAATTAGTGGTTACCAGTGGGGAGGGGCGAAGGAGGTGGGACAAGTCAGGGATAGGGGATTAAAAAGCACAAATTATTCTGTACAAAGTAAGCTACAAGGGTATATTGTACAACACAGGGAATATAGCCAATATTTTATAATTACTATAAATGGACCATAACATTTAAAAATTGTGAATCACTGTATTGTACACCTATAACATATAATATTGTACAGCAACTAAACTTCAATTTAAAAAAAGATTCTTGGGACTTCCCTGGCAACCCAGTGTGTAAGACTCCACACTTCCATTGCCAGGGGTGTGGGTTTGATCCCTGGTTGGGGAACTAAGATTCTGCATACAGTGTATCCAAAGAGATTGTCTTTGTCTTGATGGTTTGATCATGATATGTTTCAGTGTGGCTCTCTTTGAATTTATCTTACATAAAGGTTATTGAGCTTCTTGGATATGTAAATTAATGTTTTTCATCAAATTTGGGAAGTTTTTAGCCATTATTTCTTCAAATAGTCTTCCTGCCCTTTTCTCTCTCTTCTTCTTCAGGGAACTCCCAGTGTGCCTAGGTTGGTATGCTCACTGGTGCCCTGCAGGTCTCATAGACATTGTTCATTTTTCTTCATTCTTTTTTCTGTTGCTCAGACTGGATAATTTTGTTGGCTGATTCTTTCTCCTGTCAGCTCAAAACTGTTATTGACTCCCTCTAGTAAAAATGTTTCATTTTATTTATTGTAATTTTCAATGCCAAAATTTCTATATAATTTATTTTTGTAGTTCTGATTTCTTTATTGATATTCTCTGTTTGGTGTGACATAGTTCTCATGCTTTCTTTTAGTTCTTTAGATATAGTTTCTTTTAGCTCTTTGAGCATATTTCAAATGGGTGATTTAGGAGTTTCCTGGTGGTTCAGAGGTTAAGAATCCACCTGCCAGTGCAGGGACACAGGTTCAATTCTTGGTCCGGGAAGATTCCACAGGCCAAGGGGCAACTAAGTTCATGTACCACAACTACTGAGCCCGTGCTCTAAAGCCTGGACTCTGCAATGAGGGGAGCCATTGAAATGAGAAGCTCACATACTGCAACGAGAGAGTAGCCGCTGATCTCCACAACTAGAGAAAGCCCAGCACAGTCATAAATAAGTAAACAAAAATTATAAAATCAGGTGATTTATAGTGCCCATCTTGTAAGTCAATGTCTAGACTTCTTCAGAGACAACAACAAAGTAGGAAGAGCTTGGGTTTGCATCAATCTTAGATTGCCTACATAGATGTTAATCTGTGAGAGAAATGATCTTCTATTATGCTTAAGCGACTCTGATTTGGGTTTTTTTTTTTTTTAATCACGTTTAGCTGAACCTTGCCCTAATTAATATACTATGAAACAGATGAGGAAACTGAGGCCCAGAGAAGTGAAGTGACCTATAATGTAAGAGTGGTATCTCCATGTGTATTCCTCACCCCAGAAAAACCAAGACAAGCAAGACAAAAAACAAAAAACAGTATTCTAACTCATAATTGTAAAAAAAAATACATATAGATGCATGCAAAGGGAAAATTTACAGATCTCTCAGCTTTAAAATCACTGAGGGCTGACTAACCATAAAAAGTCAGTAAATCTGTTTCCTGGGATATCTTTCTGGTCACACAGGTAGCTTCCTTTCGCAATTTCCCTTGCAGTTTACTTGATCAAATGACTAAGTTCCGTTCCATGGAATGCAAGTGGAAGTGATGTGTACCACTCCAAACCCCCTCACCTCACCCACCCCTCCCATGCCTGTCTTTCATGCTTCTTACCCATATGGCAACTGAATACAAAAGACTCTAAGGGTGGAGCCACCTGATAAGGAAGGCTTGGTCCCTGAACCACCCCATGGGAAGCCACCTGTTGCCCAGAAATGTTCCACTAGACTGTTATGAATGTGGATGAGAAATAAACTCTTGTTTTGGGATTTGTCTACAAACATACGTAATACAGTCTCTTTTCTTGGGCTTTGCCTCAGCTCCATCTGAATTGGAAGCTGGTTTGTGTTGGGTAGACTTTGAGCCTGGGGCACACTTTTGTTGACATAGCTACCAGGTATGGTGACATTTTGATTCTTTCCTGGCCTCAAGTTTGGTGCCCAACACATTCCAGCTGCTTCTGGATGATGTGGCATTACCTACTTGTGCCTCCCTGCCCCCTCTTGGTTCCTGATCTCTAGGGAAGGAGGACTGCCTAACCCCGGATACTGTGTCTTGGCTCCACCCATTCTGGACCTTCATCCTTCCTCTGAAGCCTTGTCTATTTAATATTCCTACTAAATATTTATCTGCCTTTAGGGTGATTGTTTAACCTAGTTCTTTAAAGAAATAAGTAAATGATAAAGTAACTCTTGATTTTATCTATAGCTCTGAACTGACACCAAGGTCTAGTCTTTCAGAGTAAATAGAACTCTTGACTCTCCATTTTCTTCAGTTAAAAAAAAAAGCTACATCCCTTTGGGGATCACCCACAAAATTCAGCATTCACCTGCTGTGGAAATCTCTGGCTCACAACTCATTTGTTGGGAGCCTTAACTGACAGGTCCAGTGAGAGACCAAAACTCAAGTTCTCAGCTCTGCCTGCTTCCTCCGGGGAAGGTTTGGAAGTGGCCTGTCAGAACAGATCCCTTTCTTTCAGTGGTTAGGCATTCCTTTGAATGATTTCAGGGATGGTTTGTTCTGATTTTGAGATACATTTAAGTCTCTGTAGCAGCATCTGGAGCTCCATGATGGTGGCCATTTTTCTGCACCCTTGCCCAATCCCAAGGGAACAATCTCTATTCTTTGGGCTGGTTTGGTGTCTGCTTTTTCCCCCTAAAGGAAATCAACCCTGAATATTCATGGGAAGGACTGATGCTGAAGCCGAAGCTTCAATATTTTGGCCACCTGATACGAAGAGTTGACTCATTGGAAAAGACCCTGATGCTGGGAAAGATTGAGGGCAGGAGGAGAAAAGGGCGGCCGAGGATGAGATGGTCAGATAGCACCACTGACTCAATGGATATGAATCTGAACAAGCTCCCAGAGATAGGGAGGACAGGAAAGCCTGGAGTGCTACAGTCCACGGGGTCACAAAGAGTCAGACATGATTTAGTGACTGAACAACAATTTCCCCCAAACTCAAGAAGCCACCTCAACAACAGAATGCAGAAGAAAGAGCACGAGCCCACTGAAGACTGGACAAACCCTAGCAATCCCTACATTATTTTGCTTTTAGAAACGATTCTGCCTTGCCCTGTTTCTAATCTCCTTCAGCTGCCTAGCCCGTCCCACCAGGGCCTGCTCTTCCCTTAGGAGGACGAAGGAGTGACTCATACCGAACTGGCTTTAAGTTGAGCCCATGCATTCACTTGGACAAGCAATCTCCCTCATCAGTTCAGGTGTCTCCTGGCAGCTTTTCAGGGTCGCCAATGGCTCTGCTTGGGGACAACAGGGTATTGCACACACCTTATCTTGACACTGACAGAATCACCTAGCTCGGGTGGAATCTGAGCGCTTGCACCATCTACTGCTTCACGGGTGAAGGGCATGGGGGCTTCCAGAGGGGCCCGAAGGGTGTGTGCTGGGGAAGCAGGGGAGGAGCCGGACTGGGATGGGTCCGATGCGCTCTGGTCTTTGAAAAATAGTGTCTGGACTCCGCCTCCTTACTAATCTCCTTGCACCCCAGCAGTAAACCTGTGTTAAGTGAATGATGCTTTTTATTTACAGCCCACCAGAGAGCCCTGTCCGCAGCACAGGATTAATGGAGGTGGGGCTGGAAGCGGACAAAGAGGAGAGTGTCCCACCGAAGACTCTGGTCTCAGCCCTCAGGGTCCCCAATCAGCCTCACTGTCCCTATCAGAATGGCAGAGACAAGGCCGGAGTCTCAGGAGGGCGAAGAGGGAAGCGGCAGCAGATTGACCCTAGGATCCCAAGGTTCTATCTTTTCTATCTAGTAACCTGCGCTGGTCGAAATCTGCTTGGTGGTACTCGATGGTGCTTCAAAACTAGAAGAGCTCAAGTGAGGGAACGGGGTAATTACGCTGATGGTTGAAGGGATAAACGCTTGCACCGGACTTGGGCGGGTCACTGGGACTGCGAGCCCCGATGCCGCAGCTCGCTCCCACGGCAAAGGGCTGCCCCGATCCCCAGGGAAGCATCTGCGCCCCGCCACCCCCGGCCACCCGAGGACCCCGGGGCCAGGCGCCTCTCCAATCCCTGGCCCCGCGCAAACATGCGCTGCATACTGGCAAGGAGCAAGTTCAAATGCCGGTCCCACCGCTGTAAACGTGTCTGACTCTGGGCAAGTTCCCGAACCTGACGTCTCGGTTTCATGTATCAGTAATAATAGCTTCTTTGTGTGGCCTCTGTGAGAATTAAACAGATACCAGGTGTGTAAAGTGCCTGATGTGGAGTGAGCGTTCAAGAAAGGAAAAGTATGACCTGTTATTCTGGGCACTAGGGAAGTCACTAGCATCGAGCCGCGTCTCCATGGCCCAGGGCGAGTTACCCGGATAATGCTGCCAGCAATGAGCTTTGGAACTAAAGAAAGGTCCTGGCTGGGAGGCCAACACAAATCCTTGGAAAAACCCTGAAGGAAGGGAGTCGAGGGCCTGCAGCTCTGCAAGGCCCGCCCCCGCGGCTGCTCTCGCCTTCCTGTCTGACCCGTCGCTCTCTTTACAGGACCTCGGGCGACTGGGCTGACTCCCCGGCCGGGGCAACCGAGGCAACGCAGCCTGCAGACTACAGGATCTCAGGCCTGGGCTAGCTGGGCCTGAGTGCTCTGGACCTGCAGAGCTGAAGCGCCCCGCCCACCCCCCAGCCCCGAGCCCGGACGGCTGCGGGGTTGCGCATGGTTTTATCGCCCGCGGCGCGTCCCAAGCGTTCCGGCTCCTGGGCCTACTCGCGCCGCTAGCTCAAGGTCCAGAGAAGAAGGCTGTCCAGTCCCGCGGGCCCCTGCTCCCCGCAGCTCAGGCCCCAGAGCCTCGCGTCATCTCCAGCAGCGCGCGGGTCACTTGTCTGGGAAAGCCGGTCGCGCCGGGCCTGGCATCAAGCGCGCGGCTGGGTCTTCGAAGGCTTCAGCCGCCCCGTAGCAGCTTGCCAGAGTCCCAGCCGCCTCGGGCTAGTCAAACAGTGAGGACGCACGGGGTACTCCGGCTGGGCCGGGCGGCCGGTAGTTCTGGATTTAGCCCTGGCCTTTGCCAGGGCTGCTAGCATCCTAAAGAAGGCGTCCCTTGTGCCAGCCTGTCGGGTTTGTGCGCCCTTCAAGAAAGGGAGCCTTTGGGGGCGACTAGGGCCGCCTGTCGGGGTCTTTCTTCTGGCGCATCCACATGGTCTTATTTAGTCTCTCACCTAGCGCGGGAGCAACCCTGCTGTTGTGATTGACGAGAAACGGAGGGAAAACTCACCCCTCTGAAGGACACTATTCTGATCCTCTCCTCTCCGATTCCACCCCACAACCCATGAGAAACCTTTTTTGAGTTTCAGCCGCACAGGGACCCACGGAGTTTCGAGAAGAGGCTCCGGAGAAGAGGCACGCGAGGCCTTGACCCTAACACAGGGACTCCAGATCTTTCCGGGCTCCATTGCGCCCCCCACGCCTGGCAGCAGCAACCCAGCCCCCGCTCTTTTCCTCCTCACTCAGGCTGCCTGCGTCCAGCCGCGGGTCCAGGAATCAGGACCAGTTCAGGCAGGGTTGGGTTCCCGCGGCGCGAGAGGAGAGGCTGGTTCTCCTCCAGCCCCAGGCGCCTCTATTTACAAGCCGCATTCTGGGCTCCTCCAAGTGCCCTGGGCAGCTCAGTGGCTCACCCACGCACCTATGTACTCAAAAGAGCTGCCGTCTCAAGGCGCACCGGCGCTCACGCACTCTTACGAGCCTTCTCACGTCTGGCAGTACATCCTCGCGCACTGGGTCGCTTTCCTCTCCAGCTTCCCTAGTCGGCTCCGAGTGCCAAGGGTACCTAAGCCGCAGCGTTGGGATGGGCGACGCGAAAAAAACGAAGGGGCCCAGTCATGAGCCCAAGCCCTCCGTCCTCCACCCACCCCTCAATATGAGGACGTTCACATATCGCCTGTCCAAAGCCCGCTTCCCTCTTCTCGCCCAGCATCCTTCTGGGCAAGAGGTGGGAGCTGTTGGAATACAGGAGGCCAAATTCCCTGTGTCCTGACTCAGTACCCCCACTTGACTGGTCCCTGTTTTTGTCAGGTACTGAAATGGTGTGTCCTACAGGGACTGGGTTAAACTGAAGACTGAGTGGACTTGTAGTCTCCCCAAATCTCCCTGGCTCTGTTTAACCTTTTCTTGTGTGGCACACCATCACCACCTGCTCCTTAGGTAGACGAGTCACTCCCTCGAGACGCCCTGCAAGATCGGAACATCAGGTCCAGGCCTGACCTGAGGCCTGGAGAGGGCTGCCGAGTGCCCGGCATGGAAGGAGACTGTGGAGGCAGCATAGCCAGCCCTCAGTTTCCCTTCTGCCCTCAGTAGTCCTCGGCTTTTAAGTCCCCCAAGCAGAGGAGCTGGCCAGCTGCTCTCAAGGCCTAAATTCTACCTTCTTCATTAGCGTTTCACCTTCAAGGGTGCATGGGTATGGGACCTGGCTGGGAATAAATGAACAGCAAGTGTGGTTGGGGAAGCAGAAAGGGAGACTCATGCTTCTAGTTGCTGCGTTCCCTTCAAGTGGCCTGAGTAAAACTCTCAGTTTCAGTGACTACTGGCAGAGGGGAGGGGTGACAAGTCATTGAGAACCCCGTTTGATGAAGGCCTGGACAGGGAATGGTTGTATTCACCTGGCAACGTCTGTGCAAAAGTTATGTACAGTTGGTGCGGTAGGTCTATTGGAGTGTGGAGTGGAGGACTGGCTTGTATAGATTTATACAGTGGGTAAGTAGCTGCTTAGGTTTATTTTCAGAACTTCTGCATAGTTTCCCTTTTTAAATAAATATTTTTGGGCTTAACTTTCCAAGGCAGAGAGAAAAGGAAGTTGCAACAAGTAGCACCACTAAGCCTGAATAAAGCTCCAAGACAGGCACCCTGCCCCCTACTGGCCAAATCAGAGCTCCCAGCTAACTCCATGGATCCCATCTGGGTCTGGGGAGAGAGGGTGCTGCAGCTGGGAGCCCTGACCATCTGCAGAGATGATGGGTTAGCATCATCTCTTTCTTTGGACCACAGCTCCTGCAGCCTAGGCTTTCCCGGCCAGCTGTGCTTCAGGGCTGTGTTCTGGCCCCAGCAGGTCTATGTGCTGGGACTGGCTGCTGGCAAGGGCACTGGCTATGGGGGTGGATATGCAGGTTCCTGGGGAGAAGCAGAGGTTTGTGTTCGAGTGCATGAATACAGGGGTGAGGGAAGGGCTTGTTTGTGTAGGTACCTCACTACTTACATCTGTGCAGGAGAGTGTTTCACCTGAGGACATGTGTCTGTGTGTTTCTGTGTGTGTTTGTTTCTGTTCGTGTGCATGTGAACTATATGTGTGATGGAGTTTTGTGTGATGGATTTCCTTGTGTAGCCACCAAGTGTGAGCGGGTGAGTGTTTCTGTGCTAACCACAGTGCATGGCACAGTGAATTGAATTGTAAATATGTATGTGTCCTTGTGAAAGCTGGTGTAGAGTGTGTTTGTCTGTGATTGTGAGTGTGAAAATGGGGGGCAATAGGGGTGATTCAGGCTCCAGGGACTACTGTCTTTCCTCCCTTCCAGAAGTAATCACCGACCTGCTGGCTGACCCAAGACAGCTTCTCGATCCCTCGAGCCTCTTTGGATCCTCAGCTCTACACCCTGCCAGGCAGCGAGGGTGGGGCCACTCCCACCGAGGAAAATCTGAGTTTTCGGCGGCAGAGAGCACAGCCTCCAGGAGAGGCCACAGGAGCTGCCAGGGCTGGACTTCCTCTTGGGGTTCAGGGAACTTTGGGTGCTTGATGTGATCTCACCCTGCTGGGTAAAACCTGACCCCCACGCCTGCACAGAACGAAGTCTGGGGCAAAGCCTCCTGCTCCAAATTAGACGCCCAGCTTCCGGAATTGTAAGGGTCTCTACTGGGAAAGATCCTTGGTATTTAGAAAGTCGGCGCAAAACGGTTCTCCTCTAGCGGTAATTTCACCAAAGAGTCAAGTGCCAGAGAAGTAAGTCCCCGAGCTCCAGGATCACGGGTCGCAAGAACGCTTCATCCTCTCCATCCCTTCTCACCCAGGGCCACCAGATCTAGTTAGAAGTGTCCTGGTCACAGAGGAGCCAAGTGTATCATTTCAACAGCCCCCCAAGACCTGACACGAAAAAGCCACAACTTCCCTGGCGAGGAGTCCCGCCTGCTTCAGATCTGCCAGGACTGGCTTAGACGTGTCGCTGAATGGGGCGCGGGGAAGCTGGATCCCCGAGAGGGGAGGGGGCAGTGCAGGTTAATTTATGGCCGCAGAGGCACCACACATGGCAGGGACTCCTCGATCTGACCAGCCAAGTCCTGGCATCTGCTTGTTCCCTTTCAGAACACGCGTTCCAAGAGCTGGGCTTGTCCAGTCTCCAGGACTCCCCTCCTCCCCAAGCCCCTTCGTCTCCACCCCAAACCAACAGATTTCGAAGTATGGAGACCTTTGCTCCATGGCCACACGCCTGATCCCGGCTTCACGGCTGGATCAGCGGCTGCCCTTTCATCCAGCGAATCTGCCCAGTGCCTTCCACCTGGTTCTGGGCATTGCTTTCACCACTAAGGAGTCTGCCCTTTAGGAAAACTCCACGGCCCAACTTGTTCCCCAGCCTTGGCATCTTCAAACACATGTACCCACTTTCCGCACACAGCCCCTCATTTCCTACCCCCATTCCCAGGTGAAGAAAGAGTCGGTTGAGGACACTGCTGGGCTGGTGGGAGCAGAGGAGTCCCCAAGAGCAGCTGCCCCCTCCTCACTCCTATGGGGAGCTTCAGGGACAAGAAAAGGGACAGAGGGCTTTGGGGCAGGAGGTTTCAGAGTATTCAGTCCCTTCACTTAGCTATTGATATAGGTTGTGTATGTGGGAAGGCATCTCCCAGTTTCCAGGACTTACCGGGCATGGCTGCCCAGAACGATCCACCCGGGGTGTTGAGTCCCTGTAGGGAAATCAGACACAGCTGCACGTCCGGCTGGCAGGCCTCATGGTATATATCCATATTTATATTTATGATTTCTAATTTTATTATAAAATAAAAGCAGAAATATTTCCCGAAGAACATTCACATGAGGGCATAACAGGGAGATGGCAAGTCCGCAGCTCCGGAGGCACGCTCCGCTTGGAGCCGGGTGGCCACTGTCCGGGGAGGAATAAGAGAGCATAGCGGGGCCTCACCAAGACAGAGGGGCTGGAGGCAAGGGGGCGTGCAGGGGCTTCTGCTCCTTGGCCCGTTCTCTTTCACTTAAGTTACTGGGTACAAAGCTGACACCTTGGGGAAGGGCCTCTGGAGAAAGCCCAGGTTCAAAGGCCCTGTTTTTTGTTTTTTTTTTTTTTTGCTCTTTCCCCTCCCACTCCCAGCCTAGGAAAGTGAGGAATAGGTGGAGGGTACATAGATGGTCAGGCATAAGGAGAAACACTGAGGGGTACAGCTTGCGAGGCGCAAGAGGCTGGCGGAGAGGAGACAGAAAAACAGACATGAGTAACAGAAATCTAGTGAGAGGTGGCAAGTAAGAGGCACAGAGGAAACAGTACAAAAGGGGAAAGAAGAAAGGGAAAGGAGGAAAGAGAAAGAAGGGGAAGGAAGAGGGGGAAGGAAGAGGAAGAACGAATGAGCAAGGAGGGCAAAGGAAGAGAGAGAAGAGAGGGGAGGAGAAGGCAGGGAAAGAGAGAAAGAGTAGGAGAATGGTGTATAATTTATTCCCTTCCCTGGTTCAAGACCCGGTCCGGCCTCCAAAGGACCTTCAAAGCAACTTGTTGGAAAAAAAAAAAAAAAAAAAAATCCCGAACAAAGACTAAACCAGAGAGCCATCCGTACTACCCGGGCCAGGCCGGCAGTTCTTGCCCTTTCAGCGCGCGGGCCTTTCAGTACCTGGTGGGGCCGCCGGCGCGGGCCGCCCTTCGGACACGGTCCCTCTTGGGTCCCCAGCGCCCAGGCCAGAAGGCAAGCGCGTCGAGGCAGGAGGGGCTCTAGGACCCCAGGTCCACGAGGTTGGCCGACATGGGGTTGAGGATGGAGTCCTGCAGGCCGTGGTGGTGCTGCAGAGGGTCCGCGCCGCCTCCGCCCGGCACGGGCACGGGCACGGCGCTGGGGCCCGGAGGGTGGCCCAGGCTATGCAAGGACGGGAGCCCCGGGGGCGGCGGCGGGCTGAGCAGCAGCGCGGGGCTGGACGACGAGTGGTCTGGCGTCCCCGACGGCGTCTTCTCGTCCTCTGAGCTGCCTAGCACCGACTTGCCGCTGCCGTTCAGCGACGCCGCCAGCGGGTTGTGGCTGTTAGAGTTGGAGTTCTCGCTGTTCTCCCTGCAAGAGCAGGAGCAAAGCAGCGGGGTCAGCGGGGAAACCAAGGCCGCTCGGCTCAGTGTCGCCGGGAGCCAGAGCCGCCGCGCGCAGCCTGCGGGTGTTTTCGGTTTCTACCATTTTCTCTTCCAGGTCTGGGCTCTGGTTCTCTTAGTCTCTCCAGACCCGATTTCTTCCTCTGTACTTTCTCCCGGTATCATTTCTGTCTCCCCACCTCTCCAGCTCTTAATCTCAGGAATACCTTTCTGCTCTCCGTGTGTCTGCCCTCCATGCCTGCCCCCACTGAGTGGCTAACCTTTCTTTTCCAGAGCAGAGGGGCAGGCGAGCAGGGTTCATGGAGTTGTCACCGAGAGGAACAGGGAGCAAGAGAAGGTGCCTGGATTTTCAGATCACTCCTGGCTGAACACAAAGCCAGGGTTTGTTGCGGAGAACTGGTACCAGGAGAGTCAGGAACCCTGGATTCTAGGCTGAGGGTCCACTTGAGGACTTGAGGTTGAGAAATCTCGCAGGTCCTCATCTCCCTTTGCTTTCCTCTGCCTGAGGGAAATCTCTGTCAGAGGGACAGGTTTCCAGAGCTAAGGGTCTTTTCCCTCTAGTTCCAAACTGTCGGGCCGCGTTAGAGTTTTCCCTGTGGGGCCTACGGAACCAGGCCAGAAGGGTGCAAAGGTGCCCTTTCCCAGGGCAAAGATGCCCTTTTCCCAGCTCCCAGTGGAAGCTTCAGCTGGGGCCTGAGGCTGGGCATGTGGAGGGTGACTTTTGAGAGAAGAGAGAGGGAAGACGGTTGCTAATCCTGGCCTAGATTCTCCCACCATACTAGAAACTGAGAAACTCTTCCGCCTTCACCTGGGGCCTGGCCTGTGCACTTAGTTCTTCAGGATTCTGGATACATGCCAGTCTGGCTGGAGGGGGACCTCCACAGGGAGAACCCCCCTCCCGCAGGGTCTTTCACCAACAGCCCCTCACCCAAATTTGGAAATCTGAATTCTTAGGTAAATTCTCTCTGTACTGGCTTTCCAGGGCCTTTTCTTTCTGTTTTTCTGGAAGAGGACTTTCCACAGGGCTGGGAGCCGAATCCTTACAACTGTGGATACCCCACCCTCATGGTCTTAGAGACCAGGGTCAGCTGGAAGCCTCCTCCCCACCTCAGATTACACTGTTCAGCACCCCCAGTCTGACCCCCGCCCTTCACTCTGGGCTGCACACACCCAGTACCACAGACCCCAGGTGTCTTGTTTTTCTGTTACACTCAGGTTGGAGTCTGTTCCCACAGTTTCTCTCCCATCTCCTCCTCCAGATCTGGGGTTCTGAGAGACCAAAGCCACAGGGACCTCATTGTCAACTGCAAGGCTAGTTTAGGAAGTCCAGGTTTCCCTGAGGACGGGTGACTCCCAGCCCTTCTGTTGCTCTCAGCTCACCCTAGACCTACCGACCTACCCGCCAGAGAGGGTAGAGCCTAAGGAGAGAGGAGCTAAAGGCTTGGCAATCCAAGGCTGCTGGGTCCAACAGGGCAGAAAAGGGGACATGTGTTTTTCTTCTCTCCGGGAGCTGACACTTCCTCCCCAAGCCTTTTGCCTCTTGGTCCTTTCAATGCGGGATAAAACGCTTTCCCTATCAACCCCCTTATCCAGACAAGGAAAATTCTTCTAGGCCCCTCTACATCCAGGTTGTATCAGGCAAGTTCCAATCCCAGTCCTGACCCCTAATCACACAGCCTGGTGCTGCTGAGTGAGGCAGACGGAAAGTTCCAGGAAGAGCTGGTGAATTCTCGCACGCAGTCTTAAAACCCGCAACCCCGATAGTCCTCGCCAAACCCCTCAGCCCTCCGACCTTCAGAGAACTCTCAGGCTCTGCCTGCGGTACCCGCCCCCCTTGCCTGGAATCCAGGCCTACTGTCTTGCCTTGACCCCGAGGCTCGCTGCTTCTCCACGTTTGCGCACAAGAGACCAGGGAATTAGTTGATGACTTTCCGATTGCTTTGCCCGCTTTAGACAAATTTCTGATCTTCTGGTCTCCCGAAAGAGCAGTCCGGGTTAGATCAGGCCGCAGCAGGGCCCTGGCTGGGATCAGGGGCCCAGTTCAGACCTCTCCAGGGGCTGAGCAGACGTCCCGGGACCCCCTCTCCCTCGACCCCTGGGGAAGCTGGTGTGGAAGCTCTACTTACTCGTACCTTTCCTTGGCCTCGGCTGCCCGGTCGCGCTGCCGCCGGTTCTTGAACCAGTTGCTGACCTGTGTGGTGGTGAGCCCCGTGGCCTCTGCCAGCTCGCGCTTCTCGCGGGGTGAGGGGTAGGGGTTGTGAGCGTACCACTCGCGCAGCACGCTGCGACTCTTCTCCTTGAAGCAGTAGCTGGTCTCCTCGCCGTCCCAGATGGAGCGCGGCAGTGGAAACTTGCGGCGCACGCGGTACTTGCCCACCGCGCCCAGGGGCCGGCCGCGCAGCTTCTCCGCCTCGATGTAGTGTGCCTTGAGCCACAGTTGCTGCAGCTTGGCGTGGTTGTGCGGCGAGAACTGGTGGCTCTCCAGGATCTTGTAGAGCTCGCGGAAGTTGCCGCGGTGGAAGGCCACCACCGCCTTGGCCTTGAGCACGCTTTCATTCTTGTGGAGGTGCTCGCAAGCGGGCAGCGACCACAGGAAGCGGCCCAGCCGCTCGATGTTGCCGCCCTGCTGCAGCACCTCGCACACGCACGCCACTTGCTCCTGCGTGAAGCCGAAGGTGGGTAGCATGGACATGGTGCCGGCTGCTCCCGCGCCCGCCCGCGCGCCCTCAGCGCGCCGCGCGGTCCGGCATGGGCGCCTCCCCGCCGGACCGTCCTGAGCCAAGAGGCGGACTGGGGCCCCTGGCCTGGCTCTGGCTCCCGGCGAACTCGGAGTCACTGCAGTACGTCCCCGCGCAGGCCGTGGATCCCGCGCCGCTCCACGCCCCCGCCGGCCGCGCGCCTAGCCAGCGCCCTCGTCCAAGCCCGGGGGCCGCCCGCGGCGCGGCTCCGCATGCTCCGCGCCCTCCCGCCCTCCCGCGCGCCGCTCCCTCGTTCGCTTCTCGCTCTCTCCCTCCCGTCTAGCTTGCTCGCTGCTTTTTTAATAATATTATTCTAAGCGGGCATGAGGCGCTGCGGCCCGAGCCCTGATTGGTCTGGTTATCTGACCCGGGGCCTGCCCGCGCCAGACAATAGTCGGAGTCAAATTATTCGCCATGGAGACGCTGTCAGTCACTGGTAACCCGAGCCCCGGCGGGCCAGGCGGCTCCCCCCGGCCGGCTCCGCTGACAGATCGCCCGGCTCGGCGCAGAGCGGAGGGCGGCCCGAGACAGGAGCCGGAGGCTCTCCAAAAGCCTGGGAGGAGGTGAGGGCCGGGCTGGGGCTGGCGGCGGCGGTGATTGACGGGGCGGACGCCCAAAGAGCAAGGAAGGTGCTGGATCGGGGTGGGGTGGGGGGGCGGAGAGGAGAAGCGCGGAGAAGAAAAGGGGAGGACCATGGTGGGAAGGGAAGAGGGGAGAAGAGAAGGCGGAGGGACTGTTTAAGGGGGTGCCGGGAAGAAGGAGAGGGGCGGAGGGAGCCACGATGGGGAAGAAAGTTAGGGCAGCTTTTCGTAAGGCCTCTCCGGATGCCCCCTGGGTCATCACGCCGCTCCTGGGGCAGCTGTTTGCCGGGTGGATTGTGCCCAGGAGCCGACCAGTGGGGTGGAAGAGTTTGGATGCTCTCGGGCGCCCCTCAAAGATTTGACTTTTCCTGCTGACAGTGCTCCACCCCCATCCTAGGAGCTCGGGACCCGACCGGTCTGCTAGGGAAAGGGGGAGGGAGTAAGAGAGAGAAGTGGGGAAAATTTGGCAGTGGCCACAGGCAGACGCCTGACAATCTACTTCTTGGAGGATCCCGCCTTTCCTTCGTCTCCTAACCGGGCCGGCTGCCCCGCGGCCGGTACCGCCCGGCTGAGCGCTCTCTGCTTCTCGCTGGGCGGGGACACAGACTTAACCCCACGGGTCCCACCTCCCGAAATGCGCCCGGCACTTCCGTGCTGCCTCTACGGAAGTTAACTCCGGTGGGCAGAGCCGGTGGTCTGCCCACGGGAAGGCGAGGGCAGGGAATCTTGAATTCGTGGCGCTTCCCCTGTGGGTGGTCGGGGAGGACCGAGTGGAGGCAAGATCCCCCCTCCCTTTCTGGCCTCTCTACTCCGACTCGGCTCTGGCCAACTCCAACATGAGAACCGGGTCGCTGAGCTCCGGAATGAGGGGCTTAAAAAGGGAATCTTGCCTTTTTTACTTCTTTGTCAGGGCGCATATGTAAACACGTGCTGCTGGTTCTCTGCGAGAAGGGCAGGCGAGTAGATGGGAGAGCTGGAGTGGAAGAGGGGGGTGTTGTGGCTGTTTCTACGGTTTTGAAAAGCCCTGGGGTTAGATCCTTCACTGAGTAGTCCTTTTCACCTCCGCTTCGCCTGAAGGCTGGAGTCTCGCTGGCTCCCAGTGCCAGGACCCAGGCCAAAACAGCCTGGGCTCAGCATTCAGTTTAGGACTGTGCAGTATGTGTCTAGGTCACGCTTCTCGGTTCCTACCCCTTTAAATTTACTCGGAAGTTGGTGTTAGGAACACTGGAATGGGGGGGGGGAGGTCCAGAACCCCCGGTTCAGGTTTTGACTTTGCGTGGTGTTTTTGAGCAAGGCACCTATTTATTCGTCTAACCCTTAGCAACATTTCCCAAAGTTCCCTGCTCTAGCGTTCTAGCAGTCCTCTGGGGGACTTGGCAGGGAGTGGAACCCAAGTCTCCCTAGGACTTTTGCCTCTGGGGGCTTGTCCAGGTGTATTGAGACCACAGGGTTATCAAAGTATGTTCCAAACCAGTGGTAGGAACAGCTCCCTGCAAAAGTTCAGGTGGCATGTTCAGAGCCTGTATCTATCTGCTGGGAGGAGCCCTGCTGTGTCCAGGCCACTTTATCCAGAGTCTTGTGCCCTGCCACACAGAGTTCATCTCAGAGTCGGGCTTAGAGGACTCTGGAAAACATGGGGAAATACATATCCCTGGCTGCAGTGAGGTTCAGACCTGGGACCACCTTACTGGTCCCAAGAAAGGTCAACCTACTCTTTTCAAGACCCCTTTCTCAGCCACAGGTAGGCAGGTCCCAGCTATGGCCACTGCACGATCAGGCTGTAGCTGTGGGGAGCACCCTGGTCTGGTGCAGGCGGGTGGGACTGGGCAATAACTTCCTGGCATGAGACTCTGGGCCACTTTACAGTCTGTTCCACCTCATTCTCTCCGCTATTAGGTGAGGTCTTTGTGATCTTTAAGGTCCCTGTTGCTGGAGTGAGTCTAAGAGTACTAACCTTGAAAAGGTGGGTAAACTGCACCCTCAATCACAGCTTCTACTGGGAATATGCCCCTCAGTGGCCCCTTGGAGCTGCAAGATTGAACTTATTTTGGGACTGGGTCCTGCCCATGTTCAGCTAAGGCAGATTTTCTGGAGCTTCAGACTTACTATCCTTTCTAGTGTTGCTCTCTTTGTGGCCTCTGGGCGCTGAGCCCAAGAGTCAGACCTGCCAGGAGTACACCCATGGCACCTGCCATCTTGGACAATACAGTGTGTGTCATAGGAAAAGAGTAAGCACAGAAATCCTGTATCACCATTACCCAATACATGCATATATGTCCATATGCCACTCTCCCTTTCTCCATATTTGTAGGAGACTGGTTCTAGCAGGTATGGGCTAAAACCTATTGCTAACAGTGGCACCTGAGTGCCTGCCCTAAAAAAGGCTCCTGAGGTCAGCTAGGGCCTCTTTACACTCTGCATCCCTCCCTGTCAGCCTTTGCCCCACAGGATAGAGCAACTGGCAGGTGTTTGAGTCTTCCAGGACTTGATAGATACCAGCCTGACCCTAAGGCAATCTCAGCCCCAGGTTCCAGTGCTCAGAGCAGCCACTGGAGAGCCTGAGGGTGCCAGATGCCTTGGGTCTACCTCCCCCGCCACCCCCTCCAACCAATCCAAGGAATCTATGAAATATGCAGTCTATTCCTCCCCTAAGACACACTTGAGAGTTCTGCACAAATCGGAGAAGCTCCATGGCTGCGGAGGAGAAAACTTTTGTAGACCTCTGGAAATTTGGGTCTTACTGAAATGTCTCTTTCACCTCCAAGTAGGTTGGGAGGCCCCTGGGATAGACTTTCGGGAAGGCAGCAGCAGGTATGGATGGGTGTTCTTTAATGAGCCCACACTGACAAATGCCCCTGCCCTGACTCTTGGTCAGGGACAGTCTGGGGCTGGGCACCCACAGATGGCACCCATTTCCCATCCCAGGGATGGCACATGGCCCACTCCAGGGACTTTCGGAGAAAGGGAGAAAACAGAGGAACCATCCTCCCAAGGGCTCCCCTCACTTCGAGTTGGAGCTTTTCGGAAGGAAGGGGGTGCTAAGGTGAAGGAAATGCTAGCTGGCTATTTCCAACGACCAGCAGAGAAGGGGGCAGGGGTTCGTTGCCAAACCAGAGGACCAGAACTTTTCTCTTTATTTCTCCAGCCTATACAGATTGCAGAAATCCGCTGGGCAGACAGGGGCCCTTGCGCCGCCCGCCTCAGGCCTTCCTGGCCGTTCTGAATCTCTGGGGCGTCGGGGCTGGGGTTGGGGTTGCGGAAGCAGGGGTGGGCGGGCCGCGGCGGCAGAGCCCCGTTCCCGCGCACGCTCGCCCAGACCTGGCCTCCTGCTTGGGCTTCGCTCTCGTTTCGTTGAAAGCGGGCTCGCATCGCCTCGCCTCCGCCTGCCCTCTGCAACCAAACCCCCTCCACGCCCCGCCGCACCCCACTATTTTCTGTTTTGGCCGACGTTTGGGGCACGTCAGGGCCCGGGAATTCCGCTCGCAGGAATTCTCCTTTTTTGAAGACGGTTCCCGCTGCGCCCCGAGCCCGGGTGCGGATGCAGGGCACTGGGCTCCGGGTGGCCGCTCTCGTGAAACAGCGCGAATCGTGGCGTCGCCTGCACCGCACGTGGCTGGCACGGCCCCGGGCTCCCAGGGCCGGGAAAACAGGATCCCGCGGGGGCCGCCGCTGCCCCTCCGCCCTGCCTGCCTTTTGCTCCGGACCCACGCGGCGGCCTGGAGCGCCCTCTCGAGCAAACGGTTTGGAGGCCGCGGGCTCACAGGGTATCTTGCTCAAACGAAAAGAGCGAGAATTTAGGGCTCGGGGCTGGACTGGAGGCCGGCAAACCCGGGGAATTGACCCGGGGTGGCGCCAGGGCCGAGTGGGACTTGAGATGGGTCCCCAGGTCCCGGGCGCAGCCCGCCTGCCTACGACGCTCGGCCCGGCTCGGGGTTTTCCGTCCCCGCCCGCGGTCCCGGCTCGGTCCCGGAGCCCTTCCTACCCGCGCGGCGCTCCCTCCCAGGCTGGCAGGGGACAGCGGGGCCCTTTGCCTGGGAAGGGGTTGCAGGGCGCGGAGCGTTGGGCATGCAGGTGAAGGGGCCAGGCTCTCGGCTTCGGGTTAAGAAGCCGTGGAAGTCGGCTGCCAGCTTTCTCCCGCGGAATCGCGGAGGGCCCGCGCACCCGGCCCTGCCTTTCCTCCGGGTCTGCCCGCGAGCGCCCCCACGCGGGAGGTCCCAGAGTCCCGGTCGGTGGGTCGGTGCGCAGTTTCCCGTAGGCCTCTAGCCAAGCCGGGAGAGGTGCCGGGGGAGGGCCGCCGGTTCCTTCCTGCTCACCAACCGCGGCACTAACCGGCCGGTCGCGCGGGCAGAGAGGGCACGAGATGTGGGGCGCGTCCGTGCAGCGCGCTACCTCGAAGACAGACACATACCCGTCCCAGGGCACAGTAAGTTGCCAGGGATTGGTCCCATGATCCTTGAGGGACCGTCACTGGCTTTTCACCGTCGCATGTACACCCTGGAGACTCTGGATCTGCCTGGCACACAGTGGGCATCCAGGAGATGTTCGAACGAAATGACCAATGGGATTAGACTGTCAGCAACAACTGGGAAGTACCAGGCCAATAAGAAAATGGCCCTCTTCTTCCTCTTTCCTCCCGTGCTTTGCTTCCAGCCTGCTTCTTTCCCTCCTTTCTTTGCAGGGGAAGACTCATGGCGTTCTCCAGCCAGAAGTCCTGGGTGCTGTAGCCTCCAAAGGGCTACCTAGAAGCGACAGACCTAACGCTCTGCTCTTAGCAATTCGAGATCTAACTGCCTGTAGCAGTACCAGGCTCCCTTGGGCTGCAGGAGAGTTTTCCAAGTTGAGCTATTCTAATTTTTGTGGGGCTGCTTCTTTAGTTGCATTTCCTTAGTTACTTTACAAAAATCCTCTGTAGGCAACGTGTAGATCAGGTTTCCTGTAAGAAGTGACTTTTTTTTTTCCTTTCTTTCTTCTTTCCATTACCTGTGAGAAATTCTATCCGAGAGTAGGGATTCCTGGCTTGGCACTTCTCTCTCCTGCAGTATCTATTTTTATTACCATTAATTACAATGCATCAGCCCCACTCATCAGTGATACCCCTTTCCCCTGGCTGGTGACTGCGCTTGGCTCTCCTGACTTGGGTGGCTATGCCTGGGCCAGAGGGCACTCCCACCCCGCCATTGAAGGCAGCCACACAGGGCTTTCCAGTAAGTATGCCTTTGAAAAGGGAACCTGGAAAAAGCCAAGATTGTTCTTAACTTGGAAATCCAATACTGTATTTTGTTGTCTCTGTGAATTAAGGCTAAAATCCAGGGGCTGTTTCTTTTAGAAGAATGTGTGCTAATTAATTTATGCATAGCACTGTGAGAATGCTTTAATAAAGTAGGTAGAAACAAGATATAGCCCTACCAGGGACATCACGTAACTCAGGGAAACCGGTGCACGAGACCAGTGCAGAGGGACTAGGTCAGTGTCAGTCTGTAATAGGTGTCCTCTGGTAGCACTGTAGCATTCTGTTTTGGGATGACAGGTGTGGTTGGCCCTCTGGAAATTACCATCTGTGTTCCACCCATTCTAATACAGTTAGTAAATGCTCTCATATGGGGAAGGTAGGCTGGGTGGGGCAGAGGACATGCATGGGCTTTGGCAGCATACAGGCCTGGGTCCTTGGTCCAGACTCGCCAGTTTAGCAAGTCACGCAATCTTGGGGCCTTATTTTGCCTATGAGGATAACAACCAGTGGGCACACAAAAAGCGTTCAACATTGGCTTATTGAATACAGTTGCACTGGGGACTGGAGATAAAAGTTTGGGAGCACCTGGCTGACAGTAGGTGCTCAATAATTGAGGCTGTTGTCATTGGGATGATAGGATGGTGTGTTTACGCAGTTGCATATGTTCAGTGTGCTTTCAGAAAGCACCTGACTAAAGTGTCTAAAGGCAAATTTAATTTCGAGGTGACGAGTATCATCAAGCCCCCCTTGTTTCCCAGACCTGGGCTAAGCGTCATGGGAAGTGCTCAGGTGTGTGACCGGAGGTTCTGGAGCAGTTGGAAAGAGAGGAGCTTGTACATGTGCAACTCCCTTGGTGTCAGCAGTTCACCATCCATGGCAGCCTTGGAAAGAGTGTGGGTGTTGGTGTCAGGCTATCTGGGTTAAATCCTGCCTCTGCCACTAAGTAACAGTGTGACCAAGGGTAAGTGTGATGAGCTACAATGTTAAGGAGTCAGTTTCCCAGTCTAGGGGGAATAAAAAGTAGGCGTAACAAACACCTTTACTTTGCTCGCAAGGGTTAGGGAAAAGGAAATGAGCTAAGCATGTGAAAAGACTGGGTCTCCGTTCAGAGAGGAACAAGAGAACTTCAGCTGCCATAATATTTTGCATTATCTTATGGCGTTCCCAGGGTTTTGGTCTCATTAAGACAATTCTCAAAGAAAAGATAGCTGCATAAGGGTGTGACATCGCATGTTTCTTTGGGGTTGAGACTGAGGCTTCTCCGCCTGTTGTATTTGTTCTCAGCGTTGAGTGCAAAGCAGAACTCACAATGAAAGCTCCATAGGTGGGTATGGACTGTGTATATGTGACCTAGAGTAAACGAAGCAACTCCCCTCTTCTCTCTTAACTCCTTCCTTGTCAGCCCCATGCTCCTTGAGAGAGATGGCCAGGAATATCTGTTCTAATGTCTTTGATGGGTAGAGTATCTTCTATATACAAAACAGTATACTAATGCAGAGTGGGTACCATAATCCTATATACTGGGTAGTATTAGCATTTTCAAAGGAGGAGATAATTCAGAGGTTAAGCAAATTGACCAAGGTCATACAGCTGGTAAGGAGCCTCTGCAATTTCAGTTCTTAAGACCAAAATCCATAAAGCCATAAGCCTTGCTGCCATTAATTCCTTTTCAATAGTAAAAGTAATATTAGGAAATATTGTGCTATCTCACATCATCTCAAAACACCTCCACAAGCCAGGCACAATTACCTGCTCCATTTTGTAGGTGGTGACACTGAGGCTCAGAGATGTTAAGTACAAGTCCAGCAGCTATGGCAGAGCTGAGTTCTTGAATCCAGGCTGTTCATCTGCAGAGTCTATGCTCTGATCTGTTTCACTGAGCGCTTTTTCATCAAACTCTCCTCTCTTATCCCCAAACCTTTCTTCTCTCTGAACTCAGGTTCCCCAGGCATTTCCAGCTCTCAGAGGCTAGAGTTCCCTGCAGGTGTCAGGAAGATGTGTCTAAGCTCTAGGAGAAGCCAGCTCTGCCTGCCTCAGGTTTCAGCCTCCAGACCCTGGGGTTTGTGGCCTTTGCTCCCTGAAACCCCTGCAGGGTAGAAGACCACTGTGACCAGGGAAAACTGTACAGCGATAGTCTTAGCCCCAAGCTGGTAAATTCTGGTATGTACTCATGGCCTCCAATGTGCCTGGGCTGAGTGCAAGCTCAGAAATCTGCTCAGACCAACAGAAGAAACAAAAGAATGAATTTCTTACAAGGATTCAAGGTGAGCACATGGATTGAAGGGCAGGGAACACCATTGGCCTTAAGCGGGCTGGAACCAGAAACTGGAAAATAGCTATCAAGGCAACACTTTTTCTCCCTCTGGGTGGCAGAAGGGTCTCCTTTCTCTGCTTCTGTCTGAGGATCTTTGTTCTCTCTGGGAAGAGCAGCTTTCTCTGTTTCTTCTCCTTTTAATACTTCCCTACCTTTTCATGTGTTTCCCTCTTTGGGCACTCAGGAGGCACTCCAAAATCTCTGACTCTGTTCCTAATTCTTGAGAGAGAGAGACAGAATCTTATAGGCTCATTTTAGGCCCAGTGATTCCCACTCCAATCAGGGATGCTGGGTGGATGCATGGGTACCTGGGCAGGACTATATGGCATCATGCCCAATCCCCCAGGACTGTGAACCATGCCATGGGAGAATGAAGTGCTTGGAGGGCTACTGTTCTGGTTTGCAATGGAATACCCAAGTCTAGGGCTTGCTACATAGAGGCATTAAACAGATTAGTTCCTTTGCTTCCTCCTTCTCCCCACTCCCCAATGCGGTGCCTTCCCCAGTCCATCCATCAAAAATCAGCCAGGGCTTCCAAATTAGAGTCCAGATATGATTGTCCTATTCTCATGTTTAAATTCGTCTAATGGCACCCATTAATCTCATGATGAAATGTAGACTCCTTAGCATGGCTTAGGAGGCCCTTTGTAATCAGACTTTGCATGTATTAGCTTATTTTCCATGTTATCCGATTCTTTCTCAAGATTTCAGCCATCTGGAGTGATTTCTACCCATTCTTCCACTTCTCTGGTAGACACCCATCATCACCCGCTTATACCTTATTGATCCTGGGCTTGGCCATGAGACAGGCTTGGACCAATGAAATGTAAGTAGATGAGCAGATGCTTCTAGAAATATGGCAGGGTGGCACCAAGACTCATTCTTCTTTTGCCCTTGTACCCCAGATAGGTGCAGCTCCAGCCCATGTCATGAGATGAAAAAGAAGACAGACTAGAGCCCACCCTGAAGCAGGGTCACAGGTGGCCTGCAATCTACCATGTTTGGTAAAGTTTTGATATTGTTACAAGTTTATTTGGCCAGAATTAATACTGCCTAGGAAGAGCTTGCAAAGTGGACATTGGGCTGCAGTTACAAACATATCTTCCCGAGTCAGCCCCTACCCTCTGTTCCCATCATACCGTTTCTTTTTTAAAGTCTAGTCTATCCTGCGGAGAAGGCAATGACACCCCACTCCAGTACTCTTGCCTGGAAAAGCCCATGGATGGAGGAGCCTGGTAGGCTGCAATCCATGGGGTTGCTAACAGTTGGACACGACTGAGGGACTTCACTTTCACTTTTCACTTTCATGCATTGGAGAAGGAAATGGCAACTCACTCCAGTGTTCTTGCCTGGAGAATCCCAGGGACGGGGGAGCCTGGTGGGTTGCCATCTATGGAGTCACACAGAGTCAGACACGACTGAAGTGACTTAGCAGCAGTAGCAGTAGCAGCAGTCTATCCTGTACAGCATCTCAAAGACCCTTTACCCTGTCCCTATACCCTGGATGTATAGTGACGCCTTTACAAATCAGTGGCAGACCCCCCATTAGAGCTGGCACGATCTGGGTTCTTGAAGTTGCTCTTTTGAACTTCTTACTACACATGACTCTCAATTTTAGATTCCGTAAGCTGAGTCTGCTCCATAGTTAATCTATATAGGCCGAAGTCCCAAAGCATCTAGCCTTTTGGTGTGTTTGAAAACAGAGGTCATGGAGTGTTGTCCATCACACATGTGCCCAGGCACCTGCGCACGCACACACACACACAGGCACACATGTTCATGTCCATGGAGGTGTCTAGGCACAGGAAATCACATGTTGTTGAACACATATTCCCAGTCACGCTGGACACAGTCCTCCAGCATTGACCCTAGAAGTTCAGGTCTTTCTGTGGTTGGGTCTGTGATGAGCTACAAAACCAGCAGGCAGTCATCTCCACCCATGGCTGTGCAGCTCATACCTCCTCCTCTCTCCTGCTTTCAGCCTCTGATTAATAATTACAGGGGCATTGGAGCTCTTGATTCTCAGTAGATTGGTACTACCAGCTGACATATTTCCTCCTCAAAAAATATGCACTGTAACTTTCTAAATAGAACATTCAGGCAAAAATATGTAATTTCAAATAACACCTTAATGCTTAAACAGAAATAATGTAATGTGGATGCAAGGTGAAATAGGAGTGGGTGAGTGTTCCTTGTATTCAGCTGAGGTTATAAGAAAAGGGGAATGGCTGGAGCCAGGGCTAGGACTGGAGCAGACCCGGGAAAAAAGCACTGAGGTTGAGATAAATATAGAGAGCAGATTCAGATTGTGAAGTCCATGAACATTTTATAAAATGAGATTTCCTCATGGAAGAGGCTGAAATTAAACCCACAAAGGTTATTCAGCAGTATATTTTGTAGCCTTAGCTGGAGTTTAATTTAGGATCTTTGTTCCTAAGGGTATGTGGAAGAATTTACACACACACACACACACACACACACAAAGAATCAAACAGGAGTGTGCACATACATGTAAACAAATGTATATATAGGCAAATACCTATACATACACATATGGACACGCAGAGCACACATGTATTCATAGGAAATGATGAATACACACATTTATGCTCACATGAGGAAATAATTCTTGAAACCATGTGGACCATCTCTCTCTCCGTTTATATCTCAAGGTCACCCTCAAACCAGACTTCCATGAGAGTTGGTTCATGATTTGGAGTTTTGAGGGGATAGAGACCTCAATAGAGGGGTAGGAGTTGAAACTAGAGAATATAATTACGTTTAGTTACTGAGCTTTTCTCCTTCTAAATATCAAGCATTCTTAATTAGAAAAATTTGTACACTCAATGCGTTATAAACTTTGTGGATAGTTAGCACATGGCTGGAGATGGGGCCAGGCTTAAGGAGTCCATAGTTTCTACTGGGATTTTCTTTTTTCCTAACTTATATTTAATCTGAGATGTTTCCAGAAAGTCAAATGTCACCTATATCAATACTGAAAATGCCGACCAGCAATTCAGTTCAGTTCAATCTCATTCCATTCTAGTCAACGTAACAAATATACTTCTTTTCCTCAAGTATCAGATCTAAGGAGTATTATTAATAAAAGGGCTTCTAGTCCATGTCCAACTCTGTGCGAGGCTCTGTGAGGGGGAGAAAAGAAAAGCCACACTGTTCTGCCTTCTAGAAGTTTATAGACGAGTCGGGCAACAGAACCAATCTGTATGGAGTAGGAGATAACAAGACCACACACCACTACTTATCAGTATGACTGGGGCAAGGAGGTCAAGATGGAAGAAATACTGCGAGACTGGCTGGAAAAGGAAGGCTTCTTTCAAAAGATCGTCTTGATTTGGACTTTGAACATCAGGGAGAATTAGGGTGGAGAGAGGGGCATGAGTGTGATGAACGCGGAAAGTCTCATTGGGTGAGCACAGGGCTCACTGCTTGGGTGAATGCTGTCTTCCTGACCCACCTTGCTAGGAAGGCCTCAAAGGATTTATATTCATCACCTATATCCCTCCAGCTCTCCAAAGTGAGAGTGGGATTTCTAAGAAAAGTCAAAATATGTAGAAAAATACAGGATTCTACATATTTTGTAGAATAAAATTCTACAATTTTACGTGGCCCTATCAAGTGACAGCCATGCATGGCAAATGGAGTCATGTTGCAGAAAGGGAGTTGGTGCTCACACTGTAGCCTGAGAATCATGCAGAATGGGACAAAACTAATTTGAGGAGCAGTGGTTCTCAACTCTGGGGGTCAGAGACCCCATTGGAAATGTGAGGCAAGTCCTCTCTCCAAGGACATGCTTATATGCACACACCCACAGAAGGTGGCGTTCTGTTGCAGGATGTCACTGTCCTGAGCTCATGCCTGGATCTGTGGTGTGTGCTGGGGAAGGGCTGCTGGGGCACAGCCAACCCGGGAGGCCTTGTGCTTCCTTGGAGTTTCTATTAATAGCACCTCTTTGGGGTCAAGGACAAAGCTTTCCTCTCCCTTCAAAGCAGCCCTCAGCCTGACAAGCAAAAGAGCGGAAGAATCCTTGCATTCACCCGCTGCATCGCACAGCACATGAGAAGAGGTCTCCTTCTCATCAAGGGCAAGTACTGTTTTCAGCCTTTAGTAAATATGGGCAATTTCCTCACACACCAATATCCCCCTCATAGCAGTTCAGAGTGAACTGGGTTGAAGAATTTCTCCCAGTAGCACTTGCCCATGTGTGGTTATGGACATAGCCCAACACCCAACAAGGTGCCTTGTCCCAGAATAAGCTCCAAAAAGGTTTTTGTTAATTCAACAATAATAACTATATTTTATTGAATGCTCTTATGTGCAGACAGGAAGCAAAGGGCTTTACAAGCAAGATTTCATTGACTTCCCCGACAACTCCTATGCGGTGAATACTTTCAATAGGCCCATCTTACAGATGATGAAGTGCTGTACTTTCGATGCGCGGAAGGTAAAATTAGTGAAGCAAGCAGAGGAGTAGGTTGAACCAAAGTTTGCTTGCAATCTTGCAGCCTGGGCATGTCACTATGCCCTATGTTACTACTCTGAGTAATATACCTGTCCTTAATGTTGATACACTGTCCACGATTTGGCAGGAACCAAAGGGAGGAAGGAGATTTGAAGACCGGCCTGGATGCCAGGCGGGTTAATCGACGCCCGCACTACTGAGTGCTGTGCAAGGGGACGCTCCCCTCCCCCGTCCCTCCGCCCTTCCTCCAGGCGGGTCCTAGTGGCAACCTGAGCTGGGAAGCAAGGACGAGCCAGTGCAACACCTTACTGGTATTTTATTTCAGCGATGGCGGGGGCAGGAGGGAAAGCGTCTCATTGAAAGAGCTGGCTCTTTCTGGAATGGAGATTCATTTCCGACTGCCCCCTCCCGAGTCTCCTGAGCTGGCTGGTGTCAGAGGGAGGGTATTTTTTTAAGGATGAACTGTTCTTGATCATTTCCTGCCGCAAAGGTCTCCCCCTCAGCAGTCAGGGTGCCTGTTATCTAACACTCTCAGCTGCTTCCAAACATATTCTAATGAAAATAAAGCCCCTCTAGGAAGAGCCCGGGGCTTCCCTGGTGGCTCAGTGGTAAAGAATCTCCCTGCCCATGCAGGAGATGCAGGTTCGATCCTTGGGTCAGGAAGAGTCCCTTGGAGAAGGGAATGGCAACCCACTCTAGTGTTGCCTGGAGAATCCCATTGACAGAGGAACCTGGCAGGCTACAGTCCACCTGGTCGCAGAGTCAGACAGACGGAGCGACTAAACAAGTATCAGTAACAAGGAAGCACCCCAGATTTGAGAGGCAAGAACAGGCACAGTGTGTTACCCACTCCCCCACGCATGGTGGAAGGGCTGAGAAGTATTTGATTCAGTTCAGGACAGATTTTCTTGAGTGTGTGGAAGTGGGTTGAGCACTAAGTTTGGGACAATGATGTGAGACTTTTGCCTACGATCCCACCTTTAAGTAGTCAATTTGTGAAAATTTGAACTAATGGGTCCAGGGGACAGCGTTCAAGGTGTCTGTGAACTTGGATGGGAAAAAATTGCATCTTAATTTTGACTAACCTCTAGCCAACGTTTAGCAATTCCTCCAAGAATGCGGGCATCAACAATGGCAGTACTAGGCAATACCGGTGACTTTTTAATTAATTTCGTTTTAATTGAAGGATAATTGCTTTACAATGTTGTGTTGGTTTCTGCCCGACATCAATAGGAATAAGCCATAGGGATACATGTGTCCCCTCCCTCTTGAACCTCCCTCCCACCTCCCACCCCGTTCCATCCCTCTCTGTTGTCACAGAGCACTGGGTGGAGCTCCCTGTGTCATATAGCAAATCCCACTGGCAGAAACCTCAGATATTTTTCTGTCTTAGTTGGTGCATGTGTGCATGCTAAGTTGCTTCAGTTGTGTCCAACTCTTTGCGACCCCATGGACTGTAGCCTGCCAGGCTTCTCTGTCCACGGGATTCTCCAGGCAAGACTACTAGAGTAGGTTGCCATTTCCTTTGCCAGGGACCTTGAAATATTTATGCTCATCAATACTTTGGAATTATGATAGTGATCAGACCTACTGCTGGATCTTGCACTTTAAAATGTTTTAGGACTTCTCTGGTGGATAAGAATCTGCCTGCCAATGGAGGGGACATGGGTTTGATTCTTGGTTCAGAAAGATCCCACGTTCCACAAATCAACTAAGCCTGTGAGCTATAACTACTCAGTCTGCGTGCTGCAACTACTCAAGTCTCTGTGCCTAGATCCTGTGTTTTGCAACAGGAGCAGCCACTGCAATAAGCCAGTGCAATGCAGAGTGGGCCTGCCCCCTGCAGCTAGAGAAAGCCCTAGCAGCAGTGAATGAAGATCCAGTGCAACCAAGAAAGAAAAAATGTTAATAAAGACACACATTCTGTATCACATTAAAAATTATTTTTATAATTATACTTCATTATGATTGGTTTTCTTTGCAATCATGAGTATTTTATGTATTAGAAAATACTACTCTGAGAAAGAATGTGTATTACTCACCAGTTGCCACAGACACAAAAACTGGGCCCGTGTGAAACTGATGTATATTTAGGGATCGTCCCTTCAGTACAGAGTTGCAGCAGCTTTGAAGAAGAGTTACTTCTTCATCATTCACTTGTTCAGAGAGGGCCTTGCCAGATGTCAGGGAGAAAGAGGAACAACCTGGGGAACCTTAAGAAGTTTTGGTATGTTTAGGCCTCAACTTTCCATCTATAAAATGGGGTGGTCAAACCCACCAACAGGAGGTGCTGTTTCCTCATTGCTGACTGGTTAGGAGGTTGGCAGAGCCCTTTAAGCTTCAGGAGCCTGGATTTGAAATGGTTGGACGCAGAGCCTGGCACCGTGGCTTAACAAAGTCAGCTGGACCCTGTGCCCTTCCTGCATGCCAGGTTGAAAGTGGATTTTTTTTTTTTTTTTTTTTTTCATTTGGGATCCAAGATGCTGAGTCACTGGCCAGACCAGAAGAGTAGTTTTTGTCATTAAACAGTCCAAGAGGCCTATTCCTTAACCCCTGCCCAGAAAGCTAGGTAGGCCTCAACCCCGTTTTGGTTCTGAGGGACTGCTTCCAGGAGAACACTGCAGAGGGTGTGGGTGTGGGTGTGGGTGGGGCTTAACGGAACCAGTTCTAGGGGGAAAGCCCAAGTTTCAGTGTTTCCTAGGGGTGAGGCCAGGGCGGGCACTTGTCCTGGGGTTGCCTCCCATTTGCTTTGTCCAAAGTCTATGTTATTCCTAAAGTCTTCAGCAACAGGCTCCCTCTCGGGGACTCTGATGGGGAAGACAGTTCCCATTTGTGATGCCCTGATAATGAAGCAGAGCGTGGGGGAGATAAGACGGGCCCAGTAGGTACAGCAGACCTCCCAGAAGAGTTTAGGTGTGTGCCCAGGCAGGCCAGGATAAGAGGCCTGGGGGGAGCAGAGTGTGCTAAGTGGAGGAGCAGAGAGTTGGCAAAGACTCAGGAGGCACAGATGAAGGCGTGCTAGGGAGGGGTGTCAGCCTGAGCACAGAGCACGAGGGGTTTGACTAGTGGTGGTGGGGGCACTATGGCAAGATTAACCAGGATTCAAGGGAAAGGCAAATATTGGAGCAGCATAGGGTATGGGAGGGAGGACTGGATATTCATTGAAGTTGTTTTGAGCAGGAGAGTTGATTCTGGTTGTGTTGTAGGCTTGCAAAGAAGGGCAGGACTCCAGGTTTCTGCATCCAGGCCCTAACTTATTTCTGAGTTATGGCTCTGCTATCTTTCTAAAAGGGGATTCCCAGGCAGTGCTAGTGGTAAAGAATCTGCCTGCCAGTGCAGGAGACACAGGAGACACGGGTTTAATCTCTGGGTTGAGAAGATCCTCTGCAGGAGGGCATGGCAACCTGCTCCAGTATTCTTGCCTGGAGAATCCCATGGGCAGAAGAGTCTGGCAGTCTATAGTCCATAGGGTCGCAAAGAGTCGGACATGACTGAAGTAACTTGGCAAGCACACATCTTTCTAAATGTAGCAACCTTCCATCCATTGACTAATTATCCATCCATCCGATAATTACTCATCCATCCATTTATTTATCCACTCATTCTCATATCCTCTGCCTTCCTCCCCTCTCCCCTCTCTAGGCCAGAGATTGTGTTCTTGGCTGTATTTCTGGTTTCTACAGTAGTTCCTGGCACATAGTAGGTCCTCAAAAAATATTGTTGAACAAATTTGCCCCCTGAACATTCACTTAATTCACATTTTGCATAGGATGTTTCTCCTCCTAGAACATTGAGTCCTTTTGTCCCTGCTCATCACTGGAGCCATATCTGATTTTTTTGTTGTTAAAGATGATGTTATTTATATGTTTTTAAAAATATTCATTTATTTGGTTACCCTGGATCTTAGTTTCAACATACAGGATCTTGATCTTTGTTGTTTGCTCCAGATCTTAGTTGAAACACGCAGGATCTTCGATCTTTGTTGTGGCATGCGGGATTTTTAATTGCAGCGTGTGGGATCTAGTTCCCTGACCAGGGATCGAACCTGGGCTCCCTGTACTGGGAACAGGGAGTCAGCCTCTGGACAACCAAGGAAGTCCCACATCTGGTTATTTGGACACTCTGCTATTCCAACAGAGTCTGAGAGTCCTTTTCTCCTCTATAGTAGCCAAGCACCTTGAACTGCTTGAAAGAAGACCTGAGTGCTGGTCTCAGATCCGCAGAGACAGGGTACACAGCCTCAGACACTACCATTCCTCCTCTTCCCTTGGCAGAAAGATGAGATGAGCTTGGGCCAGGAGAGCTTTGAGATTCCCTAGATCCTAATGGGCTATGATTTTACAACTCTAACTCATCCCACTGTTGGGCAAGTGAAACCATGTTAAAAACTGCTTGAATTCAGTCAAAAGGAAGTTTCCTGAGAGTCAGTGATTTAAGGTACATTTCTTGGCAACAGAGATGCCCTAGTGGAACGGCTAACCATTCCTCAGCCCTAGGAATCAATTGTCTTCTGATAGTCCCACTATGAATGCATTTACCCCCTTCATCACTGGGAGGATCCAGCAGTGCCCAGAAAGGGACTTAATTACTCTGAGATTACGTTACTTTCCTGATTAAGTCACTTAATAAATGACCACATCAAGTAGCCTGAAGCGAGGCATTTCCTGAGAGGACCTAAATTACTTTTAATTTTCAGGGCTGTGTGTTTTCCTTTTGCAGCCTGGAGCGGCAGTGCCCAGCTTGCCATCTGAGAAACATTTCTTCAAGGTGTCAAAAGGACGTGTCATGCATTTGGAATGAGAACTAAATTAAAAGGCCATGCAACACATCGTTATATAAATACTGGAGCTGTTTCCAGTATAAACTACCCATTTGGCAGCCTTTGAGCAGAAACAACGTGTAGTGGGACACTTGCTTGACATTTACATCCCCACAAGCACATACATAAACAAGTATACACACGTGTACATATATGCACAGGCACACATGCGCACAGTCAGGAAGGGATGGGCAGGGCGCCTGGAATACCACATACCAATTAGCCACCTGGATTTTGTTGCTGCAGAAAGGAGGGGAGATTGGTGACTGCTAACTTGGCACCTCTAGTTTTCATGCCTGTTCTGAGAACAGCCCTGGGACTCTGGTCTCCTTGCTTCTTTGAGAGAGAGACTTGATTTCTGTCATGAACTCATATAACATGTTCTATTCCTTAACTCAGGGCTTCCCAGATAGTGCCAGTGGTAAAGAACCTGCCTGCCAATGCAGGAGATGTAAGAGACTCGGGTTCCATCCCTGGATTGGGAAGATCCCCTGGAGGAGGCATGACAACCCACTCCAGTATTCTTGCCTGGAGAATCCCATGGACAGAGGAGGAGCCTGGTGGGCTACATTCCACAGGGTCATAAAGAGTCAAACATGACTGAAGCGACTTAGTGTATGCGCATAAACACGCCCACATACATAAACACACACACACACACATTCCTTAACTCAGAGGTGAGCAGAAACTTTGAGTGATTTCATCCAACTGCCTCAATTTTAAAATGAGGGGGACTTCCCTGGTGGCCCAGTGGCTAGGACTCTGTGCTCCCAATGCAGGTGCCTGAGTTTGATCCCTGGTCAGGGAACTAGTTCCCACATGTCGTAACTAAGACCCAATACACCCAAATAAATAACTGCTTTAAAAAAATAGATAAAATGAGGAAAGTAGTGCCCAGAGAGGTCTGGGGAGTTTCCCAGAGACACACAGCCAGAGGGAGGCAGAGTCAGGATGAGGACCGAGGTTTCTTGGTTGGTTGTTCCACATAGCCCTACTCTCTGAGGGTCTGAGGGTATCATTTACATCAGTGAGCAAAGTGGCTGTCGTTGTCATTCTGCTTCTGCTCTGCCTGGAAGCTGGGCTGATAGGCAGCCTCCACCAGCCCCCCTCCACTGCCCCCCGGCCCCGGCTGGTATTGTCCTACCCCAGCCCCAGCCATGCAGCAAGAATCCTCTGGTAGCTAGTTCTCCCAAAATACACCCCCCACCCCACTTCTCTGCCCTGACTCTCGCCTTGCAGAATTCATGCCCTGGTGTAGTCTTTCCAGCACTGAATCTGGGCTGGCCCTTTTAAGCACCAGAGTCAATGGAAGTAACACTGTGTAGCTTTGGGGTCAGCCCATTGACAGCTTTGCAGCTGTCTGTCTTGGACTCTGGAAACATATTATCTGGAGAAAGCTGCTGTGGTATAAGAAGTCCACTGCTATGAGACCACCATGCTGTGAGGGAGCCCAAGCAGCCCCATAGCAAGAGTGGGTGGAGGTGTCCTCAAGCTGGGACAGTCTGGGTCTGGACGCCTGACACAGGCATGGCTGGTTAAGCCTTGAGATGACTGCAGCTCCTGCTACCACCTGAAGGCCATCACAGGAGAGACCCAAAGGAAATGCTTCCCTGCTGAGCCCAGAAACATGAGAAATGGAAATAAACTGTTGTTTGAAGCCTCTGCGTTTTGGTGGTGGTTTGTTATGTGGCAATAGATAAAAGGAAATAAAGGAATGGGCGCAGACACGTGTCAGGGTTTCTTCCAGCTCTGCCAGCTCCTCGTCAGGGCCTCCTTTACCTCGTCTCCTCTGTCCAGTCTCCCTCTCCCTCACTCTGAAGTTATTCCACCTTAGACAAGCCGTAAGGCAGATAATTGAGAGCAGGCTGCCTTGGCCATGATTTTACCCCAGGGAGAATTAGCACTGTGCTCAGCTGAGAGGTCCCAGCTGCTCACAGCATGTTCTGAAGCTCTGGGCTGGGGAGAAGCTGTGGGCTTTCCTTCTGTCTCATGCATTAAGACAGCATTTCCAGTACCTGACCAGAGCTCTCAGATATTTTGACGTTCCAATTTGTAGTCTTTATCTAGCCTTGAACATTGTTGTTGTTTGTTTTTTATTGAAAAGTGTCACCTTTTTGTCCAGTTTAACTCTCACTGGGCAGGATAGCCCACAGCCAGCCCTTCCAAGACAAATGAGTGTGAAAGAACTCAACTCTCAACCCAGGAATGAGCAAACTTCCAGGAAGAAAGAAAACTCCCAAGCACTCTTGGGCTTTCCCCCCAGACTCAGTAATATGCTTAATCAATCTCTTCCTGGCCCCATGGGACTGAGGGACCATCTGGGGTAAATGGACCAGAAGTTGACCTCCTGAAAGCCTGGGTGTCGGGGTGAGAGGACAAGGTGGGTTTTCAGAAAACTAGACCCAAACAAAACGATTTCTGGGCACCCATTGTTGCCAGAAAGCACTGGGTGCTTTCTCATCATGTAATTTACTGAAAGTCTCTAAGATCTGAGAGCTCTGTTTCTCTCTAGTGCCTGGAGATCTATCATCTCTTGTCCACGGAGAGACTAAGGCTCAGAGAGGGGATTCCACTGGGGACTTTAGAGCCTGAGAAGGACTTCCCCATCCCCATGTCACCTGTATGGCTGCCTGATTTAGCAAACAAAAAGACAGGACACTCAGTTAAATTTGAATTTCAGATAAACAATACTTTTTAGTATAAGCACACCCCATGCATTACCTGGGATAGTGAAAGTTGTTTAGTCGTGTTGGACTCTTTGCGACCCCATGGACTATATAGTCCATGGAATTCTCCAGGCCAGAATACTGGAGTGGGTAGCCTTTCCCTCCTCCAGCAGATCTTCCTGACTCAGGAATTGAACTGGCGTCTTCTGCATTGCAGGCAGATTCTTTACCAACTGAGCTACCAGGGAAGGCCCATTACTTGGGATATAACTATGTTAATCAATGATTCAGTGTTACTTGAAATTACTCAGATTTAGCTTGAGTAGCTCTTCTTTTCGGAGAAGGCAATGGCACCCCACTCTAGAACTCTTGCCTGGAAAATCCCATGGACGTAGGAGCCTGGAAGGCTGCAGTCCATGGGGTCGATGAGGGTTGGACACGACTGAGCGACTTCACTTTCACTTTTCACTTTCATGCATTGGAGATGGAAATGGCAACCTACTCCAGTGTTCTTGCCTGGAGAATCCCAGGGACGGCAGAGCCTGGTGGGCTGCCGTCTATGGGGTCGTACAGAGTCGGATACAACTGAAGCGACTTAGCAGCAGCAGCAGCAGCAGCAGCTCTTCTTTTACCTGGAGATTCTAATTTATGGGGCTGTAGGTATTTCTTCATTTGAATAAAGAGGTCTGCTACAGAGGAAAGTATGTTTACAAGTTATTGATTTAGATTAATCCTCTTGATTATTTTCCAAGAAAACCCAGGGAAGGAAAGTGACTTTTCCAGCTCCCCCAGAGAGCCAGCCATGAGTCAGGCTGAAAGCTTACCAGTGTTAGGTCTTTGTTCCAATTTCACCTTATCAATGAGACTGTCCCTGATTGCCCATTTGAGATTGTAGACCCATCCAGTGGGAATCTTCCTTGTTGTACTTTTCCTCCATATTATCTGTCTTATTTACTTCTTTTATAGTCTCTCTAAGCCTACTAGAGTGTAAGCTCCCTGATGGCACAGATCTCATCTGTGTCTTTCATATCTCCATTCCTACATCTGTGTCCCCTAGGGCCTGGCAGTTTGTTGGTTTGCAGGAAACATTTGTTGAATGGATGAATGAGGGAATCCGAGACTCCTGGCTTACAGTCAGATTCTGTCTTTCTGAGGCTGTCTGCTTTCCCTGTCATCTCTTTGCTGCCCTGCAGCCTTCTTGGAGCCAGGGAATTTATGCAACAGCTGCTTCTGGGGGACTGTGTGAGGATGCATGTTAGGGGTGGGCTTGGGGAGGGCAGTATTTTGAGCTGTGTCCTGAAATCCCAGGCACTCCTACCATCCTGCTGGGTATCAGCAGGTGCTGGTGTCAGGCAGGAGAGTGAGCCAAAGGACTCCCAGGAGGGGCAAAGGGTGTGACTAGTACGCAGAGGGGGGCGCTCTCTGCAATGATGAGAACTTAGCCCAGAACATTGCCTTTTCCCAACAGCGCTGCTTTCTGCTCAGAATAGAGAGGCAGAGGTATTCTGGAAAGAGATCTGGACTAAAGTAACCCAGTGTGGCAGAGTGCCTATCTCTGCTCCACCAGTTACCGCCTACTGAGGGGTGGAGGATGATGGGAAATTGACCTGACACCCTCACGGGTGGGGGTGGTGACCCCTGTCCCTCAGCCTCCTTGGCTCGATTCTGAGCCCCAGCCTATCATCTGCCCCATGGAACTTCACTGGCCACTGAACCTGGATGAAGGCTCATCTCACTGAGCTATCTCACAGCCACGTGGAATGGATGAGTTAGGGAAAGAACTGCACTGCCCCGCTCCCCGCCACACACACACATTACCGAAGACATATCTCAAAACACCAGTCCAATGGAGGCAAATGTCTTGTTTCAGAAAAATAATGTCAAACACCTCTGTTGAGTCTCTGACTTTGTGAAAATAATAAAATAAGAGATTCTGGAGGAAAGAAGAAAGAGAATTATATGTAACTGGAGCACAAGGGACCTTCGAGGTCTTTTGATCAGACCCCACTTACTGATAAGGAAACGAAGGTGGGAGAGGCTGAGTGGGATGGGCCCAGTTCTCTTGCCACTCGGAAGAGGTGGGGGGTGGGGGTGATGATAGACCCAGGCTCCCTTTCCCCCATCTTGCTACCCTCACACATCTAGAAGTGAATGCAATTGGGTGACTCTGGGTCTCAAGGGGTCAGGTCTATCATTTGGAGAGTTAAGCAGCCCCGAGGGGCTTAGGCCTGAGGGATTTTTCCAGTAATCATGGATGTGATAGTTGGACTATAAAGAAAGCTGAGTGCTGAAGAATTGATGCTTTTGAACTGTGGTGTTGGAGAAGACTCTTGAGAGTCCTTTGGACTGCAAGGAGATCAAACCAGTCAATCCTAAAGGAAATCAGTCTTGAATATTCATTGGAAGGACTGATGCTGAAACTGAAGCTCCAATACTTTGAACACCTGATGCAAAGAACTGACTCATTTGAAAAGACCCTGATGCTGGGAAAGATTGAAGGCAGGAGGAAAAGGGGATGACAGAAGATGAGATGGTTGGATGGTATCACCAACTCTATGGACATGAGTTTGAGCAAGCTCCAGGAGTTGGTGATGGACAGGGAAGCCTGGCGTGCTGCGTCCATGGGGTTGCAAAGAGTCGGACATGACTGAACGACTGAACTGAACTGAGGGGCGTAGAGTCTTTAAAACAGGAACAAGAAGTGTTTCTGGTGCTGGTTTCTCCAGGCAAGGAAAGGAGGCAGAGCCTTGTTGCAACAGTGGCTGTGGGCTGTGGGATTTATTTGCTCTTTTGCCATGATCTTGAGCAGACCTTGTTAAAGAATGATATCCTTGGCTTCCAGGAGCTTCCATCCTTAACTTGATGGGTGGGTGTGGGGTTTTGGGTAAGCTGCTTGCATGTGAGAGGGAGTGAGGGATCAGGGACCTGGGGGCAAAGTCAAGGAGGGCCACTGGGAAGGACAGGATCCAGGAACCTTCCTCCACAGATAGGGTTGGAGGGTTAGAGAGGGGGAGGAACTTGCCCAAGGTTCCACAGCTAGAGATTCCCCACACTCTCTCTTGACCTCTCCTCCTGGACTCAGCGAACAGGAGAGTAACATCTTCCTTTTACTGAGTCCCTGTGAAGGCCAGCAGCAGTGCTAAGCACATACTGGCTCATGTACAATTCCAGCGGCAATATGAGCAACACTTGTTGTTCGATCGGTGAGTTGTGTCTGACTCTTTGCGACCCCATGGACTGCAGCATGCCAGTCCTCCGCGATCTCTTGGAACTTGCTCAAATTCATGTCTATTGAGTCGGTGATGCTATTTAACCATATCATCCTCTGTGGTCCCCTTCTCTTCCTGCCTTCAATCTTTTCCAGCATCAGGGTCTTTTTCAATGAGTCAGTTCTTTCCATCAGGTGGCCAAAGTATGGGAGCTTCAGCTTCAGTATCAGTCCTTCCAATGAATATTCAGGGTTGAGTTCCTCTAGGATTGGCTGGTTTGATCTCCTTGCTGTCCAAGGGACTCTCAAGAGTCTTCTCCATTGTCACAGTTCAAAAGCATCAAAACATCAGTTACAGCTTATTTCCATTTAATAAATGGGAATGGAGATCAAGTCTCTCTTGCAGAGTCACCCAGCTAGGAAGTTGCAGCAGAAGAAGGAAAAGTCTTGGCACCTAACTCCACTTTTGTGAGAAGGGCTTCGCCTTACTGTGAGGTGAATGTGGAGGCCAGAGAACCCCACATTTTTTCCCTCTGTTGCTTAAGGACCCAGCTGTGCATTTGTGCGAGCTTTCCCAAACCCCAGCCTTATTGGCTTAATGTGCCAACAGATGCCACTTTAGTTTTGCAGCCAAGGGTCCTGATTTATTTTGTGAATAATTCTATTTATTGGGAGCTTCATTAACATGTTCTCCGAGTACCCAGATTACAAAGTTTATAAAGAATTGTTTTCTTAATTGAAACATGTCAGGAGAGTACAGGTGAGAGGCAGTTAATTATCTTTCCTTTCTAAATGGAAATTGACCTTAATTGTGAAATATTAATCCACATGTTTTATGCATTACATGAAACCCCCATTTTTGACATGGTGAGCAAGGAAGGCAGGTCTAAGGTTACATAATTGTTTTTAATGTAAGTGCATCGGTTAATTAATGCTTGCAGAAAACTCGAGGTTTTTCAGGAAACTTACAATTAAAATCAATTTAAATGTACAGCTACATTAATATGGTGACAAGTCCAATAATAAAACTTAAATGATTGCAGGCGAGTGCTGAACAGATGTGTGAATAGGCATGCAGGCTCTGAGTTGAGTGTCAGATGGAGTTGAAAAGCAGAGCAGTCAAAGACCTCTGATTCCTGGGCCCCAGCCTCAGCCTCCAGCCTCAGCCCTAACTGCTGTGCACGATTGTGGAGCTGGCCCCTGAAACGGGCCACAGACAAATCTGCTCGCTGATATCATGATCAATACACAATGCACACATCTGGCACTGATGTCTTCATTTTATTTTTTTTCCTTAGCTAGCAAAGAGAATTATTTCTCAGCGCCTCGAAAGTGGGCACCTCTCAGACTTTGTTAGAGTCCAAAATGATATGAGGGGTCTGAGGAAAGCACAGAAGCAGAGAAGCGCACTGGAACAGCTCCTTCTTGGCCCTGTGGCCACCTTTATGTAGATAATCCATTCATGTATCACCCATCAGTTGCCAGGGAGGAGAATGACACCTGCATGAGAAGCTGGGGGTACCCCTGTCTCTTCCTGGTACCCTTGTGTCTCCTCCTGCCCCTGACCTGTTGGGCAAAGCTAATTGATGCAGATGTACACCTGGCTACGCTGGGATAGCCTGACTTCTTTTCCCTAGGGTGTCACTTTGAGCCACTGAAGATGAGAGCTGGTACCAAGCGCCCTGAAGAGAAAGGCCCCCAGCCACCCTGTTTCCTTCTGGCCTGGGGGCAGAGCTCTTCACTGGATTCTGAGGGCTCTTCTAGAAATCTTCCAGTAAATGCTAAGTCCTCTCCATACCCTCTTATTTCTGTATTTATTTATTTATCCGGCCGCTGTTGGTGTCTGGTCCCAGTGACCACAAGAAACTTAATGAGGACCAGCCACTGTTACAGTGTGGCTTCGTGGGGAGGCAGCCAAGCTTGTGTGTGTGTCTGGCCTCCCTGGCTCACCAGCTATGTGACTCTGGGTGGATCACTTTCTCTGAATCTGTTTTCTTATCAAAATAAGGAAAATAAGACCGAATGCATACATTTATCCTGAGGATTTTATGAGATAATCTATGTCTGGCATGCATTATGTTCTGAAAAAATAAACAAGCAAACATGTTAGCTGCTGTTATTATTACAATTTGAGCTTAAAGAGTTGGAAGCAGGCTGCTGGAACCCTGAGTTCCTGTTTACCATGCTTGGTGGAGCACTTAGCCAACAAACAGAAGACAAAGGGTTTCACACTGATCTTTAAGTGGCCTTTTGACATCCAGTGGAAGGCACTTGACCCCTGACAGCAAATTAACTTCTTGAACAGGGTCCCAACCTTGGTGTCCATTCATGGTTATCCAACTCTTTACATCACAAAAGAAGAGTCATGTGGGCTGCTCTGCACTATTGATTGGAGCTAAATCTGAGATGATGAAGTCAACCTTTGAGCACGGAAACCAGAGAAATGCTCTTTCAGACCACAGGCTGCACCTTTCTTTAGCTAGCTAGTATGTGCTATGGGTCATCTGGGGACCTGGGAGAGAGTGTGGATGGCTCATGGAACCCTTTACCACTGCTAAAAACAGTTCAGAGTGTTTGATCCAGCTAACCATGAGACAGGGGTTGTTAGCCAACTGGGATATCAAAGACTGGGATATCTGGGGTATGAGACTTGGAAATAATGTGACAGAATTCTGCCTTTTGTGGTAAAGTAAAACTCCAAAAGAATTTAGCTGTGGAAGAAGATTCTCCAGGTGGAAGAACAGCTGGGACCAAGAGGCCCTGGTCTGCAGTGTGAGAGGTCCCTGGGGCTCTCTCATCCTGATCCCCACCTCTCCTGCCTTGTTGACCCCAAGGGTGGGGGCTGCTCTTCTAATGGCCTAGCCTAACTGGACACAAATCCTCTTCTCAACTTGCCTTAGCTCAGCTGTGACAACTGGAATTTCTTTAAGAAATCTTCTTAAAAGAGGGCAAAAGGGAGATAAACCAGAAAGCAAGAGTGTAAGAGTAAAAATCGGTCAAGCTTTAAGAAATCCAGTCCCTTCAGCCCTGTCTCATTCCCGGGAGGGTCCCACAGAGAGATTCACTCCTTCATCCTCATCCCAAGGGTTGGGCAGGCCCCTTGCTGACTTTCCTTCTTAGCACCAGATCCCCAGTACCATCCAGGAGGGCCCCCTCTACATCCTAGCCCTCCCCTGGTTCTGGCCAACATCTCAGGCTCCCCCTTAATCTGCAAGACTTCAGGGACCCAGGAAGAAGCTTGGCTCTCAAAGAAGGCCCTGTGATGCACAAACAGGAGGCAGTCTGGCCCTGTTCAGGTCCGTTGCAGAAACAGTCATACAACGTGTCAGGAGGGGTGGTTTCTCGTACAGGATTTACCGACTCACTTATTTCACAGGTGAGAAAACTACTAATAAAATTCAAACAGAGTTAAATGACATGCCCAGGGTCCCTGATTGATGTGAAGGCCAGGATTCAATTCATGTCCCCTCATGCCAAGCTGCCTTCTCTTTATTTTGTCCACATAGCCTGCTATTTTTATTATTTCATGCCTTTCGTCCCCACTCCTCTTTGCTCTCCCACCAAAATTCACCATCGCGTGACCAACATCACTGAAGCTGCTTTGATTTACAGATGGAGGAAATGTTTATAGGCTCAGCAGACACACAGCAAGTCCTGGTTGAATTACATTGACAGAGTCCTTGATAATCGTAGTGATAATAATGAAACTAACTGATGCATTTTCAAGCGGGATAGATCTTTCATTGAAAGGGGATAAAAAGAGAGCAGTGACTTAAAATCCAATGACTTTGCAGGGCCAAGGGAATTTTTCCTGGGGTTATGTTTCAGCTCCATGTGGGCTTTGGTTGGAGGATATACCTGTTTCACAGAAGTGTGGGGGAGAACATAACAATTACCATTAATCGTTTCTCTTCAAGGATTTTGCAACCTAATGACTAGAAACAGCAAAGGGTTAGTGTGAGAAGTTGGGGAAACGTGGCCACAGGAATAACATTCACATTTAATTGATTTAAATGACAGCCTCAAATACAATGCAATTAAAAACATGCAATAAACATGTGGTGGAATTTAGAGCATCTGGGTCTATTTAAATTGCCCTTGTTTTTCAAGATCAAGGGTATTATTGATAAAAACAAAAATCTTTGTAATCACTAAATTTAATCCAACTAACGATGATGAGAAGACCGTTGTAAACATGAAACATAACTTGAGAACTAAAGCTTACATATTTTCCTCCTTGGGAAAGGCATGTTTTCAGTCATGTGCATTGGAGAAAGCTACAGAGCCATCGAGGCAGGCCTTTTGGACTACGGGGCTGCCAGGACAAGCCCCCAGTCAGCTGGTGCTTTGAAAGGGTGCAATCATTGGTCACAGTGAAACTGAGCAGCAGTTGGTAATACCTTTGGTCTCATGCAACCCGTAAAAGAAGGAGAAGCAAGTGTGCGCTGCAGAAGGAAGAAACTGAAAACCAGGAGAAGGAAAAAAACCATGTCCCCTGGGGAAGAGCTGTTGCCTAAGGATAAAATATAAATGAACCTATTTATGCTTGGTTTTCATTTCAAGTTTTAGCTTTACATTTTTATCCTTTGTTTTCAGGGGGGACTTTCACCATCAAAATTTCCATTGAACTAACAAATATTTATCAAGTGTCTGGTCTTGGGCACCATGGGATTAGAATATGACCCCTCCTCTTTTTGTGTAAATGGAAGTGTTGGCTGGTCTTCTCTGTTTCTGCCTCACCCCTGCCTCCTAATTCACATATTTTTGCCCTGGTCGCGGTATCATCCCTTAATAAAATAGGATTCTTGGGTCTTTGTAAGGACAGCAAAAGATTAATTGAGCAGATCCGAACTTACACGATGGAATAGAATACACAGTTTATTAAGCAGCTAACCCAAGCACATCAGTAGAAACAGTAAGTTAGATATTACAGAGGTGTATGATAGTAGCCGTGCTCTGGTGGTTAATGCCGCCTCGCCCAAGCTCCGTAATGCTCTTTCTAAAGAAGAGGTGTCCAAGGCAGCGTTCTGTCCTGGTTTTGAGTCGTTGTCCAGTCTGCTTCTGCATCACAAGGTGGTGTCTGTGTTGAAGTGCTCCTTCCTTGAATCCAAGGTAATATGTCATTGCAAACATTCTTATTACTGATGTCTCTCATGCTGAGGTTCAGTTTTTGTTGTTTCTGGTGGTTCTTTTGGTTGTTCTACAACTTCCATGATCTTGGTTCTCTGACATGGGATTGAACCCATGCCCTGGGCAGTGAAAGCATGAAGTTCTAACCACTGGACCACCAGGCAATCCCCCAAGTTCAGTCTTATAAACAATATCAATGGTACTTCTACTGCATAAACTATCCACTTTGTTACCATGAAGACCCATGAAGTACTTAATTGTTGGAAATGGTATGCTCTCTGGATATACTAAACAGTTTAGAAATGTTTCCTAGCACAGATATCTGTGTAATTCTTTGAATATGTATATTCTGAGTAGGGGAAAACCCATCAACTCATTAGAAAATGGGAAAAGAACATTTACAGAATCTTGCAGAAGAAATCAATAGAAGGTAAGTTACACATGTTTAAGTCTTATGCAAGGCAGCAAAAAAGACACAAATGTAAAGAACAGACTTTTGGACTAGGTGGGAGAAGGCGAGGGTGGGATGATTTGAGAGAATAGCATTAAAACATGTATATTACCATATGTAAAATAGATGACCAGGGCAAGTTCAATGCATGAAGCAGGGCCCTCGAAGCCAGTGCTCTGGGACAACCCAGAGGGATGGGATGGGGACGGAGGAGGGAGGGGGTTCAAGATGGGGGGGGACACATGTGTACCCGTGGCTGATTCACGTCGATGTATGGCAAAAACCACCATACTATTGTAAAGTAATTATCCTCCAATTAAAATAATTGTTACTTTAATTATTATATAATTATATAAAACAATATATATTAATATACTATGTTAATTATACAAAACAATAATTGTTACTTATAAATTAATTTAAAAAATATTCTCAGTCTCTCCAATCACATATAAGGCAAAGTAAAACAATAGCAACTTTAAAAATTTTCTATCAGAGTAGGAAATATGACAGATACTGCTAATACCCACTTGGCAAATGTGTGTGGGAAATAGACACTTCTGTGCTGGAATGGAAGAGTAAATTGGCACATTTTTTGGAAAGCAATTTGGTCTTGTTTATAAAAATTAGAATGTACATATCCTTTGAACCAGAAATTCCACAGATAGGAATTTATCCTTTGGAAATACTCATACAATTGGGGGGGGAAATAGATACATTCATTACATTATTTATAATAGCATAAAGTTGGAAACCCCCTAATGATGAATCATTAGGGAATTAGTTAAATAAATAATTGTAATTCCATAATCCACACAATGGGATCCTGTATGATTATTGAAAAAAGTTGAAGTGAATCTGTTTATACCCATCTGGGAGAAGGTTCACAATATGCTCAAAAATTAAAGAAAAAAAACCACCCTAAGCTGCCCATCAGTGTGTATACTTTTTTTTTTTACTTTAAAGAGAGTGAATTGTGTTTTCATGTGCATAGACTATTTTGGAAAAAATAAATGGTGCTTTTCTTTAGGGAGAGAGGATTTGCAGCATACTTTCACTTGTTATTTTAAGGGCTTCTGCCTTCTTTGAATCCTTTTGAAAAACCAAGGTATCTGAGCATAACAAAACAGAAACGAACTCATAGATACGGAGAACAAACTAATGGTTACCAGTGGGGAGAGCAGTAGGGGGAGGGACAAAATAGGGGAAGGGGATTGATTAAGAGGTACACACTCCTAGGGATAAAATACACAAGATACAAAGATGTAATGTACAGCACAGGGAACATAGCCAATATTTTTATAATAACTTTAAGTGGAGTATAATCTATAAAAATATTGAATCATTATGTTATACACCTGAAACTAATATAAGATTGTAACTCAAACATACTTCATTTAAAAAATTAAAAAAACAAAACTAGGAAACTTTTGTTTATAAAATTATAAAATACACAAAAGTACTTTAAAAAATAAAGGTCTATGGGGGCTGGTATGAGATGAGCTTGTGTGTGTTAGTCGCTCAGTCCTGTCTGACTCTTTGCGACCCCATGGACTTTGACCTGCCAGGCTCCTCTGTCCAAGGAATTCTCCAGGCAAAAATACTGGAGTGGGTTGCCGTTCCCTTCTCCAGGAGATCTTCCTGACCTAGGGACTGAACCCAGGTTTCCTGGATTGCAGGCAGATTCTTTACTGTCTGAGCCACCAGGGAGTCTACCCCTACCCCCACCCCAACCCTGAGATTTAACGTTCTATAAACTTGTCTCTTTCATTAATGGCCTGGTTGCTCCAACTCACTGTATTTCTGAATCTTTTGGTATATCTTCTCCATTCTCCTGCTAATTCTTTGAGTCTGGCTCAAATTTAGAAAACTCAGCAGTGGCCACAGGACTGGAAAAGGTCAGTTTTCATTCCAATCCCAAAGAAAGGCAACGCCAAAGAATGCTCAAACTACCACACAATTGCCCTCATCTCACACGCTAGTAAAGTAATGCTCAAAATTCTCCAAGCCAGTCTTCAGCAATACATGAACTGTGAACTTCCTGATGTTCAAGCTGGTTTTAGAAAAGGCAGAGGAACCAGAGATCAAATTGCCAACATCCGCTGGATCATGGAAAAAGCAAGAGAGTTCCAGAAAAACATCTATTTCTGCTTTATTGACTATGCCAAAGCCTTTGACTGTGTGGATCACAATAAACTGTGGAAAATTCTGAAAGTGATGGGAATACCAGACCACCTGACCTGCCTCTTGAGAAATTTGTATGCAGGTCAGGAAGCAACAGTTAGAACTGGACATGGAACAACAGACTGGTTCCAAATAGGAAAAGGAGTACGTCAAGGCTGTATATTGTCACCCTGTTTATTTAACTTATATGCAGAGTACATCATGAGAAACACTGGACTGGAAGAAACACAAGCTGAAATCAAGATTGCTGGGAGAAATATCAATAACCTCAGATATGCAAATGACACCACCCTTATGGCAGAAAGTGAAGAGGAACTCAAAAGCCTCTTGATGAAAGTGAAAGTGGAGAGTGAAAAAGTTGGCTTAAAGCTCAACATTCAGAAAACAAAGATCATGGCATCTGGTCCCATCACTTCATGGGAAATAGATGGGGAAACAGTGGAAACAGTGTCAGACTGTATTTTTCTGGACTCCAAAATCACTGCAGATGGTGACTGCAGCCATGAAATGAAAAGACACTTACTCCTTGGAAGGAAAGTTATGACCAACCTAGATAGCATATTGAAAAGCAAAGACATTACTTTGCCAACAAAGGTCTGTCTAGTCAAGGCTATGGTTTTTCCAGTGGTCATGTATGGATGTGAGAGTTGGACTGTGAAGAAGGCTGAGTGCCGAAGAACTGATGCTTTTGAACTGTGGTGTTGGAGAAGACTCTTGAGAGTCCCTTGGACTGCAAGGAGATCCAACCAGTCCATTCTGAAGGAGATCAGCCCTGGGATTTCTTTGGAAGGAATGATGCTAAAGCTGAAACTCCAGTACTTTGGCCACCTCATGCGAAGAGCTGACTCATTGGAAAAGACTCTGAGGCTGGGAGGGACTGGGGGCAAGGGGAGAAGGGGATGACAGAGGATGAGATGGCTGGATGGCATCACTGACTCGATGGACGTGAGTCTGAGTGAACTCCGGGGGTTGGTGATGGACAGGGAGGCCTGGCGTGCTGCGATTTATGGGGTTGCAAAGAGTCAGACATGACTGAGCGACTGTTCTGATCTGTTACTTATAAATTTTGCTTCCATGTAATGTTGGCTTATACTAGGTTATCATGGCTTCTCTGGTTTCTTCTTACATCACAAACTTTATGTTGTAGCCTTATGGCTACATACGGCCCTTGTCATTTCCTGGTTCAAAGGCCATAGGAAAAGAATCTGATGAATATGAATTTTTTTTTAGATTGGGTGTGGATTAGGTGTCTTCCCATGGTCCAATCAGCTTTTAGAGTTCTGGAACAGTGGGAAGAGTGGGCCATTAAGGTCCAAATATGGCTACTTAAAGGCTACTCATGACACAGATGTCCTCTGCGCGTAGCATGGAGGGTGTGGAAGGCTTCCGTGGCTGGTCTTGCCCAGTTTAGGTTTGTCATCCAGTGCTCTTTCTGGCTGCTGCATTGGGAACCAGGAAACCAAGTAAATGTAGGAAAAGTCAAGAGAAAGAACCTCTTCATTGGTTGAATCTCAGTCCTCTCGTAATATCACCTCCTCCTGCCCCCATCATCTTCTCACCAGATGCTGAGAACATTGCCCAACATGAGGGTGGGTGAGCTAGAAGGAAATCAGCAAATAAGCAGTCCTAATACTGACGTGAGGAAATGCTGTGCATTTTAGAAGTGAGAACATCAAACTTCACTAGGAAGATCACAAAGAGAGAAAAGTTAGATAAAGCCAACAGAGAACTTGATAGCCAGCCAACTTAGAGGATGAAATAAGCCAAGCCCTTAGGATGCTGAAATGAGAATCTAATAAAATGGCAATTGATGTAATTAAGCAGCCTTAGTTATGAGAGCGCACTTTAAAGGACTGAGTATTGATTCTCCAATCCTGTTATGGAGTTGACCAACAAAGAGGACACAGCCTAGCCTTTCTGTCTGCAACTTCAAGTGAACTTCATAATTGCCAATGCATTTGTCTTTTCTGCACTCCAGGAATTTTCTCTTGGCATGAATATGATGCTATTTTAAAAGATGAAAGAAAACTTAGCTTCAGATTGTTCTGTGTTTAATTTTGATTTTTGTTTTGGGTGGGGGGTGGGTCTCATCATGCGGTATGTGGGATCTTAGTTACCCAAATAGGGATTGAACGGTACCCTGTGCAGGTGAAGTGTGCAGTCTTAACCACTGGACACCAGGGAAGTCCCCTGTTCTGCAGTTAGAGGCTACTATGAATCCCTTTCTGCCCCCCTTCCCTGCCTTCCTTCCACCCTTTCCTTTTCCTTCCTTCCTTTCTTTCGTCTTTCCTTTCATATTTATGAACATGTCTTTCATTCAAGACTTAGTATGCACAGTTTTTTACTCAGCAGCATGAGAAATACAAATACAAATATGGTACCAAATACAAATATGGTACCAAATGAAATCTATCATTTATTGAATGCTTACCACATATCAGGTATTGTTCAAATCCCTTTACACATATCAACTGTCAGCCTTGACGGTAGGTATGAATATTATCCTCACTTGTAAAAGGAAGAAACTGAGATATAAGTTCAATAACTTTCTCGAGATCACAGTCAGAAAGTTGGAAAACTAAGCATTTGGCTTCAGTGCTGATGGGACTGTGAGCAATGTTGGTGACCACTCATGCAATTGCAGGATGTGGAAAGAAGGAAGCTCAGTGAGGGAGGATGGGGAGAGAAAGAAAAGGAAGAGTCTGCTTGTCAGCTCACTTCCTTTTCCCCAGGTTGGTTTTCTGGTGGTGGGGAGTGAATTTGGGGGGAGGGATAAGGACCACAGGATTAGTGGGTTAGTCTACACAGGTGCCATCTGAGCCATTAAGAAACTTGAAAGCAGCTGATGGGGAAAGCCCTGGAACATGAGTCCTGAATTTGAACTCTCCCTTTACTGCTTCTTACCCGCGTGACCTTGGATTAGTCTTTTACCCCACTTTCCCCTTAGTTACGAGCAACTGCACATGCCTTTTTTATACTGTCAAGGGCCATTCAAATGTTATGAAATGTCTATGGCGAGGTGGGATGTACTTGAGCAGAGCTAATTTCTGTACCAGAGGCCAACCTTTGCTTTGTATTGTAAGCACAGGACTTGGTCCTCAGCCCTCAACTGAAATGTAGTCACTTGCGTTGACCTGTCCCTCAGTAAAGGTGAGTACCAAGGATGTGGGGTCTGGAGGAACTGCCCTGAGAAACACTTGAAAAAAGATAAAGGCCAATGACTTTTCTTAGGAGAACTTTCTCCAGGACCATTACCACCTTTCTCAGACTAGTAACTTCGAGACCTTCATAAGAAATTACTGAGACAAGTTGGCTTGGGGCAAAATAAAAGGGAAGAGAAGCCACACACAAATGGCTACATAGTGTGTGATTCCATTTACATGAAGTTCCCAGAAAAGGCAAATCCATAGAGACAGAAACCAGATTAACAGTTGCTGGAGGATGAGAGGAATAAGGAATGGGGAATGATTGCTGATGGGCATGGGTTTCTTTTTGAGGGTGATAAAAATATTCTGGAATTAGATGGTGATGATGGTATGATCTTGGGAATACATTAAGCATTGAATAGTATACTTTGTTTAGTTTTTAAAAAATATTTATTTTATTTATTTGCTGTGCCGGAGATCAAGGTTGTGGCATGCAGGATCTTTTGTTGCAGCGTGTGGGATCTTGTTCACTGACCAGGGATCAAACCTGGTCAGGGAACCCTGGTCAGGGCCCCTTACTTTGGGAGCCTGGAATTTTAGCCACTGGACCACCAGGGGAGTCCCTACCAGCACATTGTTTAAAAGTGTGGATTTCGTGGTATGTGAATTAAATCTCAGTTTAAAAAGATGAAATCAAGAGAGGAGGCTCCCAGCAAGGTTCTCATTGACACAGAAGATTCCTCACTGTGGCCGTCTCTCTGACAGGAGGGGAAGCCCAGGGACCCAGAGCTTCAGAGAATGCCTCCCACTGAGGGGGCTGACTGAGGACTAGACTCTAAGCAGACCCTTGCACTCCCCAGCCCTGCATAGACCTCCTGTGGAGGGAGAGGCAGACAGACACCCACTCTGGCCCCCCAGGCCTGTTCTTCACTGGGCAACCCCGTCCCCAGAAGACCAAAGCAAGTCAGCCACTACTGACTGAGGGCACCCTGGTGGAATTTCTGCCTTTGACAGCACACCCCAAGCACTTCGTGATGGTCCCTGGGAGAGGAAGCTCTGACCCAGACTCGGCACATACTTTGTGGTTTGGTGGTGGTAGTGGGAGCACTGGTCTGCGTCAGTGTCAGTCTAGAGCTGAGGGCTTGAAAGACTCCTTTGACTCTTTGCACTTTCCCTTGTGGCTTACCTCAAGCAATGCACTCTCCCCTCCCCGCAGAAGGAGGCCCTGGGAGGCGAGTACGTTTTTCCTTTTTAAAGAAAATAGAGCAAGTACTCATCTTGGTCTATAAATCCAGGTACACACACATATGACTTTATGTATTTTCTTCAAATCTGCTTAATTCCAGTTCTAAGCTCCCATCCTGTGGGCTCATGGGGTTATCGCTGGCTCCATCTACCACCTGGGCCCAGGCAGGACCAGGATCTGGGGAAGAGCCTTAAAGCCTTAGTGAATCAAATTCCAGGACTGAGTGCTCCCTTAACGTCTGGCAACATGAAATGAGGGTCTTGGATGCAGCAGGGACTCTCATCTTTCCTGCATGGTCTTACCATGTCCCCCCAGAAGCTGCCTGGAGTTGTATGGGGGTCCCTGCTCCTGTAGGACCCATCGCAGCCTGTTTTATCCATCAGATACACATGCCTAAGAGCTTTTCAAGGGCTCAGAGAATACCTGATGATTGGAAGAAAGCCTGTGGGCTCTAAAATCCAGAAAGAGAACAGCAAAATGGAAACGAAGAAATGTTTGTGTTTAAAAATCTAATATTGTCATCTTCATCAATTGTTAATATTCATGAATACCACATTTGATGTGAAAAGTTAATTGGTTTCTCTCATTTTGCAAGGATTTCTGAGTGTAATAACATTTGCTAAGTCAACCTTAATCAGAAAAAAACTGGCAACACGAGAGGACAACTCTAGAATAACCCAGAAGCGGCCTTCACACTAGGCCAGTTTTCTTAACACAGAGCTTCACAAAGGTTGATGTGCCTGGTGAGTCATGGGCATCTAGTTATGATGTAATTCTGATTTGGTCGGCCTGGGGTGGGACTGAGATTGGGCTTTTCTAGAAAAGCTCCAAGGTGGGGTAAAGCTGATGCTAGTTATCGCTAGACCACGTTTTGCATAGCAAAGCTCCAAAACATGCCTTTTTTTTTTTTTTTTTTTTTTATAGTTTCTTATTCAAGAACTTCCAGTACCCTCAGCTGACTTCAGGGTTAAGTCCCAGGGTCCAGTGGCTCCATCAAGTTTTGATACTTGGATATTGACCCATCTTTCTCACTGGGGTTCCAATTAACTTCTGTGTCTAGGCAATGCTTCCTCCAGCCCCCAGGCTTATTCCATGGGTCAGGCTGTCTCTCTGCCTATAATGTTTTCCCTTCTGATCTCTGCCAGTGAGACCCCTTCTACCCTTCAGCCTCCAACCCAACTGCTGCTTTCTCTGTGAAATTTGTCCCAAACTTGCCTACCCATATCACTTCCTTTCTCCTTCAAATTCAGTTTTTGTAATCCTCGGTTTGGCTCTGATTATGTGCCCTCTCTTGTTATTAGCTAATTCTTTTGATGATGCCTTTCTTCTCTGACTAGGCTGTAAGGCCCAGGCGGACATTGCTAAGGTTTCTCACTCTTTCTGCAGTCTAGACGTGGCTCTGTCATTAATTAGCCACCTTATTTCTCTGGGCCTTGAGTCACTCATTTGTAAAACGAGGAGTCGAACTCACTCAGAGACTGCTGAAAGCCTGTCTGCTTCTGAAATTCCTTGGTTCCATATGGTTCTAACTGCCCCATGTTGCCTAGGACATGGTTGACATCCAAGAACACACCTAGTGGATTTAATTAAATTGAAATTTTAAGCAAGGAAAGGCTATATGTCCCCAGAGAGGTCATGGATAAATGGCCCTGGGGCAATGCCACAAATCACGGCTGTAGGAAATGTTCATTCCTCCTGAGCCTCCCCCACGTCTGGAATTTGCCATCTTTTCCTGGTGCTAGGTGCTTCCCTCCTTCCATTCTTTATCAAGACCAAGGAGAAAATAAAACACAATGAGAGAAATGCTTAGGGGTATGAGAGAGAGAAACAAGAGAGGAAAGGGGGTGGGAGAGAGAGTGTAGGGGAGGGAAAAGCGAGCGGGGAGAAGAGCAGAACATGAGGTCATAATCTGGAGGGACCAGACTTTCCAGAGATCATCTGTCACAGCAATCCAGCCACCAGAAGATGTAAATAAACGAAGATGGTAATTCCATCTTAGATTTGTGGTGCTGTGAACAGCCCGTGAAAGCTCTGCTCTCACGATGTGTGATGTCACCCACATGCCTTGATGGAATTAGAGCCCTAATTTATTTATGGTTGGAGATACACTATTCCTCATGGCATTGCAATTGTCTTCATTTTATAGGCTGCTTGAAGCAATTTAATATGGTTGGACCCTGCAGAGGATGCATAATCAACAAAACACAACAAGCGAGAGCTGGCTGGCTCCTCGTGGACGGCCAGTGCCGCGTAGCCGCGTGAGGCCTGATGGAAAATGGGGCTTCAGGTTTTGCACCTTCCTCGTGGAACTCCCCCTCAGGAAGCAGGGACTCTCCAGTGGGATCATCAGAGGTAAGGATATTCTTCTCAGAGACCTGGCCTCGGCAACAGTGGAAACAAAACCCTAGGATCTAAGAGGACTGGAGTTCAAGAGGACAGCTCCTTCACGCTTGGAGTGGAAGCAGGACTCTGTTCAAACCTCTGCACAGCACGTATGGAGGGCCTGGCCCATCAGACAGTGTGGGGTGGTGTAAGGATTTGGAGTCAGAATCCCTGCCTGCACGTCTTGGCTCGGCCACTGTTTGTGTTGTCTTGGGAAACTCACTTACCTAAACCTCAGTTTTTACAGGTAAAATGGAAATAACGTTTTGCACCTCAGAAGGTTGTTGAGAGAACCAAATGCTGACACAGGTAAAATGCTCGGTCATCTGAGTTGTTTTGTAGATGGTGGCTTCAACTCAGGGAGGCAACCTGTGGATGACCTCACTTGTAGCATGATTCCTCCTCCATAAGCGCTTAAACTCCCAAGGAAACCAAGTCTTAGGACAATAAGGTCACCTGCTGGCATCCTGAATCCCCCACACTTTGACCAACAGTCCTCATGGGTCCTGAGTCCTCGCTTACTGAAGTACCCAGACACTAGATTTTGATGACAGGCTTTAGATTCTCATGAGCCAGGGGATCCTTCTCCCTTGTAACCTCTCCTCTCATCCTTCTTCTGCAGGAGCAACACACATGCTTTGTTCATTTGATGGTTTTATACATTATTTGTTTTTCTTGAGACCATGGTAAGCATTCACTATGTTCTGGAGCAACATATTTCTTCTTTCTAGATTCGAAGTTTCTGGAACATTCTGGGGTTTCACTTGGGGAAGAAAGAGCTGGATGCAAATAAGAATTGTAGTTGAGAACTATATAACTTGGACTTTCCTGGTGGCTCAGATGGTAAAGCATCTGCCTGCAATGTGGGAGACCCAGATTCGATCCCTGGGTTGGGAAGATCCTCTGAGAAGGAAATGGCAATCCACTCCAGTACTCTTGACTGGATAATCCCATGGACGGAGGAGCATTGTAGACTACAGTGAACTATATAACTTACTATATTCTAATTCCTCTGAGACACAGCTGTATGCTTTTAAAGAAATAATCAAATGACAGAAAAAAGAAAGAAAAGGAGGAGGGAAGAAATTTTATACAACTGTACGTTTTAATATACACTCTAATTTCTTCACCTATGGAATGAAGAGTTTTGATTAAATTTCTCTGGAAGTCACATCCAGCTAATAATATCCTATAGATCTATAGTTTATTTCATCACTGGCAAATACATTACATAGGGTTCATTGCCCATAGTAGACACCATTAATTAATTACAGTACTGTTTTTCTATGCTTCAAATAATACCTTCCCAACTCATGTTACCACGAGATGAAACTCATTTTCCTCCTGGGTTTATTCATTCAATCACCAGTCTATTATTGAATAGCTTTCTTTCTTTTTTTTTTTTTTTTGACTTAAGTTTTTTTTATCTTCCCATCTTCCCTAGTCCCTTAGTTTCCTTGGTGACATGCAGGAATTCTATGAGAAAGATGCAGTGGGTATGATTTTTGGATGAAGCAATGAGGAGCAGCATCATGGAAGAGGTGGCATTTGAAATAATATTAGAACAATGACACTAATAACCACTACCATTTAGCAGATTGCCTGTTCAGTGACAGGCATTGAGCCTGCCCTTGATCTTACTAATCCTAACAATACTTCAAGATACTTATTTCTGCCATCTTACAGGTGAAGAAACTGAGAATCAAAAAGTGTTAAATCACTTGCCCAGGAACACACTGCATACAGGTGCAGAGCTGAGATTCAACTTGGTAGCTGATGGTTGAGTAGGATTTTCATAGATTGAAATAGAAGGAAAGAGACAGAGGAGGCCCCTAGTAGCACAATAAAAAAATGTGATATTTAGGTATAAATCTAACAAAGTTTATATGTACAAGATCTATATGAGGAAAACTATGAAGCTCTGATGAAAGATATCAGAGATGTCAAACCATCTCCATCAAAAAAAAAAGGACAGATATTCCATATTCATGGATAAGGGAGACACAATACTGTCAAGAAGTCAGTTCTTTTCAACTTTATCTATAGGTTCAAGGCAATCCCAATAAAAATTCCAACAAGTTATTTTGTGTATATCAACAAACCTATTCTTAAATGTATATGGAGAGACATTTTTATGGCCCAGTAGAGCCAACACGAAATCGAAAGAGAACAATGTTGGAGCCAAATAGACAAATAGATCAGTGGGACAGGATGGGGAGCCCAGAAATAGACCCACTTAAACACAGTCAACTGATCTCTGACAAAGGAGCAAAGGCAAATCACTGGAGCAAAGATAAAAAAACAAATGGTGCTGGAACTACTGGACGTGCACAAAAAAGAGATGAATCTAGATACAGAACTTATACCCTTTATGGAAACAGAGAGAAGGGGACAGAAGAGGCCTGAGGAAAAGAAAATTGATAACTGTTTAAAACATTTTGCGATTAATATGCAGGTGGCTCATGCGTAATGAGATCAATGTAAGAGGAACACACAAGGAAAACTGGCCCATTTGAAAGAAGGACCTGCATTCCAGAGAAGAGAGAGCCACTCAAGGTCATTGATCACTCGTCAGGCCAAAAGGAAGGAGCAGTGAATCCACTAGAAAACTTCTGCAGACTGGTGAGTTCTGTGCCTCAATTCCTGCACACTTGCTACAGAAGAGGGCAGGCCTCAGTGCTGGGCCCCTGTACCATCTTCTCTGAAGAGCCTGGAGGACAGATCATGACTGGAGGGGTAGGTTCCAGGACGGGTAGAGGAGTCCCTCCACATCATGGTTCATTGTAGAGAACAGAGTGCAGAGGGGTGGGTGGTGCTCCAGGCTCAGTCATCTCATTCTCTGATCTTTCCAGACTTGGGGGGCATGGTGTGTCATTCAATGGTCCCTGTAAAGTCTGGCTAGCGAGAGGAGCCATTGGAGAAGGAAATGGCAACCCACCTCAATGTTCTTGCCTAGAGAATCCCAGGGATGGAGAAGCCTGGTGGGCTGCCGTCTCTGGGGTCGCACAGAGTCGGACACGACTGAAGCGACTTAGCAGCAGCAGCAGCAAGAGGAGCCGGGATGCACTGGTGTGGCAAGGCCATGCTGAGCCAAGTCAGTGGGAGGTTTGAGTTGTGTTCTGCCAAATAATTTCCTGAGGCAGCACTGAACATCAGGTGGGGTTGGGGTACAGTGGTGTGAGATTCTGAGAGGAAAACGATGGGGCAGGATAATCCCGTGATGCCTTCTTCCAACAGTCTGAGCAGGGAGTGGGGGTACCATGAGGGAAAACTGAGGGCTAGTTTCAAACTCAATGATAACAATTCCAGGGCCTTCCAGATGAGGGGACAGAGCGAGGGGAGGGCTGGTGAATGACGCACCAATTTTAGAGTGGTTGTTGAACATGATGGTTGGTGCCCTCCTCTGGGGAGGATGAGGGTAAGAGACTGGAGGACATCCATTCAGTGAATGAGAGCTCTCACAGTCAGGGTGTGCCTGAAATCACTTTTCATTCCCAGGCTACCGTTTCCTCATTTTTCTTTTTGAACATTTTATTTATGTATTTGCTTGGCTGCATCAGGTCTTAGTTATGGCACATGGGCTCTTCATTGTGGCACTTGGACTTTTCTCTCGTTGTGACACGCAGGCTCAGTAGCCTACTGCATGTGAAATCCTCCCAGACCAGGGATCAAACCCGTGTGCCCTGCATTGCAAGTCAAATTCTTAACCCCTGGACTGCCAGGGAAGTCCCTGTTTCCTCATTTTTGAGTGAGATGCTTGGACTAGAGGACTCCCGGGAGTGCCTTCCAACTGTAAATTCTGTCCTATGAGAAGATACAGAAAGCCCGCATCTTCAGGGAACCTCAAGTCTAAGTCAGGAGGTTCACACAGAGCACAGTGTGGAGCTGAGTTGCACAAATGGTGAATGTGGGGAGGATGGGGGGCGGGGGGGAGCCAGGGAGGCCTGAGATGCTTCGGGAAGCTCAGAGCTGGGGCCTGGGGGCCAGGACTGAGCTGAACCCAAGCCTTCTGACTGGGACATGGGTCGGATACTGGCAGGGGTTGTGAAGCTCTTTCCCAGACCCCCAGCTGCCAGGCCTCCCCCAATCTTCACAGCCCCCTCCCACCTGCTCAGAAGGAGCCGAGGCTGGGGGCTGCTCTCTCACCAGTGCTGCTTCTTGTAAGCTCCATGGCTCTCCTGGCTCTTGGGGCCAGAGAGACGCCAACCTACAGGTCCTGAGAGGCAGCTTAGGCCGCATCTTGAACTCATTTTCCAGCGCGAGGGGGTCTGGTTTTATGTCACAGTCCAAGGCACGTGTTTACTCAGCTTCTCTGCTCCCCAGCCCAAGGAAAGATAACTGAACTTGATGGATAACCACTAATTGGATCATTACCTTCATTTTGAAATGATTGCCCCTGGCCACCGGGGGCATTAGTTCCGAGCTGGGGCCCCTCAATCTGGCCCCAGGCAGGCTGTGGAGCAAAGGACGGCTCCGTCTCAGACCCTAGCAGGACTATGACCCCACAAGGGCTCACAGCTGTGCTCCTGCTGGGCTATCCCCTCCAGCCAGCCCCCTCCTGCTCCTCCCAGACTCTGCGTGCCTAGCCAGTCAGGGTGTACCTTGCTCCCTCAGATGACGCGCCCCCCCCCCACCCCCCCAACCCCCCCCCCCCCCCCCCCCCCGGCAAGTACAGCACTGAATTTGTTTCCAGTGTTTCAGGGAACGGAGCTCCCACCAGACCATCCTTTCTGCTTTTCTGAGGACCCTCCCTCAGGGCACCACCTCCCTGGTCCTTTTTGCATATGGTTTACCTCCCACACAGAGAACAGGGTCCTTAAAGGCAGGTCAAGCCCTCTTCTCCCAGATGCCCTGGCGCTGCTGGCACTGGCCTGGGCACCCAGAAGTGACTTATTGTTGATTGATGTTATGGGGCAACAGGGATGGGCCGGAAGCGAGGGTGATTGATTCCAGTTGAGAAAGGAGGGAGGCAATGGATACCAGGAGGGTGGGGGCAGGAGGGTCAGCGGCTCTGAAGGGGTCTGTCCCTCACCTTTCCCCTGCCCTGGTGGCTCTGACCTAGGAGCTTGGGCTGAAATATATATATATAGTTTACAGAAATAAGCCCTCTGAGAGTGATTAGATAAATTACCATAACTCCCGAGATGAAATATGACAGCCATTAAAAATGCTTTGAAGACTAATGATATAGGATATAACACCAAGTTACAGAGGATCGTGTACAATAGATCCATTAAAAAATGTGGAAATGCACATATAGGGTGATGGTAGCTGACCTGTACTAGGCCCTTACAGCACAGCTTGCATCATGCTCTGGGCATCCTGTGTGTCTACTCCTGCAGGCTTCATACCTATCCTAGGGGCTAGATTTCGTTCTTATCCCCATTTTATATATGCAGAAACCAAGGCACAGAGATGAAGTCACTTTTCTGACTTTCTCTCTTCAAGCCTTTGGAACTCTGACTCTCTTATGCTGCCTGGAGAGCCCTTAGGGGAATCAGGTCAAAGCTGACTGGTTATGTTCTAGGGAGTATGGTTGGAAGTCTGTTTGGTGGAAGGTGGATTAGCTGTGCTCCATGTGTCCCCAGGAGATAAGGAAAGTGGGCAGATAGGGAGGCAGCCTCTGGCTGACCAGAAAAGGAAGCATGACTTTCTAGTAGCTACTGGACAGGGAGGAGCCCTGTGTCCCTGGAAGTGGTCAAGAATGAGCTGGGACCAGCTTCCTTGGACACCGGAGACGGGCTTTCATACTAGGATGACCTCTGAGGACTTCTAATCCTCACAGCCCATGAGGACTGCCAGCCTGGGGATGAAATTTAGGCTTTCCCTGCCCAGGTGCCTGGGCAGAGAATGCAGGAGTTTATGAACTGCTGTTTCTCCCATCTTATGGACTAAGTTTTGTTGCTGTTCAGTCGCTCAGTCATGTCCGACTCTTTGCAACTTTTGTATCCCCCCAAATTTGTATGTTGACATCCTAACCTCCTGCATTTGATAGTATTAGAAGATGGGGCCTTTGACAAGTGTTTAGGGTTAAATGAGATCAGGAGGGTGGGGCCCTCATGAAGAAGATTAGTGCCCTTCTAAGGGTCAGAAGAGAGCTTGCTCCTTTTCTCACCCTCTCTGCCTTGTGAGGATAAAAGAAAACAGCTTCTTCTGCATCACAGAAGAAGGCCTTCACTAAGAACCCCATCATGATGGCACCCTTCTCTTCAACTGCTAGCTTCCAGAAGAATTAGAAGTAGATTTCTGTCACTTAAGCCTCTGAACCCCTGGTACATTGTTAGAACGGCCCACAATGACCAAGAGCACCCTCTGGGAGATGGGTACCTTATACTGGAACTCTCCAGATTTCCTTAAGAGGGTATAAACCATGGCCATTTCTCCCAGCCCTCTCTGTCTCTCAAATACCCATGAGCTCCATGTGCCAAAGGCCCTGGAGCCCAAGATCAAGTTTCTCAACATTTCCCACATAGAGGAAAGTGGGCAAGCTTGGGCAGTGGATGCAAACATTCTGGAGAAAGGTCAAGCTACCACAGTGGCAGTGTTGTCCTGCAGAGAGAGGCTTAGGGCAAGGAGACTGAGTGTGTATTGTGGCCTCTTGAGACAGTGTATAAATCTGGCTGACCCAGGCCTGAGAGGTCTGAGAGGTTAGTGTGTGGTGAGGTGGGTGGGGACATGTCTCCTAACTGAGATCTTCAGTGTCCAGTTTTCCAGGTGACATCCTGACCTTTGAAAAAGGACACCAGGGTGAGAAATTCAATCTGACATCTTCCTGTTATCTCACAGTGCCCACTGGTGTTGATTGTGGTGTTTGGTAATAAATCAATGGAGTTCTTTTTATTGTCTGGTAAGCTTGTACCCAGCTTTGCTTTGCTTGTGCATTTGCGTGTGTGTGAGGGGCACACATACATATCTGTGTGTATTTGAGGAGGTGAGGCATGAAGAGAAGGTATGGCCCTGCTCTGGGAGTTATTTGGACCCAGGAGAAAACTGGTTATAGTAAACCCACAAAGCTGGATGCTACTCTGTTGAGTTGGGGGGACAAAGGTTGTTTGTCAGCCTGGAGGAGCTGAGCATGAATCTGTGTGTGCTGCAGTCCGAAAAACCCTGGAGTAGTCTTAGGACTTTTATACTTAGTTTCACACCTTTTAGTCTGTTTCAAAAGAGTTCACTGAGTGCCGGTGGATGTGGAGGGAGTTGATATGAAAGCTGTGGGCAAGTCGGCCGCCTCCTCCAGCCAAGTCCTTCCTGCTCCACCCTCCCTCCTTCTACTTTTCCTCCCTACTTCCCTCAACCTTAGCCTGTGGGGAAAATACTCTTCTTATTCTGCCCTGTCCACAGCATCACTTTTCTTTCTGGGGGGATGCAGGGTACCATTTACTGGTATTGAGCACCTAGGAAGAGAGGACTTGCTGTGGGCACTGCTTGTTGGGGATGGAAGGTGAGTGAGACCTGGTCTTTATCCGCCCAGAACTCAGGAGGGGCACTGCAGAGCCATGGCCAGCCAGGGGGTCAAGAATGGCACAAGGCTCTATCCCCACCCCACTTGCTGGGCAGCTGTGGATGTTGTGAGCAAAGGTGAGGAATGAGACTAGGAGTGACTTGGGGAAAAGTGGGCCAGTGTGTGCCCATCCTGACTTTTGAGGGTGAGCAAGCACCAGCCACATTCAGGTTGAACAGGCAGCAAGAGAATCTGTTGTCTGAGCTCCCAGAACGCTCAGTCTTTCCTACTGACCCTGGCACACCTGGCCAGGCAGGGATACAGCCTGACATCTGACTTAGTCTCTGTTCTCCTTGCCCTATCCTTCCCAGAAATCTGACCTCTTTCCCTGGACTTCTCTGGTTTGTTTTTACTGGGTTCCATGGGAAGCATCCAGAATGCCCATGTACTCAGAGATGTCTACCCAGGCTGCGCTGAGAGAAGAGCAAGGCCTCCGGGCCTGGCCTGGTGACGGTTCTCTCTCTTTCCCCACTGAGGGGTTGGCCCCAGTGTGAGAAGGACCTTCTGGGATGCCCCCACCTGACTGAGGCTGATTCCGATGGCTCCTCTGATCTGGATGTACCCTGGTTCTGGGCAGCACCAACTTCCTCATCTCCCCCAACAGGGTCTGCCCCCTTGGTTCCTAGGTTTTCTCCCCTTGTGCTGACCTGGTGCTCCTTTCCTCGCGTGCCTCCAGCCCAGGAAGAGTTGTTAACTTCTTGGTGGTCCCCGTGGACTTGGCCAGTGCCTCCTCTGAATCCACTGGCCCGGTTTAGCTGCAGGGAACTAGTCAGTATCAGATTCTACATGCTCCCGCAGGCAGCTCAGCTCCTCTCTTTTAAAGGGTCTCTCTATGTCACTCTGGGGGTGGGCGCTGGTTCTGATTCGTGGCCATGACTCTACTCTGCTGACCACATAGCAGCTGCCACCTGTGTCTTCCCCACTGCGGGAAGTATCTTTAGCTTTCCCCACCCCCTCTGCCTCTTTCTAGTATCCCTCTGGAGAAGGAAGGGACAAACAATGAGCTGAGTGTTTTACTTTATTTTTTTCTCATTTAAGTTCTCAACATCTCTCCTACACGCTATTAGGTTTTTTCATAGAAAGGAGGACTCTGAGGCTCAAAAAGTGATTTCAGTTGCCCAAGGTTTTACCGGTGGTGAGGGTGAGCTGGGTTAGAAAGTAGTTTCTCTGGCTCTAGGGCCCCTGCTTGATTTTTGTTATAGATTGAATTATGTCTCTCACAGAGAAATATTGAAGTCCTAACCCCTGGTACCTGTGAATATGACCTTATTTGAAAATAGGGTCTTTGTAGACATAATCAAGTTAAGATGCGTTCATACCAGACTAGGGTGATTTCTAATGCAATTGCTGGTGTGATTATAAGAAAAGACCATTTAGATAGAGACAGACAGAGAATACCATGTGAAGACAGAGGTAAAGATTAGTGTGATAGAGCTTCCCTCGTGGCTCAGGGGTAAAGAATCTGCCTGCCAATGCAGGAGACATGGGTTTGATCCCAATCCAGGAAGATCCCACATGCCAAGGAGCAGCTAAGCCCACGTACCACAACTGCTGAGCCTGTGCTCTAGGGCCCGGGAGCCACAACTGTTGAGCCCACGTGCCCTAGAGCCGGTGCTCCTCGACAAGAGAAGCCACCGGAATGAGAAGCCCATGTGCCGCAACTAGAAAGCAGCCCGCACTCACTGCAACTAAAGAAAAGCCCATGCAGCAATGAAGACTCAGCACAGCCAGAAATTAAAATTAAGTAATTAAAAAAAAAAAGACTGGTGTGGTACCTGTAAAAGCCAAGGATATTGGGAGAGAGTCATGTTTTCCCTTAGAACATCCACATAGAACCAACCCTGTGGATATCTTGATTTTGGACTTCAAGCCGCCTACACTGTGAGAGAATATATTTCTGTTATTCTAAGCCACCCAGTTTGTGGTCACTTGTTATGGAAGTCCTAGGAAAATAATACAGTTTCTTATACTCCAAGAATGCCAAGAATGCCTCCTTTTCCTCGTCTAACACCAGTGGACTCCTTCGGAACCCACTCTCAGATTCCTTCTCGCTGGTGCTGACTCAGATCTGGTTAAGAGCCTATTGCATGAGTCTACCTGGAAGCTGCTCCAGGAGGTGACAGAGGACAGTGGATGAGTAAGCAGCTTATTCTTGCAGCCACCAAGGAAGACTTTGTGAGGGCAGAAGTGTGGTAGAGAACAGAAATTGGAGATGGGGATAAAGAGCTATTTGGAGTGGGAAAGGAGAGCAGTGCATATAAAAGCCACCTGGCACAATAAGGCACAGTGCTTATTACATAGTAGGTGATCATTAATGTCAGCATAAAGGACATTAAAGATGCAAGATATGATGAAAGAAGTAGGAACCAGGTATGAACCACTGTAAATTACAGGTTTTAGGCAAGAGGATTGTTAACTAAACTGGGGTGAACTGTCAAACGTGCATATTTAGTACATTGGGGGTAATCCAGCTTCAGGCCTCAAAAGTTGTGAATTCTGGCTTTGACTCCGCTGCTGTCTAATTTCTGTCACCCTGGACAAGTCATTTCATCTCTCTGAGCCTCAGTTCCCTCAACTGTAGAAATGAGATAATAAATATCTCTTGTTTTATAGAGTTACAAAGATAGAATGGCAAATAATTTGAAAGTGCTTTGTAAATCACAAAGCACAAATATGAGCATTAAGTACTATCATTAATATAGTGACTGGGCAGTTTCTTTGCTGTCCTGGGGATGCCCCATACCCACTGAGTCTCTGAGTCTTTGGCCATGGTCTCTATCCACTTGGAAATCCAACTTTGTTAGGTAGGATTAGATTTGGATAGAAGAACAGAAACCCAAGGCAACAGTGGTATGTTTCTCTCCTCTAATAGTCTGGAGGCACTTCAGGGCTGGTGACTTAGCCACTTAGTATGGGTGACTTAGACTCTTTGTTTTGTTGCTTTGCTGCGCCTGGGTTGCCATTTCCAGGGTCACCTTATGGCCCAAGGTGGCTGCTAGCGTTCCAGCCGTTACATTCACATTTCAGCAAGGAAGAAGAAAAGACAGAGAGCATCCTTTCTGTCTTTAAGGATATTCCCTGTCTGGTAGTTGCATATGCCACCTTTTTATATATTTCATTGGCCAGAAATTAATCATATGGTCATATCTACCTTCTGGAGAAACTGGGAAATGTGGTTTTTATTCTGTGTGGCCATGTGCCCAGCTAAAAATCAGGGTTCTATTTTTGCTGAATAAAGAGGGAAGAATATTTAGGGGAGAGCTAGTATCTCTGTGAGGCTTCCCAGATGACTCAGTGGTAAAGAATCTACCTGCCAATGCAGGAGACTCAGGTTCCATCCCTGGGTTGGAAGGTCCTTTGGAGGAGAAATGGCAACTCACTCCAGTATTCTTGTAGGAAAATCCCATGGACAGAGGAGCCTGGTGGGCTATAGTCCATGGGGTTGCAAAAGAGGTGGACATGACCTAACAATTGATGCAGTATCTCTACCATTCCCTTTATCTCATCTCTATAGATCCATATTTCATTTCTCAAAATTAAGTCAAGTTCATCTACAAAATAAGGCGTTTTTGTTAGGGAGATGTATGACTAGTCTATATGACACTTTATGCCAGGCAGTGTGAGCTAGCTGCTTTACATGGTTTATCTCACTTAACTTGCACCACAGTCCTGTGGGCTAAGCACTACCATTGTGTCAGTTTCACAGATGAAGAAATGTGGCTCAGAGCTGTGAAATGTCACAGTCTAGGCTTCCTAGGAAACAAACCCTGAGACAATGATTAGCAATTAGTGGGCAGGACATGTATCAGAGAGTGCTTTGGGGCTTCATACCTGCGGCAGGGAGGGGATGGAAGCAGGATGGGGCAGAGGAAAAAGATAAGCTGTGATGCAGTTCCAAAAAAGGGCTCAGCTGAGTCCCCAGGGGATGTGGAGCTGGGATAGCCCTGTGGAGTCTTTCCAAGTTGTCCCTAGGAAGACAGGCCTTTAGGCCCCTATTGTTGCTGTTTAGTTGCTAAGTTGTATCTGACTCTTTGGCGACCCAGTGAACTGTAGCCCGCCAGGCTCCTCTGTCCATGGGATTTCCCAGGCAAGAAACTGGAGTGGGTTACCATTTCCTCCTCCAGGGGATCTTCCCGATCCAGGGATCAAACCCGTGTCTCCTGTGTCTCCTGCACTGACAGGTGGATTTTTTACCGCTGCACCACCTGGGAAGCTTCGGCTCCCAGGGGATCACTTATTTGGACTCAGCTTGCCCCAGGAAGGGGGCCTGACCTTGAGCAATCACTCTTCTGCTGAGGCAGTCCCCAAGCAGGCTGACGGCTGAGGGCTTTCTGCTGGCAGCACAGCCCTTGGCTGCAAGTTTACGTTCTTCCTGAAGCAGGATCACGGAGGGATCAGAGTTCAACACGTAAAGTCACATGATTAAGCTTGCAGCCAGTAGGCAGTGACAGAGACTAAACTAGCACCAGGACATCAGTTCAGTTCAGTTCAGTTCAGTCACTCAGTTGTGTCTGACTTTGCAACCCCAAGGACTGCAGCACACCAGGCCTTCCTGTCCATCACCAACTCCTGGAGTTTACTCAAACTCATGTCCATTGGGTTGGTGATGCCGGGACATCTGACCCCAGCAATTACGCTCTTCCTTCGCGCTGAGACTCCATTTACTCAAAGTCCCAGCTAGCAACTAACGCCCACAATCCAAGTTCCCTCATCGACATTCTAAAGCAATTTGCTCTATTGTCTCCTAGCATCTCCAATGGTGGTTCCTCCTGGGAACTTTACCTCTGTGTTTCCTATGTACTGGATTCTTTTTTTCTTTCTGAACAAACTCTGGCAGTTAATACTACTTTGGCTGAACTATTTTGAGTCACTCAGTCAAAAGTATTTGTTGGTAAAGGGGGTGCTAGGGGCTCAGCCCTCTGCCAGATGCTGTGGGATTCTGAGGGCAGACTCAGGCTGCTAGGAGAGCCAAGGCTGCTGCCCTCAGAGTTGTTGGTGACTGAGGCTGGACAGAGTGGCCCTCAGGGTGGCCCTGTGAGTCCCATCTGCTGTGGGGTTCAGAGAAAGGAAAGAGGGACCCAGGCTGGATTGAATGGCTCCCATCCATCAGACTCCTGGGGCCAGCTTTGCCCCTCTTTTGGATCCATAAAGGGCTAGTAAAGGGGAAGGGATTTTAGCATCAGAGAACCCAAGGAAGATAGTCATATTTCTCTTCTCAGACATAAAACGCAGAGGCCCAGAAGGCAGCATGACCTGCCCAAGGTAACGCAGTTAGGTGGCGGTCACATGGCTAGATTAACAACCTGGGTTTCCTGACCCCTGCCTTGTCCACCACCCTGAACTGCCCCAGCTAAGTGAGGGCTGAGGAACCAGACACAGACTTCAGGCTGGCTCCTGCCTTCCGACATTCTCAGCAAGAAAGGGGACTATGGAGAAGAGAGTACAAACTTTCTATTTGGGGCTTAGCACCTGGAACTGTAGACAGTGTTGAGTCAAAGGAGAAGATTTAGGAGTGATTCCATAGGACGTTGGAGTGTAAGAAGCTTTAGCTCAACAGTTCAATATACGAAAAGCTTTTGCCCAGTGCCCGAGTGGGGCTCCCAATACCTTGTAACCTGCATCTTCCCCCTGAAACATCTTAGCTTCACGAAGCAATAAAACAGTCTGGCCTAAGTGACTGAACTTCTTTGAAGTCCTGAAGTGGCCCATAAATAAGGTGGGTACTTTGGAAGGGGGCGTGTTTTTTCAGGAGGGATCCCTATACGACTCTTTCAGAGTCACATTGATTTGTAGCTGCCTCTAAGTCAATTTCCTGGGGTTCATAAATCTTGATTTAAGCAAAACGAAAATGTCATTAATATTTATTTGATGCATGTCTTACCACTCCATCGGAAAGGAAGAAAAAAAAAATGTCAGCATTCTCACCCGCTACCCCAGAGCAGGCATGGGACACGGCTGTTCCCGGCTCTTCGAGGGCTATTTCGTCGTGAGCCATAAACCCCGGGTAACAAATGTACCATTTCACGGTCAGCAAGAGTGGTAACTGTCACTGGAGAAATAAAACTGAGTTATTGTTTCCAGTTTCAAAAGAACAGCAACAAGTATAAAAAAAAAAACCCAACTGTATGTGATTCCTGTCCTCTTCCCGTCAGACACCTGCAGCCATCTAATGTTTCACTGAATCCTGCCACATAAATGCATAGCTTCACTCACTAATCCATATGGCTCCAGAGACCACTGTTACATGAGAACTTCAACTGATGGGGCCAGGCAGCCCAGGGCAGCTTAATCTTTTTTAATTCAAATCGACTGAGTCCCATGTGGCTGGGAGATGATACCCTATATGCTGCAATCAGACTGACCTAGACTTCTCGTGCTCTAAATGATTAATGAAACTGCCTCGAGTTTGTTTCTATGGTGATTGGAAACCTGACCCGGACAGAGGAATCTGCCATTCACAGGACCACAGCCGAAAGGGGGGCACTGGGGACCCTGGCCGCTGGTCGGGAGGCAGGGATGCACAAATGCTTCCAGTTCTTCTCCCAAACCTGCCCTCCCAAACACCTCACTTGGAGAGTGGGGTGAGGGGACAGGAAAGAAAAGGGCCCTTTTAGTAAAGTTTTTAACTTGACTCAATTGCAGAATTATCCCCCTGCCCCCTGCAAATCTAAAAGCTGTTTGTTTCTAAAGCATTGATCCAAGAGTTGAGGGAAGACAACTCACTTTTGGTTTCCTACAATAAATCCATAAATAAACAAACGAAATAAAACCGTGAAGTATTTTGATTCCTTCTTTAGAATGAATGGTTTTATCCATTATGAACATATGAAGCCTGCTGAGCCCCTCGCCTCACCTGTTTACTCTCTGGTCATGGTGGTTTTATTTGTTTTTCCTTCTCATTTGAAATAGGTCCCATTTGGGCTTCACGCAGCAAAACTTTACTGTCAGAACTGGCAGAGGTAGGCAGCGTGGGACTTAGTGCAGGATTAGATGCTGCTGAGAGAGAAGCAAGAGGTATGAAGAGTTAGTGCCAGTGGTCACCTGCTGCCATCTGACTGGTGGGACACTTGGGTCCCACTGCAGATGGAGTCCATCCTAGGTTTCCCATCCAAGTCCCCAAACCGTGCCTGGGTGCCCCAGGTCCATGAAATCGTGAATCTTTAGAGCATTCACGCCTGAAATGTCGAAGGCCATACCTTGTCATTTGAAAACCCAAGGCTTAACCCCATGTGGCCATTGACGAAGGGCTAATGATTTTATAAATGTGGGTGAGGGAATCATTCCTTCTCTCATTCTACCCCCACTGCCCACATACCTTTCTTCACGAGGTCCCCAGCCACCTCCTTAAACACAGTTTCCCACCTGTAAAACTCTGATGTTCCGTCTTCCCTAGAGAAGACATTCCAGACTTTAATAAGACCCACGGGGCCCTCTAAGGTTTTGCCCCACCTCCTGCTCCACCTCTGTCTTCCACTCGGCTCTGCCAACTATTCCCTGAATGTCCTGCGTGACTCTCCCATTCTCTGCCTTGGCTTTGCTGTCCCCTATGCCTGGAGCGCCCTCCCCGAAGTCTGAGTGTCTTCCTCATGATCAGCTCCAGTGGCATCTCGGCTCGTGGGCAGCCCAGTTCCTCAGCACAGTCCTCCTACCCACTCCTCCCTTCCAATATGTCTTTTTCCTTAGGGTGTCCTAGTCTTCGTCTTGTGTGCTGGGACATCTAGGTCTCAGTGGCAGGGCTTGGCACGTGGTATTTGGTCAGGCCATATTTGTTCAGTTGAATTTCTTCTTCCAACCTTACTCCTTGGTCCCTGACTCTATCACTAGCCAGGAAGTTCATCTGGCTGCCATATCTGTTGTCTCCCTAAAGGTCAGTACTAGCTGTCCCCAGGTGAGCAAAGACTTCAGGACTTTGTGGCTCGGCAAACACCTAGGGATGCTTCTAGGAACGCAACCCAGAGCTGCTCTAGATTGGCTGTGTGCCACCCTTCTGACGAAGGTGGGGCTCATCTGGCTGGAGTTTCTGCAGCAGATTCTCCAAATTGAAACCTTCCATGTTGAAGGCCCAAACTGGTCACAACCAGGCTGGGTGCTGTGTAGAGGGTGTGTCTAGTCCAGCCTCTGATTCATCCATATAGTGCTGCAGAGTCCTCTCTCTGCCCTTGGCAGGAGGAAGGGAACCCGAGTAAGAACAGATCTCGGCCAGCCTCTCACTCATCCAATTAGACCTTTCCACAAACTGCCTGCTGATGAGCAGTCCCTTGGCCTTATCTGACTCTTCCACAGGGACAGGTATCATGTGTTCCTGCTGTGTTCTCTGAAGACACAGGTGGCAAAACTTGGGTGTGGGGCTCTGATGAGGAGAGAGCTATACACAGATGCCCAGGAACAGATAGTTGAGTGAGCAGAGACAGGATGCTGCCTGAGTCAGTGAACTGCCTGAATGTGTTACGTCCCCATGTAGTTGCCATTTCACCAAATTACAGACCCCACCACGAACCTCTCATCTGGACTCCCCCCACGCCCTAGCACAGAGCTCCTTGACTCTGCCTCTGACATTTGTCCCAGCCTCTGCTCCATTTGTTAAATGGACAAGGAAGGTCACAATCCCTGAGTCTGTTATGCTTTGTAATGGTAAAGAATATCTTTTCTCCCATTCCTCTTTACCTCCCTTACCCACCCCACCCTGTCCAACCATGCTGGTACTTGTCCTGGCTGGACAGTTTTTAAAATCACATTTTATTTTCAGAGGTTCAGAAAAGTCCCATCACTTCCATTTGGAAAGTTCTTCCCTGGATGCTGGGGGCACTCTGGGCTAGGTGGGAGGGTTGGGGGTGGAGGACAGAACTTGGAGGAAGCGGTTGCTGAGGTAAGGAATGTGAGATGTGATGAGAGGGAAGTGAAGCCATGAATATTCAGACGAGGAGAGTGGAATTCAACCTGACACTGATACACAGGAGGATTGGATTGATAGCAATAATCTAAAATTAGAAGCAGTCAGCCATGGGAATTTAGAGATCAGACTCTAGAGACAGACTAAGTTAAAAACTGAATTTGCCACTTACCAGCTGAATGACCTTTGGCAAGTTACATAACCTCTCTGTGCCCCAGCTGCTTCATCTGTAAAGTGGAGATAATAAAGCACTTTCTCTATGGGACTGTAGAGGGAATGATGACTGAGTTCATGCAACAATACCTGACACAGAGTACATGCTCACCGCAGTTACAATGGAATAAAGATCAGCATCATGTGCTTTCTGAAGGCTGTCAGGATCTTTCTTTCTTGTAGAGTTTTCTTTGTTTCTTTCCCAAACCCTTCCACTGTCCCAATCTTTTAATTTGTTTTGAGGGAAAGGAGGGTCTGGGGCTTCCTCTGTTCTACAGAAATACGTTACCAGACACATAACAGGAAATTTAAAAATTTCTAGAAGCCACACTAAAAAAATAAAAAGAAACAGATAAATTAATTTTATGAGTATATTTCATTTAATTTAGTACATCTAAAACATTACTCTTTCAACATGTAGTCAATACACAAAAAACTATAGATTCGTTGGACTGGAGCATGTCTGAGGTAGGTGTTGAGAATTTCAGGTGTTGCCTTGTGCCAGCCTCAAGTTCAAAGTTATCCCCAGAGAGAACTGAATCCACAAGATTTTGGAGTAAAGCTCTGCTCCATCTTTGCTCAGTCATCTGTGAGGAGGTGGGGTAGGGAGCTCCACCCCTTTTGTCTGCTCCTGCAGAGGAAAACTGAGTCAGGCTCTGCCCTGAGGATATTCTGGATTAAGAGGTTCTGATCCACAGGGAGTAACAGATGAGATGAAGCAGATGGACTTCATCTTCGTCTTTTGGAAGTTAAACATTTGAATGAAGAAGCCAGATTCAGATCAGATCAGATCAGATCAGTTGCTCAGTCGTGTCCGACTCTGCGACCCCATGAATTGCAGCACACCAGGCCTCCCTGTCCATCACCAACTCCCAGAGTTCACTGAGACTCACATCCATCGAGTCATTGATGCCATCCAGCCATCTCATCCTCTATTGTCCCCTTCTCCTCTTGCCCCCAATCCCTCCCAGCATGAGAGTCTTTTCCAATGAGTCAAGTCTTCGCATGAGGTGGCCAAAGTACTGGAGTTTCAGCTTTAGCATCATTCCTTCCAAAGAAATCCCAGGGCTGATCTCCTTCAGAATGGACTGGTTGGATCTCTTTGCAGTCCAAGGGACTCTCAAGAGTCTTCAACACCACAGTTCAAAAACATCAATTCTTCGGTGCTCCGCTTTCTTCACAGTCCAACTCTCACATCCATACATGACCACAGGAAAAACCATAGCCTTGACTAGACGAACCTTTGTTGGCAAAGTAATGTCTCTGCTTTTCAATATGCTATCTAGGTTGGTCATAACTTTCCTTCCAAGGAGTAAGTGTCTTTTAATTTCATGGCTGCAGTCACCATCTGCAGTGATTTTGGAGTCCAGAAAAATAAAGTCTGACACTGTTTCCACTGTTTCCCCATCTATTTCCCATGAAGTGGTGGGACCGGATGCCATGATCTTCGTTTTCTGAATGTTGAGCTTTAAGCCAACTTTTTCACTCTCCACTTTCACTTTCATCAAGAGGCTTTTGAGTTCCTCTTCACTTTCTGCCATAAGGGTGGTGTCATCTGTGTATCTGAGGTTATTGATATTTCTCCCAGCAATCTTGATTCCAGCTTGTGTTTCTTCCAGTCCAGCGTTTCTCATGATGTACTCTGCATATAAGTTAAAAAAACAGGGTGACAGTATACAGCCTTGACGAACTCCTTTTCCTATTTGGAACCAGTCTGTTGTTCCATGTCCAGTTCTGGTCTAAATCCTGCTTTGATTCTTAAGTTTGTAACTTTGCTTCTCAATTTCCCCATCTGTAAAATCGGGTAAAAAGAGTACTGAACTCAAAGGGCTGTTAATGAGGATAAAATAAGTGAGTCTTGCAGAGGGCTCAGAATGATGCCTCTCAGATATTACATTTGCCAAATAAATGCAATAACTTATGGGGCTACCAACCATTTGATTCACTGCAGTATCTCCAGCCTGTATAGGTGCTCAATAAATATTTGTAGGATAAAATAAATGCTTTTAAGGAGAGCTTTGGGAACAGTTAGAAGAATAGTTCAATAAGGCACAAAATGTGTGTACTCCAGCAACATGGATGATTGCTAACATCTCTGGGGGTGATGAGGGGAGGTGAGTGTGGGCAGCAGAACTTACTATGCGAATGGGGGGCAAAACTAGGTGCCTTTCTCTGCTCTTTATCCGCTGCTCTTATTGTTTACTCCATTTGTTTAATGACTGTTTAAGGGCTGCCAGTTTCAAAAGGTGCCAGTGATGGGGCCCAGCACACCCTAAGTCTCTGTCTGACCCTGACTTCTGGCTTTGTCTATCTCTGAGTGGACCTTAGTATATGGCAGAGACTAGCTAGGCCCCATTAGACAAAAACTCTTTCTAGACAGTTAGAGACAATGAGAACAATCCAGAAGCACAGACCATTCACTCCAAAACATGGGAGTTGACAACACAGGAGTTGACAACACAATAAAATCCTCCCCTCAACTACCCATCCACCCCCAGCCACCGATGATGAAGGGTGAACTGGATAGAGAGAAAGAGGATAAACTCTATCTGCCAACTTCCTGTCCCATGGCCTCCTATAACTTCCAAGGGAGTCCAAGTGGACTCTGAAATGTGCTCCCCTAGTCCTGCCCCCTTTTCTATGGGGAAGATATAATTAAAGAAGGCATCGTCTGTTGATTATCAAATGAGGACAGCATATAACCCACAGTGTGACCCCCAAACAGTGGGGACATTTAGGATGTCTCAGAAGACTGGAAAGCCAATTAGGGCAGTTGGCACAAGAGAATTATAAGGAGGTGGGACTCTGAGGATGCTAGGGCTACTTTAGTCAGTCTGGAGTATTCATTTGTTTTGGCCAGTAAACTAATGACATCTTAAAAGCACTGAGGAATCACGACCCTGTTTTCCCAACCAGTCAGTACTCTGATTTTATCTCATGGGGACTCTGTGGCCTAGCCCTTCACCCTGGTTTCTGTACCAGCCCCGGCCCAGCCTCTGGTGTGCATGTGGGCTGCAGTCCACTCCCCCAGACTGTAGACACTCGGGTTCCTGTAAGCAGCTTTGACAGGTTTCAGCAGTATTCCCAGGATGAAAGCTGGTTTCTTTTAAAAAGCAGATGTTGATGACAATAAAGTCTGAAGAGAAGGCTACAATATAAGTGGATTTCTAAATCACTTCTACTTAGAGGAATTCACAGGACATGTTTTAAAAAATACAGTCCCCTATGTGATCCCTATTACTAGTTCCATTGATGAAAAGACTCAGCCACATTTGGTTGAACATCCTTAATACAAAGGGGCACCTTAAAACACATTTCCAGATGAAAAATGATGTACATTTTTTTTCTTTGCAATTAGGCCTAACTATCTGTCAATGGCTCTCTGTTGTTACCTCTTTTTTTTTCTTTTTAAAAATTAAAAAAAAAATGCAAGTAGTCTCATTTCTGAGACAATTAAAAAGGAGAGATGGAAAAGAAAATGATGCTTTTGTTGGTATTTTAACTATTTTAAGAGGAAACACATTAATGATTCAAAATCTAAGCAAAACAAAAATATAATCAGCAAAACCCCTCCCACCCCACCACAGCCACCCTGTTCCCCTTCCTAAAGGTAATCAGCATTATCAGTTTTTTGTTAAAGTTCCAGAGATATGTCACTCACAAATAAGTATATACCTACCTTCTCTTTTTTTCCTTTTTGCATGTCATATTCACATACTGTTCAATCAATTGTTTTTTCATTTAGTGATATATCCTAGAGATCATGCCTTTTCATTATATAAGACTTTTCCATTTTTTTCCGGCTGTATAGTAGTATTTCATTGTATTTATTTAATAAGTCAGCTGCAGATAGACATTTGAATTGTTTCCAACCTGTCACTATTACAAAAAGTCTACAAACAAGTACCTTGTATACACATAATTTTTTTTACATATGCTCTTATATCCATAGGGTAAATTCCTAGAAATGATAGCTTAAGGTCAAAACATATGGGCATTTGTAACTTCGACTAACTCAACTTTCATTTAAAAGTCACTGATAATCCCTTCTCCAGTGTGAGTCATGTTACCATTTTTAAAATGTGTAATTTCACAGAGTTGCTCATTTAATAGTCACTTACTGAATCCCTAGGGGCTGAATGTTCTGTTAGGCACTGGATGTGCAACACTGGAAACAACCAGCTTGAGCCCAGAGAGGTGGTACACGGTGGGCGGAGCAGCTGGTTGGAACTGCTCAAGACACTTGGTGTGAAAGAGTTATTCCCCTCAAATCCCATCAAATCTGGCTCTCAACTCCACCCGTGCCATGGTCGGCACTAAGTTCAATGTTAGTTGTTGGGGTCATTTCCTTTCCCATGAATTGTCCCAAAATCCTGGGGTTTTTGTGGCTAGAAAATCGGAGGCGGCTCTCGCATGCTCATCCCACTACCACAGTCCCTGTGGTCCTCTGCTCTGACTGCTTTGCGAGCATCTCTGGCTCCCAGCTTTCTGCTGTTCCCATCAACCCCCCACGTGGGTTCCCACTACCCCAGGCTGCTTCAGAGTTGGACGCACAGCCTTTCCAACCTCAAAGGAAGCCTTCGCCCCCACTGCCTTCTGTGCCTGGGAATTACTCAGTTTCCTGGCACAAACCCCTCTGCCTTCTCTCCAAAACATCAGTTTCCATTCCTTTCTTCCCATGCCTGCTCAGACACCCACCAACACCTGGGAGATGAGACCCTCCCTCAAACCTAGTCTTGAAATGGCAGAGGTCAAGCTGCTTTGAGAACTGGGGGACGGGAATCCCATTTTCCTTCCTGGGTTTTCTGTATCTATGGGAATAAAGCAAAAATGTTTACTATTTTATGCTATCCCATCACATAAATACATACATTAAACTATAATTGCCAACTTCGATGAGCTCTGTTTTCTTTACTGCTCTATTCCCTGTACCTAGAATGTGTCGGACACATTGTATCTTTACCCGACACATAGCGGTTTAGTCGCTAAGTCTTGTCCAACTCCTGTGATCCCATGGACAGAGGAACCTGGCATGCTACAGTCCAGGGGATTCTCCAAGCAAGAATACTGGAGTGGGTTGCCATTTCCTTCTCCAGGGGATCTTCCCACCCCAGAAATTAAACCCAGGTCTCCTGCATTGTAGGCGGATTCTTTACCAACCGAGCTACAAGAGACACACAGTAGGTGCTCAATAAATATTTGTTGACTGAAAGGATAAAGTATCATGAAAAAAAGAGAGAATATCTGAGAGAGAAAATTAGAGTTAGTGGTGACTGCTTTGGACTGGTGGGTCAGATCTAATTTCTCCAAGGAGATGACATGTCCAGTGACCCTTGAAATCAGAAGAAATCAGCTCTGTGAACTGCCTGGGGAGGAGTCATCCTGACACAATGTGGGGGCCCCGAGGAGGAAGGGAATCAAGCACAAGAAGAAGCCTTGGGCAGAGGTGGTTCAAGAAGGTGACAAAGGAGGGCTAAGGCTGATGATGAGGGACCTTGGAGGGTGTATTAAAGAGTGTAGACTGTAAGCAGACTGTCATGCAAAAACGTCCCATAATTTTAAGAGAAGGAATAAAACATTTTTTATTCCTTAAAATAAAACATTTTGGAAGGATCTTCCTAGCAGCTGTCTAGGAGTGGATTATGAGCACTGGATAGAGAAGTGGGTCAATAAGATCCTTTAAAGAGGTCACTGCAATCTTCACAGCAAGAAGCGATGAGGGGTGTGGAGAGGATGGAAACGCGTGGGCAGATTTAAGATACATACTGGGGACAGACTTGGACAAGACTTGATCTAGCATGGGAGATGAGAGAAAGAGGGACATTCTAAGTATTGTTGTGGTAGGGGAATAATTGGGAGAGGAGGGGTGGGCAGGATGTCATTTAGCAGATGGCTGAGGGAGGCAGGCTGCCGAGTTTGTGTGTCTGTATCTCTGGTGTAGTGCGAAGAATAAAGGTTAGACTCAAACTGCATGGGCTCTAGTCCTGTCTGCCAGATCAGCCATGGGTTACTGGGCAAGTGACTCACACTGTGTGCCTTGATGTTCTTATCTGGGAGGGAATAAAATAACTCCTTCTTGCATTTTTGAGGATTAATTGATTAATAAAATGCTTATAATAGTGTCTTTAACATAGTAAATTACCTCATAAAATTTAGCTATTTTTATTATCCACTACATTGTCATTGAAAACAGATGGACAGTATTCCATTTTATGAATAAATTACTTATCCAAATCTCCATTTGTATTGTGTCCAATACTGCAGCTTAGTAATCATAGCATAGTGGTTAAGAGCACAGACTCAGGAGCTAATTTGCTTGAGTTCAAATCCTGCCCATATATTTACTAAGTATATAACCTTGGCAAGTTACCTAATGTCTCTGTGCTTCAGTTTCTTCATCACCAAGGTGAGGATAATGATAGCATCTGTCTTAGAAGATTCTATAAAAGCGAAGTGAGTTAGTGAGTCTAGATCATTCAGAACACATTAAACACCACTTTAGCACTTGCTTTCGTCATTATGCGTCAGCTTCTCTTTTAAGCGTGTGACGTGTTATGCCCTTATTTAATATTTATAACACCCCTGTGAAGCAGAGACCGTTCTTATCCTGATGTTACCAATCAGAAAACTGAGGTACAGACATGATTTGAACCTAAATGCCAGAGTCCCTGGTTCTAACAACAGCTATCAATGGCACATCCTTTTATATTTATCTTCACTTAACCTGCACAATTATTTTTTTTTTTAGATTTATCTATTTATTTTTATTTTTGACTGTTCTGGGTCTTCATTGCTGCATAGGCTTTTCTCTAATTGCGGAGAGCTGGGGCTACTCTCTAGTTGGGTGTGCAGGTTTCTCATGGCAATGGCTTCTTTTGTTGTACAGGCTCTAGGGCATGTGGGCTTCAATAGTGGTGGTGTGTGGGCTCAGGAGTTGCGGTTCCTGGGCTCTAAAGCACAGGACCAATTGCTGTGGCCCATGGAGCTTAATTGCTCCGTGGCATGTGGGATTTTCCCAGATTTGGGATCGAACCTACGTCTTCTGCATTGGCAAGTGGATTTTTAACCACTGAGTCACCAGGGAAGCCCCGCACAACTATTTCTTTAAGATACTTTCAAAGAAATGAAATTCAATGATTTAAAAGTTATTTTAAGGTGTGGCTTTTGATATAATAACACATCATTTCCCAGAAAGTTTATAGTAGTTTGCAAGCCCATGAAATTTATAATAGCTCTGTTTTCTTGGTAAATTACTTTCTTTACTGTTAAGCAATTCTTATTAGTTCACTAGATTCAGAGCAGGGGGTGAAGTGATGCCCAGTGGTCTTGTTGTTAGAAGTGACTCTCCTGGGGGCAGAAAGTCAGGTAGAGTCGATGGCTCTCCGGGTCGATGGCTCTCCAGGCCCGCGTTGTGGGGCGTGGTGGTGGTGGTAAGTAGGTTCCCATATGAGGCCGGGCTTGTGGACAACAGAGACTGGAAACGGAGGGCAGGATCAAGCCTTGTGTCTAGTTGTCATGCTCCTTAGTCCTCTCCGATCTGAGACAGTTCCTCATTCTTCCACGGTCTTGATTTTGAAGAGCACAATCCAGCATTTTGTGGAATGCCCCTCAATTTAAGACAGGGAATAACTATTATAAGTATGTTACAGAATTTATAGGAAGAGATGCAAAGATGAGTAAAGAATTACATGAGTTTTTCAGAAAAAAATGGTCACTCTAATATAGAACCCAATGAAAATTCTAGAACCGAAAAATAAGTAATCTGAAATCATTCCACTTGACGGGATTAAAAGCAGATAGAACATTGGGCTTTATAGAATGAAGGATCCATGTACTTTGGAGACAAATACAAACTAATCAAACAGAACCAAAGTGAGAAAAAATATTCTAAAAATTAACAAATTATCAGTGACACATGGAATAATGTCAAATCATCTAACATATACTATTGGAGTCAGAAAAGGGAAAGAATATGACAGAAAAGTTTTCAAGAAACCATGGCCAAATATTTCCCAAATTAGGTGAAAAACAATTTTCTCAAATAGATGAGAAATTTAACAAACCTCAAATGGGATAAATACTGACACCTAGACATATTATCATAAAATTCCTCAAAAAGATAAGGAGAAAATTTTAAAAGAAGACAGAGCAACAAAGATTACATACACAGTAACTTGGATACAAATTATGACCTTTAAAAATTAGAAACAGCACAGCCCAGCCAGACCACAATGGAACAGTATATTTAAAATGCTGAAAGGAAAAAAAAATCTTCAAACTTGAATCCTAGAGCTAGTGAAATAATACATTCTTCAAAAATTAAGGCAAAATAAAGAAAGATATTTTCAGATAAGCATAAGTTGAGAGGATTTACAGCCAGGAGACCCTCAAAACAAGAAGGGCTAAAGGAAGTTCTTCAAACTGAAGGGAAGCAATCCCAGATAGGAACACAAATGAACAGGAAGAAATCAAGAGTTCCAGGAAATCGCAAGCATGGAGATAAAGGTTTTTTTTTTTTTGGTCTCTTTCTTCAATTTCTTTAAAGTACAGTTTAAAGCAAAAATAATAAAAATAATCTCTTATGGGGTTTATGACGTAAGTAAAAGTAAAATATATGGCCACAATAGTACAAAGCACAGAAAGAGCTAAATGAAAATTTATTGTCATTTAGTTTTTCACTACATGTGAAACAGCATAATACTGATAAATTCTAGTCTCTGAAATGTTAAAGTTGCAAACTGCAATCCCTAGAGTAAGAATAAAAAATAAAACAAAGAGGTATAACTATAAGTCCAATAAAGGGAATAAAATGGAATGCTAAAAAATAATCTCCAATAGTAAGGTGGTAGATGTAACCTAGCATAAGATCATTATTTATCAATAATTCCATAAATGTAATTAAGCTAAGCACCTCATTTAAAACCTGAGTACCTTGGACATATATCTGGTTCTAATAACATTGTTGGCCATTTGGTTTCTAATTCCCTTTTACTGCTTTGGTTTTAACTTTCTTTTCAAAAGCTCATTAGTGTGATACTGTATTCAAATAATTTTTCTTTCTCTTTTTTTTAGTCAACTATTTTTATAGTTGGATTTCCTTTGTGAATTCCCTCTTTGTCCTGAGATAGGCGAGTTATGAACTATATTTAAGGTATAAAACCAGGGTAGTACAGTGGTGAAGAATTCTCCTGCCAATGCAGAAGAGGCAAGAGACGCAAGAGACATTGGTTGGATTCCTGGGTTGGGAAGATCCTCTGGAATAGGAACTGGCAACCCACTCCAGTATTCCTGCCTGGAAGATTCCATGAACAGAGGAGCCTGGCAGGCTACCATATGTGGGGTTGTAAAGAATTGGACATGACTCAGCACACATCACTGATCACTGAACTATATTTAAATCAGAAATCCTATGTGTTTGGAAGTAGGATAGGAAATCCGGAGGCTTCTTATAACAGTTTAGTCCATCAGCTTTCTGGCAGCTTTATTTTTAAAATTTAAATAATTAACCCATCCTGAATTTATTTGTTTTAAGCGAACAGATAAGTTTCTAACTTTATAAATTCCTAGGCCACTGCCCTTGTTTATTAAATAATCCAGACTTTCCCCACTGATTTGAGAAGTTCTCTTTGCATGTGTGCTTGTGTTCTGTCCCTCAGTCACATCCGATTCTTTGTGACCCTGTGGTAGCCCACCAGGCTTCTCTGTCCCTGGAATTCTCCAGGCAAGAATACTGGAGTGGTTTGCCATTTCCTACTCTAGTGGATATCCCCAACTCGGGGACTGAACTTGTGTCTCTTGTGTCTTCTGCATTGGCAGGTGGATTCTTTACCAACTGCACCTTACTGAATTTCCACTCTGTTGCTATGATTGTTTGTTTTGTACTATTATTTCTGCTTTACATTATTTCAGTTTTAGTGCCTGGTAAGTGAAGGCCCCTATCATCACCCTTGTTTTAAAACATTGCAGCTATTCTATTTATATGAACTATAGGGTAATTTTTAATTAAATTTAAACATTTTCTGTTTGGATTTTATTTTGGGATAATGTTAAAAATGTAACATAATTGGTACTGAAGAGGAAGAATTGGTAGTGAAGCAGTATTAGATTTTTTTCTCCTATAAATTTGACATGTTTTTCCACTTATTCAAGATAAAAATATCTGTCCAGGAAAGTTTTACAATTTTCTTTGTGTGGATTCTGTATGTTTTTCAGAAGGGCACTCTTCTATCCACATTTAGGAAATAGTTTTGCTATCTTCAATGAAACTTTTATCATATATATTCATATACACATATAGTTTTTCTTGTCCTGAACTTAACCCTTTTTTAAAATATAATTTTATTTAGTTTTGGCTGTGCTGGGTCTTCGTTGCTGCAGGGGCTTTGCACTTGTGTGGGCCAGTGGGGGCTCCTCCCTCGCTGCCGGGCATGGGCTTCTCATGGCAGTGGCTCCTCCTGTTGATGTGGTGTGCGGGCTCAGTAGTTGTGGCTCCTGGGCTCTAGACTCAATAGTTGTGGTGTGCAGGCTTTGTCCCTCAGTGGCATGTGGGATCTTCCCAGACCAGGGATCGAACCTGTGTCTCCTGCATTGGCAGGCAGATTCTTTACCACTGAGCCACTACAGAAGCCCCTGAACTCATGTTTAACGAAATGAAGTATTACAAGGAAAGTTCTTCTTTTCAAAAGCTCATTAGTGTGATAGTGTGTTCAAATTCTTTTTCTTAGTCAACTATTTTTGTTGAAGTATAACATACATACAGTCAAGTGTATAAGTATTTAATCTTAAGTGTTCATCTTGATGATTTTTTCTGCATATATACATATATCTAGGTCAAGATATGGGTTCTTTCCTATATCCTCCATCTACACTAACTCCTGAGGTAACTATTGTTCATTTCTCTATCAACAGGGAAGAGTTTCACCTTCTTGTGGATTTAATGTAAGCCAAATCATGCAGTATGCATTTTAGTGTCTGGATTCTTCCACTCAATATAGTATCTTGAGATTTATTCACTTTGTTGCACTATTAGCAGTTTGTATTTTTTTATTATTTTACAGTAGTCTACTGTGTGTGTGCATATGTGTATATGGATATGTCTATGTTTGTGAGTCCCTTGGGCTGCAAGGAGATCCAACCAGTCCATTCTGAAGGAGATCAGCCCTGGGATTTCTTTGGAAGGAATGATGCTAAAGCTGAAACTCCAGTACTTTGGCCACCTCATGCCAAGAGTTGACTCACTGGAAAAGACTCTGATGCTGGGAGGGATTGGGGGCAAGAGGAGAAGGGGATGACAGAGGATGAGATGGCTGGATGGCATCACTGACTCAATGGACATGAGTCTGAGTGAACTCTGGGAGTTGGTGATGGACAGGGAGGCCTGGCGTGCTGCGATTCATGGGGTCGCAAAGAGTCGGACACGACTGAGTGACTGATCTGATCTGATGTTTGTGTGCATGTGTGCATACTAAGTCGCTTCAGTAGCGTCTGACTCTTTGTGACCCCACGGACTGTAGCCTGCCAGGCCCCTCGTCTGCAGGGGTTAATAGTCTGCCGCCTGTTGCTCTGGCTAAGCCATGAGAAAATCACCATGGGAAAAGAATAAAAGCAAAATATAGCATAACCCAAATAAAAGTACATTGGGTTGATCAGCTGGGGTTGTCATACTCTGCTAAGCTAAGGAAAAACATAGTGTGGACCTTGGAACGCTGGGTCAGCGCAAGTTCAGAACACTGCTTGTGCACACACTAAGATGTTTTCCCAAGGCATATGCGGGTCTATAACCTCTAGGTGATAGCCCTCGTACAAGAAAATAACAAAGATAGTTTAAAGTAATCAATAAAATAGGAGATGTGACCGGGGACACAGGAGGCTGACTTCATCGTAGCACAACAGATACTTTCTGCTTGCCAAGACACTAAATAAGAATGATGTGGCTCCAAGGAACAGGGCTCTTGACCCAAGAGGTCTTGAATTCCCTGGTCCCATCTTTAAAACTCTAATTCTGTCTCTAGTTCCTTTTTCCCAAACTGTGCGTTGACCATTTTTGATCCCTACCTGCTGTACTGACCGCAGCACTTGCCCATGGGATTCTCTGGGCAAGAATACTGGAGTGTGCTGCCATGGCCTCCTCCAGGGGATCTCCCCAACCCAGGGATGGAACCTGTGTCTCTTATGTCTCCTGCATTGGCAGGTGGGTTCTTTACCACTAGCGCCACCTGGGAAGCCCCTAGGTATGTGTACACATACACATAAATATTTATATACTATATACCACAATTTATCAATTTTTTAATCTGTTCTCCTATTGACAGGTCTTTGGGTTGTTTCTTGTTTGGGGCTACTGAGATTAAAGGTATACGAAGATTCTTGTACATGTGATTTTGTGAATATATGTTCACCTTTCAGTTGGGTGTACAGCTGGGTGTAGATTTGCAGAAATACAGAGTATGCACGTGTTTACTTTAATAGATACTATCAAATAATATTCCAAAGTGGTTATACACTCCCACCATCAGTGTTTGAGAGGTCCAGGGGCTGCATATCCTCAGTGACATTTGGTATTTTCAGTCTTTAGTTATAATCATTCTAGTGGATGTGTAGCAATATCTCATTATCATTCTAGTGGGTTCACAGTGGCATCTCATTAGGTTTTTTTGTTTATTTGTTTTTTGTGTTCTTTTAGGGCTCTTTAAAAAAATTTATTATTGGAGTATAATTGCTTTATAATGTTGTGTTAGTTTCTGCTGTACAACAAAATGAATCAGCTATCTGCATACATATGTACAATCCTTCCTGAACCTCCCCCCACCACCCCCCTATCCAACCCCTCTAGGTCTTCACAGAGCACTGCGCTGAGCTTCCTGCGCTATACAACAACTATCTCATTAGGTTTTAATTTGCAATTACTTGGTAAGTAGTAACATTCAACTCCTTTTCATATGCCCATTGGCCATTTAGATATTTTCTTTTTAAGTGCCAGTTCAATATTTTTATACATTTTAAAATTGGACTCTCTGAATTTTCTTACTGACTTGTAGCAGTCTTTTATAGATTCCAGATGTGATACATTG